>NC_092341.1:254265000-254865000 GCF_046630445.1 Rutidosis leptorrhynchoides
TCTCGACGCTTTAGTTTTTAGGACTTAGAAATTTTCTCTATTTCTTATCTAATATCTCAAACGAAAAGAAAAATTATTTAAGTGGTCAAATTAATGGACGTTGACAATTTTCTGCTTCGTAGTAATAGTTGGATTTGTTAGTGGCTGAGTTGTGAGCTTCCGATTTAAAGGGTTCTGGCTCCCTGCTGCATCTTTTGGCTATTCGAAACGTGGGCAAAAGCAAAAAAGTCTATTAATTGGACAACTTATATAAGTTTTTCTATTTTTATAACTAATAGGATAATTAGTAAATGCACTATATTGTAGCTAAAATTTGGCCATCGCAATAAAATGGAAAATTTTGAAAACAAGGCTATGGAAACTCTTTTTGATATCCAAATTCAATTAAATCAATACTCTCAAACGAGTGTTGATGACAATTCGATCAGTAAATCTTGGATCACGAACGACGAAACAATAACTGGTTGTGAAATCTGTGGAGATTATCACTCAACATGGGAATGTTACTATTACATTCCTATGGAAAATTACGCACCCACGGAACCTGAATGGAACGATTATGAAGAATACAATTCAAATTGGGATTATTCCCAAGAATATTTCCAAACTCAACAACTAGTAGACGAGGAAAATTACGTGTCTGAAAATTTATTAGACAATATGAAAATCAAACTCGAAGAACTCAATGCTCAAAATGAACAAATAAGAGAGTTTGTAAACCGGCAAGCTGAAACTCTCTCAGACTACACACCTGTTGATCTGGGGAGTATTGTGCAAGAAAATCTCATATCATCGAATTTTGATGAATTCGAGAGCTCCGAAATCACCAACTATCCCGATGATACTTTTTATTCAGCTTTACCAATTTCACAACATATCGACACATTAGCCTCTACTGACGAAATCATCGATCCATCTATGGATGAAGAAGAAGTAAGGAAGACAAATTTGTACTCTTGGGAAAACGATAACGTTGAAAATTTTACCCCCGAGACCAAAATGGAGGGACTGATAAGTACCGTTAATGAAGAAGAATCTACTCCAATCCCGAAATTCACCATTCCACAACCTTCCAACCCAATATTCTTAATAGACTAGTCATCTACTGAAGATGAACTACGAGCTGTAATAGATATTGACACCTCGGATTTCACCCAAATGGGTAATAGAGGTGAAAACTTTGATCCCGAGAATAAACGGAAGGAAATGTTAGGAATTGTCCACCCTATAGTATGTATGTCGGTGTATATCGATCCATTTGACCAAGAACCAGAAAAGAGATATATCCATTTACTAAAAGCTACACTTAAAAAAGAATTAAGTAGTGACGATCGGGTGAGTCTAAACTTTAAACCCATTGATATATTATACACCACCCGAGATGTAAATAACTGGCTCACTATTCTAATTCGTGGAACTTATTCTACCGACTTCACATGTTGTCAGCTAAGTGTGGGGAAGTTTAACCCCACTTATCGTTAAATTAGGGGTTCGGGTTAGTGCATAACTCGTTAATAAAAATGCACGATTAGAGTAAAAAACGCATTTTCAAAAATTATCAAACAGTTCAGAAAAGCAACCGTTTTTGAAAAAAAAAAACATGTGTGATAAAACAAGAAGGAATGAACGATGAGGTGCACCATCTATCATCCTGCAATTTTATGGTATCTTTAACTACTTTCTACACTAATCACCCTCATGAATTTATAATTATAGTCTGATTTCATGCAAATGAGGGCATTGCATGATCTTAAGTGTGGAGAAGGGTTATAAATTTTCTCGGGTTTACACTTGGTTTATTTGCCAAATTTTGTGAAAATTTGAAAAATTTTCAACTAAATGAAGTCAAAATCATGTTTATACATATTTATGAACGATGAAAACTAGGTGTTAATACCGAAATTATCGATACCTCGAAAAGGACATAAATTGAGAAACAACCCAAAATGCTTGAATTCATTTAAAATGGAATAAAGGAGAATAAAAAGGCAAAGAAAGAAACTAAGTGTGGGGAGAATGTACCAAGTTATTCAATTAAAAACCGTCTATCACATGTTTCTGTAAAGTTTATTGCAGGTACTTTTGTTTTGGACTAAATTAACTGTTTTACCTGATGAAAGAAAAGAAAAGATGGATCTACACGATGAATCAATTCCATCATTAAGAGGAAGTAAAGTCTTCCGAAAAAGACACGCGCTTCTTGATTTAGTTCAAGAAGTTGTCATCCAGACCAGCTGTAGGTTGACGAAAAATCTTGAAAAGTCATCTCTAAAATCAGCAGGAAATCCACGGACCTCAGTATCAAACAGGGTCGCCAAGTGATCAGACTTATCCTAACCATGAGAGGATCGGTCTCGTAAAATGGGGAGGGCACCGTGCAAATTAGCTTGATAAGACTAATGAATCAGACCTCCAGAAAGGATAATCTCCTTAAAGATTAAAAATCAGCTTTTAAGACTGATATTACTCAATCCTTGAGATTGACCTTAAAGATTGAGAATTACAAACTCATGGAATTCAATGATATCTAAACTCGAGCTTGAACGAGAAAATATTTTGATCAAAATTACAAACCGATTTGTTTTCTGAAAACCCATTTTTAATGCGTTCATTACCATTGAACGTAAAATCCTGAGAATTCATTGGAATTCATTAGGTCACCTGAACCAAATCGGGTGTCAACCGTAAGAACGGTGGTTGCATAGCATGGTCGAAGACAGGACCTTGTGCCAGACCGAAAAATTATAAGGATGAGCTTTACTATTGCTCCTACAAAGGATAGTAATTGCATCCGACACGTTATAGACCATAATTAAAAGCATGTCAGGGGACATTGCCTTAACAGTTGCTTGTTCAACGCTTTCCTTTACAACCGGACGGTAGTTTGCCGAAAGGTAATATACGGGACAAGTAAACTGGACATGTTGCTTTCCTAATACAAGCTTAGCAAGTGGGTGACACAAAGTACAAGATATTAAATTATACGAAAAGGCGTTCGAAAATCCGAAACCGGGACATGACTCAACTCTCAACGCGCGACGCAACGGTGCAAAAATTACAAGTCAACTATGCACATAAATAAAATATAATATATAAATAATTCTTAAAAATTATATATATATTATATTATTATTTAATAACGTCGGCAGACTAAGATCCAAAATGATGTGAGCTGGAAAATCAAACTCCACGACTCGCGGAGTTTGAAGGCCAAAAACTCCACGACTCGTGGAGCAGTGAAATTCAGAAATGTCTATAAAAGGCCACAAATTCTGCGAGTTTAAAGAACATAATAATAATAATAATACTCCGTAAGATAATATATATATATATATATATATATATATATATATATATAGTATAGATTAGTGTTATATTAGATTAGTTCGGGTTATGTAAAGGTTATTTTTACGGGTTTTGAAGTCAAAATTCTGTCCGTGTAACACTACGCGATAAATACTCAATGTAAGTTATGTTCTCCTTTTTAAATTAGGGTCTCGTACTTAAGTTATTATTATGCTTATTTGAGCCAAAGTAATCATGATGTTGGACTAAATATTAAAGACGGGGTAATTGGGCTTTGTACCATAATTGGGGTTTGGACAAAAGAACGACACTTATGGAATTTAGACTATGCGCTATTAATGGGCTTTATATTTGTTTAACTAAATGATAGTTTGTTAATTTTAATATAAAGATTTACAATTGGACGTCCCTATAAATAACCATATACACTCGATCGGACACGATGGGCGGGATATTTATATATACAAATAATCGTTCATTTAACCGGACACGGGAATGGATTAATAGTCTATGGAATTATTAAAACAGGGGTGAAATTATGTACAAGGACACTTGGCATAATTGTTAACAAAGTATTAAACCTTGGATTACACGCAGTCGATATCCTGGTGTAATTATTAAACAAAGTATTAAAACCTTGTTATAGTTTAAGTCCCCAATTAGTTGGAATATTTGACTTCGGGTATAAGGATAATTTGACGAGGACACTCACACTTTAAATTTATGACCGATGGACTGTTATGGACAAAAACCAGACGGACATATTAAAAAATCCAGGACAAAGGACAATTAACCCATGGAAATAAACTAAAAATCAACACGTCAAACATCATGATTACGGAAGTTTAAATAAGCATAATATATTTTATTTCATATTTCCTCGTACTTTTATTTATTGTCATTTTAATTATTTTTATTTATTTTATATTGTTAGTTAAATATCGTCATTTACTTTACGCTTCGCTTAAAATTTAAAATCGACAAACCGGTCATTAAACGGTAAAACCCCCTTTTATATATTATTAATATAATATATTTTGTACAAATATAGTTGTTTAAAAATATAGTGTGCAATAAGCCCGCTCCCTGTGGAACGAACCGGACTTACTAAAAACTATACTACTCTACGATTAGGTACACTGCCTATAGTGTTGTAGCAAGGTTTAGGTATATCCATTTTGTAAATAAATAATTAAAACTTGTGTAATTTGTAACGTATTTTGTAGTAAAATATAGTACATCAATAATTATATATATATATATATATATATATATATATATATATATATATATATATATATATATATATATATATATATATATAATTATGTATATATATATATATATATATATATATATATATATATATATATATATATATATATATATATATATTATATTTATGAGCATGGATGACTTGAAATTTTGTTTCCAAAAATTTGTACATTAACGCTCGACTTATGTCCCAGTTCCGGTTTTTCAAACGAAATTTTGTACGCTTAGAAAACTTGCACTTTACGTTACGTGACTCGTACCCTTGTCAAAATATGGACTAAAATCATTGATAAACAATATTACACAAAGTGTAACTTATACATTTGAGTGTTTTGGTTATTTGCTTTTATAAATCGACTTCTCTTTGTTTTATTAAAATATATTTAATAATATATAAACAATATCACTTAAATCGAAACGCTTTATATAGAAGTTATATTTTATTATTTGGAAATATATATATATATATATATATATATATATATATATATATATATATATATATATATATATATATATATATATTCAATTAGAAATATAAGTCTATATATATTAGAAATATTTATTTAATAATATGATATTTAGTTTTTCAAATACTAATTATACTTCCAAGTATAATTTAAGATCGTTTATATATTAGGATTTATTATATCATATACCGTTTTCACTTTAAAACTTTACTAAGGATAGTTCATCTATGTACTAGCATTTATTTAATTTCTTAATGTACTAATTGACATATTCAAATATCAATTGAACACTAAGTGATTGTTACAATCAAATATACATAAACACGTTTTAAATACACGTTGCAAGTTATATATATATATATATATATATATATATATATATATATATATATATATATATATATATATATATATATATATATATATATATATATATATTTAACAACTAATATTCTAACTTACGTTAATTAATCAGAGACATTTTAAATAATAAATTTGTATTATATCGAAAAGCATTTCCGTACAATTGAAACTAAATCAATTGATTATTATGTAAATCACTTTACCATTATTCCGAATACCGTTAAAAATGAACAATTTCTCAAATCAACGTGGACCTCACAATAAAGACTCATAATCATACAATGTATCTGATAAATCAATCATTTGACATTATCTTCTAATCCCATTGATAAACATATTAAAACATATACGTTCATGTAAAGTATTATACATTTAATACTTTGTTAACATTCTCAAGTTATAATATATATATATATATATATATATATATATATATATATATATATATATATATATATATATATATATATATATATATATATATATATATATATATATATATATATATATATATATATATAATCATATCCATTTATAAATAATGGTTCATGAATCGTCGAAATTTGGTCGAGGTTAAATGAATGTATATATAATCATATCCATTTATATATAATGGTTCATGAATCGTCAGAATTTGGTCGAGGTTAAATGAATGTATGAACACAGTTTGAAATTCTTGAGATTGAACTTAACAAACTTTGCTTATCGTGTCGGAAGTATATATAAAGATTAAAGTTTAAATTTGGTCGGAAATTTTCTGGTTGTCACATTATCACCCAAGAACCACTACCGAGCTTTATAGAAGAGGAGATCAGGGTTAGTAAGGAGAAGTGTAAAGAAAAGATTGACTCAACCAAGGGTATAGATAATGATGAAACGGGTAAGAAACGGGGTGATGAGCCTTTGAAGGTGATAATGCTAAAAACGAACATATATTTCATAGCATTATCCCTCAAGAAAGACAAGCTTTTAGTTACAATTGTTCTATTTACAAGTGATATTCGTTTAAATAATAAAAGGTGAAGACAAAAGACAGATTCGATGAATTGAAGACCTAAATGACCAAAAAACTAAAAGGTACAAAGTACAATCCAAGTGGTTCAAATTATTGATGAGAAACGTCTAAAAATTACAAGAGTACAAGCCGTGAAACACAAAGTACAAGATATTATATTGTACGAAAATGCGTTCAAAAATTCGGAACCGAGACATGAACCAACTTTCAGCGTGCGACGCAACGGACCAAAAATTACGAGTCAACTATGCACAAGAATATAATATAATACATAATTAATTATATATATTATTATATATTATAATTATACGCAGCCCACGTTTTGAATTTGATCTACGAGCTGGATTCCAGACCTCCACACTCGCGGAGCTTTGATGAAGAAAACCTCCGCACTCGCGGAGGTCAACAGTGAAACGTGTGCCTATAAAAGGCCGCGCATTCTGATCGATTCATTACCTTTTTTTCTATCTATCTATCTACGATATATTTATATTTATATTTTATAATTTTAATTTTAATTTAAGTTTAATAATAATAAGGTTATAGTGGCGAATGTTTTAAGTTTGTAAATCGAAATTCTGTCCGTGTAACGCTACGCGATTAATACTCATTGTAAGTTATGTTCAACCTTTTTAAATTAATGTCTAGTAGCTAAGTTATTATTATGCTTATTTAAGCCGAAGTAATCATGATGTTGGGCTAAATATTAAAGACGGGGTTATTGGGCTTTGTACCATAATTGGGGTTTGGACAAAAGAACGATACTTGTGGAAATTGGACTATGGGCTATTAATGGGCTTTATATTTGTTTAACTGAATGATAGTTCGTTAATTTAATATAGAGATTTACAATTTGACGTATCTATAAATAATCATATACACTCGATCGGACACGATGGGCGGGATATTTATAAATACTAATAATCGTTCATTTAACCGGACATGGGAATTGATTAATAGTCAATGGACTCATTAAAATAGGGGTGAATTATGTACAAGGACACTTGGCATAATTGTTAACAAAGTATTAAAACCTTGGGTTACACGCAGTCGATATCCTAGTGTAATTATTAAACAAAGTATTAAGACCTTGTTACAGTTTAAGTCCCCAATTAGTTGGAATATTTGACTTCGGGTATAAGGATAATTTGACGAGGACACTCGCATTTTATATTTATGACTGATGGACTGTTATGGACAAAAACCAGATGGACATATCAAATAATCCTGGACAAAGGATAATTAACTCATGGTAATAAACTAAAATCAACACGTCGAACATTATGATTACGGAAGTTTAAATAAGCATAATTCCTTTCTTTCATATTTCATCGCACTTTTATTTACTATCATTTTATTTATCGCACTTTTTAATTATCATACTTTTTAATTATCGCAATTTTAATTTATTGTCATTTTATTTATCGCACTTTAATTTATCGCACTTTAATTATCGTTATTTATTTTACGCTTTAAATTAAGCTATATTTATTTTTAATATTTTACATTTGGTTTTAACTGCGACTAAAGTTTTAAAATCGACAAACCGGTCATTAAACGGTAAAACCCCCTTTTTATAATAATAATACTACTTATATATATATATATATATATATATATATATATATATATATATATATATATATATATACATATATATATACATATATATAACTATAGTTTAAAAATATAGCGTTAAACTTGGCTAGTTCCCTGCAGAACGAACCGGACTTACTAAAAACTACACTACTGTACGATTAGGTACATTGCCTATAGTGTTGTAGAAAGGTTTAGGTATATCCACTCTATAAATAAATAAATAAATAACTTGTGTAAAATTGTATCGTATTTAATAGTATTTCGCAATAAAAATAATAGTATTTCGTATACTACCCTGCACACATCAAGTATTTTTGGCGCCGCTCTGGGGAACCTCTTAAACACCGAAGCGAAACGCTATATATATATATATATATATATATATATATATATATATATATATATATATATATATATATATATATATATATATATATATATATATATATTAGTTTTTAAGATATTTTTGTAAAAATATAATATTTCTCATTTTGTAAAAATATTTTGTTAAAAATACAAAAATATAAAAAGAAAAACAAAATATATATATATTTAAGAGTTTGTTTAAAATATATAAAATTATAAAGTATTTTTATTTCTATTTTAGTTTTTAAAATATAAGTTCTTAATTTATTTTATATAAATATTTTATATAAATTAAAAAAAAGTAAAACGTAAAAAAAATTTAAATTAAAACTGAACCTGCGATTTCTTTCCTGCATCTCTTCTGAACCTGCATACTCCGCACTCGCGGAGCTCCTGGGTAGAAAAAATCCTCACTCGCGGAGCCTATTCTGACACGCCAGGTTTCAACATCGTACAGCATTAATTACGGAGTATTATTAATTATTATTAATCAACCCTAATTAGGGTTTAATTATTTAATTAGTTTTTAATATTAGTTTTAGTTTTATTATTTAATTTATAATATTAAGTTTTAATTAGTTTTATTAATATATAAATTAATACTTTTATAAAATAATAATATAAAAATTATATTTTTGTAAAATTGTATTTTTATAACTTTAAGCCTATTTTTATATTTTGTATATTTTTAATCGTTTAATCGTAATTTATATATTTATCGTTCGTAACTAGTTTTAAACTTAGTATTTTGCCATATTAGCTCTAGATTTTTAGGCTTTGCCGTAAAATCCCTTAAGTGCTTTTTCTTTAGATTAAGATTTAGGTACTTTAGAATTTTGCGACGCCGTTTTAAGATTTTAGTACTTTTTAAGAAATTACCGTTTTGGATATAGAATTCCTTTAAGCTTTAATACCTTTAGACGCAACTTTTAATATTTAGTTTTTAATACTAAGTTTCAACACTTATTTTCTTATTTTTATTTTTCGACTGTATGTTTTTCGACGCTTATTTTTCGACCTTTTATTTTTTGACTTTTTCGATGCGCTCTTTTTCTTTCTTATTTCTCGACGCTCTAGTTTTTAGGACATAGAATTTTCTATTTCTTCTCTACAATTTCAAAACGAAAAATTATTTTAAGCGGTTAAATTGATAGACATCTGTAATGACCCGGAATTTCTCGACCAAATTATACTTACGAGATTAATATTTACATAAATTAAACCATACCAACATGATAAGCAATCCAAATTGTTGAGACTTATGTTTTTGAAAAGAGTTTTACACAATGTTTGACCGTCCAATATGACCGATGATATCACGAACTATATAACATACGATAATTATACGCTTGTGTATATATATGTATTTATATATATTTAACATGATCTAAGGATGGTTTAACATCTCATTGTGTACTAATGACAATGAGTTATAAGTATATTTTGAAACTACTAACTTAAGTTTTCAAAACGATAACTATACGTAACATTCTTTGATATATATACTTATAATATATAATGCTTATACATGTATCATATATATAAAGTATTTAATCACTTTTAAGGACTTAAATACATAAAACAATATAAGTATATTCACAAAAGATAGCTATATTTGAATTCTCGTTCCGTTTCCTCAAGATTTCTATACGTATATCTAGGGTATATGTACTCGTATCATACCCAGCTTCTATACGTATTTACTATTGGTATATACACATCAAATCAACATCCTAATCAACATTATTACTGCCCTAGATATGAGGTAACTAGGATTTGTCAAGTAGTATGAATTATTAGTAAGAAAACAAAATTAGAAATCCTTTTCATTCTTTATAAACTAAAAACGTTTTTATAAATGAACACCATTTCTTCACTCCATTTTCTCATACCTACACCCTCATTTCTCTCTCAAAATACTCCTAACTTCATACTTGATCATCTCCAAGCATTTTCCCCATCATTTAGCTTCAATTACAAGCCTTAAACACCATAAGAAAACTCTTTCAAGAACATATCAAAATAACCACTCATTTGAAGAAGTTTACTTTCAACCTTTTGATCTAACTCCACCACTATTTGATTCCAAGATTATTTCTTATCTTTTGCAGTAACTTTGTCCAAGTAACTTGAGGTAGTAACCTTGTTCATAATCTTATTCAATTCATATTCATATAGCTATCTTATTTTGTGGTATAAAATTTTAACAACAAGAACATAGTTTGAATGATTTCAAACTTGTTCGCAAACTAAATAGATCCTTCTAACTTGACTTTTAAAACACTTCAAGACCTGTAATATATCATAATGATATGCTAACCTAACAAGATATAACTTGGTTTTACAAAGAACATCTTAAAAACAGAATCTACGTCGTCGGAGTGCAATCGGGGGCAGTTTTGGGTTGGATAATTAAAAACCATATTGAACTTTGAATTGGAAGTTCATGTTCTGGAAAAATGATATTTCTTATGAATATGTTAACACATAAAAATTTCATGGTTTAACTCAAAGTGTAAGTATTTTTAGAAAAATGATCATTAAATGTTGTTTTTATGATGGAAAATGATCACTTTCATAAGTTTCACCAAAGTTTGACCTATAACCTATGATTTCGAATACAAACTAATGTATTTTCAGTTCATATTCTTAAAATTTGACTCGATCCAAGGAAGTGGCAAGTTAAACCAACAAAAACGGAGTTGAAATGAAGAAACTACGACTAAAACAAGATTGGGTATCCGAAGCTAGTTTAGCTACGAAAATATTTGGAGAAAAAGTAAATTAATCATATCTTTTCTAATTAATATGATATTTTATATATAATTACTTATGATTTGATTTTATATATTTCAGGACCACCCGTAAACAACACGAGAAGATTAATCATAAGACCTCATGATTGTACGCAACACGTCATTTGACAACACGGTACTTTATGTACGCAACACGTCATTTGACAACATGGTACCATGGGTCGAGATTAATTCTGATCAATACGAATACGATGGGGTCTTTATTTATTTTATTTAAGCAACTAATTGTGGACCACTAACATCGGACTGCTAACTACGGACTAAGAAAATATTAAAAGTATTAATAGTATATATATATATGTAACGATTACTTAAAAAAGAAAATATGTTGATATATTATATATATGGTTAGGTTCGTGATATCTATCGGAGACCAAGTCGAATTAAATACCTTCAAGGCAAAAGTGAGTTTCATTTGCTCCCTTTTATATATATATTTGGGACTGAGAATACATGCGCTGTTTTTATAAATGTTTTACGAAATAGGCACAAGTACTAAAACTAATTCTACGTGGGTTTAAACCAGATATATACCCTTAGCTTGGTAACATTAAACTACTTGTCTATGTACGGTAGGCGCGAATCCTAAAGATAGATCTATTGGGCCTGACAAACCCCATCCTGACTATGGGATGCTTTAGTACTTCGAGGTTATTTTAAACACACCTGATCTGGTGTACTTCAGAAGGGTAAAACATGAACGTTAAGGCTTGTTACCGGGTGCCTACAACTTATAGAATACTTTTATACACTTGCGAGTGTACATATATTTATAAACGGAAATCTTGTGGTCTATTAATATATTGAAATGATTGTTATGATAAACCTATGAACTCACCAACCTTTTGGTTGACACTTTAAAGCATGTTTATTCTCAGGTATTAAAGAAATCTTCCGCTGTGCATTAGCTCATTTTAAGGATATTACTTAGAGTCATTCATGGCATATTTTGAAAGATGTTGCATTCGAGTCATTGAGTTCATCAAGATTATTATTAAGTCAATTATAGTTGGATATATTATGAAATGGTGTGCATACCATCAATTTTCATTGTAAAGAAAGTTTGTCTTTTAAAAACGAATGCAATGTTTGTAAAATGTATCATATAGAGGTCAAATACCTCGCGATGTAATCAACTATTGTGAATCATTTATAATGTATATCAACGGGTCCTTTCAGTTGGTATCAGAGCGGTGGTCGTAGCGAACCAGGTCTTGCATTAGTGTATCTAACTAGTAGTTGTTAGGATACATTAATGAGTCTGGACTTCGACCGTGTCTACATGTCAAAAGTTTTGCTTATCATTTCTAGTCGGAAATCATCTGCTTATCATCCTTAGGAAATTACCTGCTTATCATTCATAAGTCTAGACACGTTTTACTGCATTTACTGCATTGATAATGTATAGACGAATTCTTATCTTATCATATCTGTTATTGCGAACTTTGACTGATATCTTTTCAAAGATTCTCCGTAATTTACGGGATTTTGGTATTATATATACATATGTAAATTATGTATTGAAGAGTACCAAATCTAACTCCTATAGTCTATTCCATACCAAAAATTCATTTTCCCCATTATACAAGATGGATTCCGCATCTAGTTCGAATTCTTCAGATTCCGACAGTTATGCCGATATGGATTTCCATTCGGGATCCGAAAGCAGCGTCACCGGAATAGATCAACCAATTTCCCATCATCTATTTTGGATGAATTGGGGATGGGTTCGTAATATAATAAATCACTGGAGACAAGAAGAAGGTGATCCATTCCATCCACCAAATTGCCCTCTTGGCGATGAACCTGAAGCACTTACCGGCGAACCTATTCGAAACACCATTTTCTCTCTCATTTCTAGAGTATCTCGTCACGATTATATACTATCCCATATTACAAATCTTGTTCATTCGCTCGCTCTAACCGCCAATCATCCCGGTGTACTAGCCGAAGTTAATGAACTTCGCGCTCGCTTGACGGCTTTGGAGAACATGGTGCGAAGGTTGCAAACACCAGCAGCAGCACCAGCAGCATAATCAGCACCACCATCAATAACATCAACAATACCATCATCACCACTAACAAACAACATCCGCATCACATGTCTCGACATCATAATCTGTCCCACAAACATCAACATCATACGCACCATAGATACCAAGGAGTACCAAAAATAATGAACGATGAAGTATTGATCCATAACTTCATTGATGTTCTGCGAAGAATATGTGGTTTCAAAAAGTTTTAGAGATTTCTTATTCTAGCTCAAACCGAAAAACAAATGAGATTAATATCATATTAACTCATTAAATTCATGATTTCATCTGAAGAAAATATATATGTGATGTGGTAGCGGAGGGGTACGTGATAGTACTATATTTTACTACGAAATACGTTACAAATTACACAAGTTTTAATTATTTATTTACAAAATGGATATACCTAAACCTTGCTACAACACTATAGGCAGTGTACCTAATCGTAGAGTAGTATAGTTTTTAGTAAGTCCGGTTCGTTCAACAGGGAGCGGGCTTATTGCACACTATATTTTTAAACAACTATATTTGTACAAAATATATATAATTATATATAATAATATATAAAAGGGGGTTTACCGTTTAATGACCGGTTTGTCGATTTTATATTTTAAGCGAAGCGTAAAGTAAATGACGATATTTAAATAACAATATAAAATAAATAACAATAAATAAAATGACAATAAATAAAAGTACGAGAAAAATTGAAATAAAATATATTATGCTTATTTAAACTTCTGTAATCATGATGTTTGACGTGTTGATTTTTAGTTTATTCCCATGGGTTAATTGTCCTTTGTCCTGGATTATTTGATAAGTCCATCTGGTTTTTTTCCATAACGGTCCATCAGTCATAAATATAAAGTGCGAGTGTCCTCGTCAAATTATCCTTATGTCCGAAGTCAAATATTCCAACTAATTGGGGACTTAAACTGTAACAAGGTTTTAATACTTTGTTTAATAATTACACCAGGTTATCGACTGCGTGTAATCCAAGGTTTAATACTTTGTTAACAATTACGCCAAGTATCCTTGTACATAATTTCACCCCTGTTTTAATAATTCCATAGACTATTAATCCATTCCCGTGTCCGGTTAAATGAACGATTATTCGTACATATAAATATCCCGCCCATCGTGTCCGATCGAGTGTATATGGTTATTTATGGGTACGTCCAATTGTAAATCTTTATATTAAAATTAACAAACTATCATTTAGTTAAACAAATATAAAGCCCATTAATAGCCCATAGTCTAATTTCCACAAGTGTCGTTCTTTTGTCCAAACCCCAATTATGGTACAAACCCCAATTACCCAATTTTAGTATTTTAGCCCAACATCATGATTACTTCGGTTCAAATAAGCATAATAATTACTTAGTTACGAGACATTAATTTAAAAAGGAGAACATAACTTACATTGAGTATTTATCGCGTAGTGTTACACGGACAGAATTTCGACTTCAAAAACCCGTAAAATAACCTTTACATAACCCGAACTAATCTAATATAACACTAATCTATACTATATATATATATATATTTATTTATTTATTATCTTATGGAGTATTATTATTATTATGTTATAAAACTCGGCAGAATTCGCGACCTTTTATAGGGATTCTGAAATTTCTGTGCTCCGCGAGTCGCGGCACTTTGTGCCTGAGAACTCCGCGAGTCGCGGGGATATGGAATACAGCTCACACCCCTTTGGATCTTCTTTGCCGACGTTTTATATATATAAATATAAAATATAAATAATTAATATAATTATTTATATATTATATTATATTCTTGTGCATAGTAGACTTGTAATTTTTAGTCCGTTGCGTCGGGCGTTGATAGTTGACTCATGTCCTGGTTCCGGATTTTCGAACGTCCTTGCGTACAATTTAATATCTTGTACTTTGCGTTTTATAACTTGTACTCTTATCTTTATTTAGACGTTCTTCATCAATAATTTGAACCACTTGGATTGTATCTTGTACATTTGAGCTTTTTGGTCATTTGCGTCTTCAAATCGTCGTTTTCGCCTTTTGTCTTCGTACTTATTTAATATAAACGATTACAACTTAAAATAGGACAATTACAACTAAATAATTTACATATTGGGAGGATATTGCTACTAAATATATGTTCATTTGGAGCACTATCAAATATCCCCACACTTGAACGTTGCTTGTCCTCAAGCAATACAGAACTTGAAATAAAAACATACATGAATTACATTTTTATTCATCACACTTTGTACATTAGTGATTTTGATATGGTGGTATAAACAATGATAGTAACGATAGAACCATGGTTAAAGGTGGGTGTGTCATCCACAGTTGCCTCGGGTTTAGGTCAACGACACTTGCAATCAAATAGCCGATTTACTTTCGGTTTCCAAAGCAAAGTGCACATTTGAAAGGCGGTTTACAGTTCCACATGACTATGAAAATGTAGATCCTTAAGGAAATTGGATCTTTATGAAAACATTTGATCTTTTGAAAATTCAATCTAGCTTTTACCCTAGATAAGTTTTCCGGAATAACCCTTCACCGGTGTTTGCAAAATATTTTTGTGGGTTTTGTGGGTTTCAGATTTGAAAATTTTAGCTCAAAACTTATGGTTTTGTGTCACCCACTTGCTAACCTTGTATTAGGAAAGCAACACGTCCAGTTTACTTGCTCCGTATATTACCTTTCGGTAAACTACCGTCCGGTTGTAAAGGAAAGCGTTGAACAAGCAACTGTTAAGGCAATGTCCCCTGACATGCTTTTAATTATGGTCTATAACGTGTTGGACCCAATTACTATCCTTTGTAGGATAAATAGTAAAACTTACCCTTATAATTTTTCGGTATGGCACAAGGTCCTGTCTTCGACCATGCTATGCAACCACCGTTCTTACGGTTGACACCCGATTTGGTTCAGGTGACCTAATGAATTCCAGGTGAATTCCTAGGATTTTACGTTCAATGGTAATGAACGCATTAAAAATGGGTTTTCAGAAAACAAATCGGTTTGTAATTTTGATCAAAATATTTTCTCGTTCAAGCTCGAGTTTAGATATCATTGAATTCCATGAGTTTAAATTCTCAATCTTTAAGGTCAATCTCAAGGATTGAGTAATATCAGTCTTAAAAGCTGATTTTTAATCTTTAAGGAGATTATCCTTTCTGGGGATCTGATTCATTAGTCTTATCAAGCTAATTTGCACGGTGCCCCCCCATTGTACGAGATAAATCCTTCTCATGGTTAGGATAAATCTGACCACCTGGCGACCCTGTTTTATGCTGAGGTCCGTGGATTTCCTGCTGATTTTAGTGTTGACTTTTCTAGATTTTTCGTCAACCTACAGCTGGTCTGAACGACAACTTCTTGACCTAAATCAAGAAGCGCGTTTCTTTTTCGGAAGACTTTACTTCCTCTTAATGATGGAATTGATTCATCGTGTAGATCCATTTTTTCTTTTCTTTCATCGGGTAAAACAGTTAATTTAGTCCAAAACAAAAGCACCTGCAATAACTTTACGAAAACATGTGATAGATAATTTTTTATTGAATAAATTGGTATATTTTCCCCACACTTGGCTTTTATTTATTATGTTCTTTGCCTTTTTATTCTCTTATATTCCATTTTAAATGAATTCAAGCGTTTTGGGTTGTTTCTCAATTTATGTCCTTTCCGAGGTAACGATAATTTCGGTATTAACACCTAGTTTTCACCGTTCATAAATATATATAAACATGATTTTAAATTCATTTAGTTGAAAATTTTTCAAATTTTCATAAAATTTGGCAAATAAACCAAGTATAAACCCGAGAGAATTTATAACCCTTCCCCACACTTGAGATCATGCAATGCCCTCATTTGCATGAAATCAGACTATAATTATAAATTCATGAGGGTGATTAGTGTAGAAAAGTGATTGAAAATACCCAGTTTGTAATTACAAAGCTCGTCGAATGATAGATGGCGCGCCTCATCGTCATTCCTTTTTGTTTTATCACACATGTTTTTCTTCAAAAATGGTTGCTTTTCTGAACTGTTTGATAATTTTTGAAAATGCGTCTTTTACCCTAACTTATCATGCATTTTTATTAACGAGTTATGCACTAACCTGAACCCCTAATTTAACGTTAAGTGGGGTTAAACTTCCCCACACTTAGCTGACAACATGTGAAGTCAGTAGAATAAGTTCCACGAATTAAAATAGTGAGCCAGTTATTCACATCTCGGGTGGTATAAAATATATTAATGGGTTTAAAGTTTAGACCCACCCGATCGTCACTACTTAATTCTTTTTTAAGTGTAGCTTTTAGTAAATGGATATGTCTCTTTTCTGGTTCTTGGTCAAATGGATCGATATACACCGACATACATATTATAGGGTGGACAATTTCTAACGTTTCCTTCCTTTTATTCTCAAGATCAAAGTTTTCACCTCTATTACCCAATTGGGTGAAATCCGAGGTGTCATTATCTATTACAGCTTGTAGTTCATCTTCGGTAGATGACTCGTCTATTGAGAATATTGGGTTAGAAGGTTGTGGAATGGTGAATTTCGGGATTGGAGTAGATTCTTCTTCATTAACGGTACTTATCAGTCCCTCCATTTTGGTCTCGGGGGTAAAATTTTCAACGTTATCGTTTCCCCAAGAGTACAAATTTGTTACCCTTACTTCTTCTTTATCCATTGATGGATCGATGATTTCGTCGGTAGAGGCTAATGTGTCGATATGTTGTGAAATTGGTAAGACTGAATAAAAAGTATCATCGGGATAGTTGGTGATTTCGGAGCTCTCGAATTCATCAAAATTCGATGATATGAGATTTTCTTGCACACGACTCCTCAGATCAACAGGTGTGTAGTCTGATAGAGTTTCAGCTTGCCGGTTTACAAACTCTCTCATTTGTTCATTTTGAGCATTGAGTTCTTCGAGTTTGATTTTCATATTGTCTAATAAATTTTCAGACACGTAATTTTCCTCGTCTACTGGTTGTTGAGTTTGGATATATTCTTGGGAATAATCCCAATTTGAATTGTATTCTTCATAATCATTCCATTCAGGTTCCGTGGGTGCGTAATTTTCCATAGGAACGTAATAATAACATTCCCATGTTGAGTGATAATCTCCACAGATTTCACAACCAGTTATTGTTTCGTCATTCGTGATCCAAGATTGACCGAACGAATTGTCATCAACACTCGTTTGAGAGTATTGATTTAATTGATTTTGGATATCAAAAAGAGTTTCCATAGCCTTGTTTTCAAAATTTTCCATTTTATTGCGATGGCCAAATTTTAGCTACAATGTGGTGCATTTACTAATTATCCTATTAGTTATAAAAATAGAAAAACTTATATAAGTTGTCCAATTAATAGAATTTTCTGCTTTTGCCCACGTTTCGAATAGCCAAAAGATGCAGCAGGGAGCCAGAACCCTTTAAATCGGAAGCTCACAACTCAGCCACTAACAAATCCAACTATTACTACGAAGCAGAAAATTGTCAACGTCCATTAATTTAACCACTTAAATAATTTTTCTTTCTGTTTGAGATATTAGATAAGAAATAGAGAAAATTTCTAAGTCCTAAAAACTAAAGCGTCGAGAAATAAGAAAGAAAAAGAATGCGCGTCGAAAAACGTCGAAAAATAAAAATAAGAAAATAGCGCGTCGTAACTTAAAAAGGAATTAAAAACTAAGAATTAAAAGTTGCGTCTAAAAATATTAAAGCTTAAAAGAAAAACTATATCCCAAATGGTAATAACTTAAAAAGGTACTAAAATATAAAAACGGCGTCGCAAAATTCTAAAGCACCTAAATCTTAGTCTAAAGAAAAAGCACTTAAGGGATTTTACGGCAAAGCCTAAAAATCTAGAAGTAAAAATAACTATGGCAAAAACTAAGTTTAAAACTAAATATGAGCTAAATATTACGATAAAACGATTAGAAAGGGACAAAATATAAAAATATACAAAAAGTTGTAAAAAGTACAATTTTTATAAAAATATTATTTTTATATTATTTATTTTATAATAGTATTAATTTTTATATATAAATAAAACTAATTAAAATTTAATATTACAAATTAATTAAAAACTTAAACTAAATAATATTACATATAAAACCTAATTAGGTTTAATAATAATAATAATAAATAATTTAAACCTAAATCTTATTAATTGCTGGACCAGGTTCGTGTCAGACGGCTCCGCGAGTCGCGGTTCCCGAAGCTGCAAACCCCGCGAGTCGCGGGGTTCCAGAATTCAACTCTGGTACAGTTTGAAATTCGAAGTTTTTTTTTTTTTTTTTTTAGGATTTTATATTGTTTTTCTAAAAATAATATATATTTATACAAAAATGAATTAAAAATATAGAGTTTTGCCAACTCCCCGGCAGCGGCGCCAAAAACTTGATGTGGTAGCGGAGGGGTACGTGATAGTACTATATTTTACTACGAAATACGTTACAAATTACACAAGTTTTAATTATTTATTTACAAAATGGATATACCTAAACCTTGCTACAACACTATAGGCAGTGTACCTAATCGTACAGTAGTATAGTTTTTAGTAAGTCCGGTTCATTCCACAGGGAGCGGGCTTATTGCACACTATATTTTTAAACAACTATATTTGTACAAAATATATATAATTATATATAATAATATATAAAAGGGGGTTTACCGTTTAATGACCGGTTTGTCGATTTTATATTTTAAGCGAAGCGTAAAGTAAATGACGATATTTAAATAACAATATAAAATAAATAACAATAAATAAAATGACAATAAATAAAAGTACGAGAAAAATTGAAATAAAATATATTATGCTTATTTAAACTTCCGTAATCATGATGTTTGACGTGTTGATTTTTAGTTTATTCCCATGGGTTAATTGTCCTTTGTCCTGGATTATTTGATAAGTCCATCTGGTTTTTGTCCATAACGGTCCATCAGTCATAAATATAAAGTGCGAGTGTCCTCGTCAAATTATCCTTATGTCCGAAGTCAAATATTCCAACTAATTGGGGACTTAAACTGTAACAAGGTTTTAATACTTTGTTTAATAATTACACCAGGTTATCGACTGCGTGTAATCCAAGGTTTAATACTTTGTTAACAATTACGCCAAGTATCCTTGTACATAATTTCACCCCTGTTTTAATAATTCCATAGACTATTAATCCATTCCCGTGTCCGGTTAAATGAACGATTATTCGTACATATAAATATCCCGCCCATCGTGTCCGATCGAGTGTATATGGTTATTTATGGGTACGTCCAATTGTAAATCTTTATATTAAAATTAACAAACTATCATTTAGTTAAACAAATATAAAGCCCATTAATAGCCCATAGTCTAATTTCCACAAGTGTCGTTCTTTTGTCCAAACCCCAATTATGGTACAAACCCCAATTACCCAATTTTAGTATTTTAGCCCAACATCATGATTACTTCGGTTCAAATAAGCATAATAATTACTTAGTTACGAGACATTAATTTAAAAAGGAGAACATAACTTACATTGAGTATTTATCGCGTAGTGTTACACGGATAGAATTTTGACTTCAAAAACCCGTAAAATAACCTTTACATAACCCGAACTAATCTAATATAACACTAATCTATACTATATATATATATATATTTATTTATTTATTATCTTATGGAGTATTATTATTATTATGTTATAAAACTCGGCAGAATTCGCGACCTTTTATAGGGATTCTGAAATTTCTGTGCTCCGCGAGTCGCGGCACTTTGTGCCTGAGAACTCCGCGAGTCGCGGGGATATGGAATACAGCTCACACCCCTTTGGATCTTCTTTTCCGACGTTTTATATATATAAATATAAAATATAAATAATTAATATAATTATTTATATATTATATTATATTCTTGTGCATAGTAGACTTGTAATTTTTAGTCCGTTGCGTCGGGCGTTGATAGTTGACTCATGTCCTGGTTCCGGATTTTCGAACGTCCTTGCGTACAATTTAATATCTTGTACTTTGCGTTTTATAACTTGTACTCTTATCTTTTTTTAGACGTTCTTCATCAATAATTTGAACCACTTGGATTGTATCTTGTACATTTGAGCTTTTTGGTCATTTGCGTCTTCAAATCGTCGTTTTCGCCTTTTGTCTTCGCACTTATTTAATATAAACGATTACAACTTCAAATAGGACAATTACAACTAAATAATTTACATATTGGGAGGATATTGCTACTAAATATATGTTCATTTGGAGCACTATCAATATGTATATATGTTTTCATAAAGATTATAATTAAAAGTTCTTTTGTACAAAATATTAATGGTGAAATTTTTTTTTAACGGGTAGGTAATACCCGAGGAATAATTAGATTTCATCTTAATAAGTTACATTGTACATTCGTCGAAGCTGATTCAACAGTCATTTACTATCCTACTTACAACCACCGATATACGTATCCGTTCACCGCAGAATAACCATTTTCATTCAATTTCATATTTAGATTTTGACTTCCCAGAATCCAACAAGTGGCATATGAAGAAAACATATGACAAAATAAAATCTGTTAGAAACAAACAAAATAACTATGAAAAATTTTGTTAAGAATCCACGCTAACTGTTCCAGCTAACTGTTCCTAGCTAACTGATTACATTTTATTTATCGCAGTTTATTTACCGCAATTTAATTATCGCACTTTTATTTATCGTCATTTAATTTCTATAATTATTTTACGCACTTTAAATATCGGGACACGTATACAATGTTTTGACATATCATATCGACGCATTTATATATATTATTTGGAATCACCATAGACACTCTATATGCAGTAATGATCGAGTTCTCTATACAGGGTTGAGGTTGATTCTACAATAATATATATAGTTTGAGTTGTGATCGAGTCTGAGACGTATACGGGTCACGACACGTATTAATTAATTCGTATATTATATATTAAACTATATATGAATTATTGGACTATTACTGTGGCCTATCGACTGTGGACTAATGACATTGGACAATTAAAATGAATTAAAATATTGATTATAACATATGAAACTAAACATTTCTTCAAGATTGCCACTTGATTTCATCTTAAACCTCATTGTATCTCGACGATTACAATCAGCGTTCAAATCTATCATGATTCTTAAAAACAACTCAATCGAGAGGATAAACCAACCGCACTTCATCTACGAAAGAAAAGATTGATGAATATAGTTATGCACCTGAAAAATCCTCGGAAACTGAGTAAACGTTTGACACGTATCTGTTCTAGTTCCTTTGATATTGTTATTACCGAAGATCGTTTTGCAATCCCTTTCCAAAGTAGCTAATTTTGTCACGGCTCCAGCAAGTCAACTCTGACTTTTCATCCGAAACAACTTTATTATAACCGCGATATATATGCGTACTCTTTATTGTTACTGGGGAACCTTTTATATTCCACAATATTACCATCCGCGATTAATCATTCTAAAAACACAATTCTCCTGAAACTACCTCGGTTTGATAACCGATGACCCAGATCAGTTAACTTTGAAAATGCTGACGAAGCAGCATGTTGTAGATGATCTTAATGGCCAAAAGTTTGATGATAAAGAAAGGAGAGTTAGGAACGCTCGATAAAAAATTTAGTACCGAAAAGCGGATTATGCGAAACTATGAAGAAAGCCGTGGACAAATCACAAAGAATAAGTTTGCCTTCAAAGAATCCAAATGATTCTGTGCCTGCTGAAATCGTTAGCAAACATCTTATTTCTCATTCTAAACCTTCACAGACAAATCTTCTTCATCATCCATTGATATTAGAAATTCTAAGATATTCTCGTATGTTCTATTATAAATATCCTCCATATTTCTGGCGATATTTTCACAACTATTCTTATCTGAGATCATTTATCTCTCCGTAATATCTGCAACATAAAAGAAACTGTGTTAGTTTCTAAATTCTAAAACCTTCGAGTTTAAAATATGAATGTTTTGAAGTAGTGTTGGGAACTGAAGCATGGATTAGTATAATATAATGACACTTGATCAACGTCATTATATTACAGTAAGTCATGCTGAGTTTCTAATGAAGCATGATGATTCACAGTACCGTCATCATGTGCCATTTACACGACTCTTACATTCTATCTAATCTATAAACATATCAAGAGAATATTTTTCTGGATGACTCTGTCTTCTCCAGGGTATTCTGCTAATTTAACAAATCAAAATCGTTCTATTACCATTTTCTTCTTAGAGCATTAGCTATGTTCATTCTGAATTTCATATCTACGAATTCCGGACCATTACTCACTTGACTCGAAGTCAGGAAGAGAAAACGAAAGCATGAACCTCCAAAAAATAATGAAGAATATAAACTCCGATAATAACCCCAAAATTACAAACCGTGTATATCGATGCAGATAGCAATATAGAGACACGGGAGAATTAGAAACACTATAAACACAAGAGTATAGTAGAAGTAAATAGATTCTTCTGGTGGTAGATGAAAAAGAAGAATGACAGATATAAAAGTTAGGAGTATATCAAAAATCAGGACTGGATGGAGCATATTGATGAATGCTTTAAAGTAAGAATCAAGGGAGAAAGAATAGAAGGTGTGAGTCATGGAAAATAAGGAAACGAAGGGGTGAATTTATAGTGAAATATCCGACAGAGCAATCGAAACAGATTATTGCATATAATCAAAGAAGATCCTGATTTCCTTAATCACCAAAGAACCAAATCTTGTTACGTAAGATTCTCTTTAAACCCCTTAAATCCCGGAAATCAATCATAACTACGTCATCGGTTAAGACGAATATATTTTACTCATCTCATTCTTTTACGATAGTCTCATTTATATTCTTCGCATAATCGAATCGTTTTATCTACATTACTCAATGATGATAAAACTTCATTATCACCTTATATTTGTCATGAAAACCTTCTTATT
Source organism: Rutidosis leptorrhynchoides (assembly GCF_046630445.1). Lineage (NCBI taxonomy): Eukaryota > Viridiplantae > Streptophyta > Magnoliopsida > Asterales > Asteraceae > Rutidosis > Rutidosis leptorrhynchoides. The sequence continues at coordinate 254,289,186 of NC_092341.1, forward strand.
GTTATCCATAACAACCTCTATCAAATTTCGGGGACGAAATTTCTTTAACGGGTAGGTACTGTAATGACCCGGAATTTTTCGACCAAATTATACTTATGAGATTAATATTTACATAAATTAAACCATACCAACATGATAAGCAATCCAAATTGTTGAGACTTGTGTTTTTGAAAAGAGTTTTACACAACGTTTGACCGTCCAATATGACCGATGATATCACGAACTATATAATATACGATAATTATACGTTTGTGTATATATATGTATTTATATATATTTAACATGATCTAAGGATGGTTTAACATCTCATTGTGTGCTAATGACAATGAGTTATAAGTATATTTTGAAACTACTAACTTAAGCTTTCAAAACGATAACTATACGTAACATTCTTTGATATATATACTTATAATATATAATGCTTATACATGTATCGTATATATAAAGTATTTAATCACTTTTAAGGACTTAAATACATAAAACAATATAAGTATATTCACAAAAGATAGCTATATTTGAATTCTCGTTCCGTTTCCTCAAGATTTCTATACGTATATCTAGGGTATATGTACCCGTATCATACCCAACTTCTATACGTATTTACTATTGGTATATACACATCAAATCAACATCCTAATCAACATTATTACTGCCCTAGATATGAGGTAACTAGGATTTGTCAAGTAGTATGAATTATTAGTAAGAAAACAAAATTAGAAATCCTTTTCTTTCTTTATAAACTAAAAACGTTTTTATAAATGAACACAATTTCTTCACTCCATTTTCTCATACCTACACCCTCATTTCTCTCTCAAAATACTCCTGACTTCATACTTGATCATCTCCAAGCATTTTCCCCATTATTTAGCTTCAATTACAAGCCTTAAACACCATAAGAAAACTCTTTCAAGAACATATCAAAATAACCACTCATTTGAAGAAGTTTACTTCCAACCTTTTGATCTAACTCCACCACTCTTTGATTCCAAGATTATTTGTTATATTTTGCAGTAACGTTGTCCAAGTAACTTGAGGTAGTAACCTTGTTCATAATCTTATTCAATTCATATTCATATAGCTATCTTATTTTGTGGTATAAAATTTTAACAACAAGAACATATTTTGAATGATTTCAAACTTGTTCGCAAACTAAATAGATCCTTCTAACTTGACTTTTAAAACACTTCAAGACCTGTAATATATCATAATTATATGCTAACCTAATAAGATATAACTTGGTTTTACAAAGAACATCTTAAAAACTGAATCTACGTCGTCGGAGTGCAACCGGGGGCTGTTTTGGGTTGGATAATTAAAAACCATCTTGAACTTTGAATTGGAAGTTCATGTTCTGGAAAAATGATATTTCTTATGAATATGTTAACACATAAAAATTTCATGGTTTAACTCAAAGTGTAAGTATTTTTAGAAAAATGATCATTAAATGTTGTTTTTATGATGGAAAATGATCACTTTCATAAGTTTCACCAAAGTTTGACCTATAGACTATGATGTCGAATACAAACTAAGGTATTTTCAGTTCATATTCTTAAATTTTGACTCGGTCCAAGGAAGTGGCAAGTTGAACCAACAAAAACGGAGTTGAAATGAAGAAACTACGACTAAAACAAGATTGGGTATCCGAAGCTAGTTTAGCTACGAAAATATTTGGAGAAAAAGTAAATTAATCATATCTTTTCTAATTAATATGATATTTTATATATAATTACTTATGATTTGATTTTATATATTTCAGGACCACCCGTAAACAACACGAGAAGATTAATCATAAGACCTCATGATTGTACGCAACACGTCATTTGACAACACGGTACTTTATGTACGCAACACGTCATTTGACAACATGGTACCATGGGTCGAGATTAATTCTGATCAATACGAATACGATGGGGTCTTTATTTATTTTATTTAAGCAACTAATTGTGGACCACTAACATCGGACTGCTAACTACGGACTAAGAAAATATTAAAAGTATTAATAGTATATATATATGTAACGATTACTTAAAAAAGAAAATATGTTGATATATTATATATATGGTTAGGTTCGTGATATCTATCGGAGACCAAGTCGAATTAAATACCTTCAAGGCAAAAGTGAGTTTCATTTGCTCCCTTTTATATATATTTTTGGGACTGAGAATACATGCGCTGTTTTTATAAATGTTTTACGAAATAGGCACAAGTACTAAAACTAATTCTACGTGGGTTTAAACCAGATATATACCCTTAGCTTGGTAACATTAAACTACTTGTCTATGTACGGTAGGTGTGAATCCTAAAGATAGATCTATTGGGCCTGACAAACCCCATCCTGACTATGGGATGCTTTAGTACTTCGAGGTTATTTTAAACACACCTAATCTGGTGTACTTCAGAGGGTAAAACATGAACGTTAAGGCTTGTTACCGGGTACCTACAACTTATAGAATACTTTTATACACTTGCGAGTGTACATATATTTATAAACAGAAATCTTGTGGTCTATTAATATATTGAAATGATTGTTATGATAAACCTATGAACTCACCAACCTTTTGGTTGACACTTTAAAGCATGTTTATTCTCATGTATTAAAGAAATCTTCCGCTATGCATTAGCTCATTTTAAGGATATTACTTGGAGTCATTCATGGCATATTTTGAAAGACGTTGCATTCGAGTCATTGAGTTCATCAAGATTATTATTAAGTCAATTATAGTTGGATATATTATGAAATGGTGTGCATACCGTCAATTTTCGTTGTAAAGAAAGTTTGTCTTTTAAAAACGAATGCAATGTTTGTAAAATGTATCATATAGAGGTCAAATACCTCGCGATGTAATCAACTATTGTGAATCGTTTATAATGTATATGAACGGGTCCTTTCAACATCCAAAATTTTCTGGTTCGTAGTAATAGTTGGATTTGTTAGTGGCGAGTTGTGGGCTTCCGATTTAAAGGGTCCTGGCTACCTACTGTATCTATTGGCTATTCGAAACGTGGGCAAAATCAAAAAAGTCTATTAATTTGATAACTTATATAATTTTTATCTTTTATAACTAATAGGATATTCAGTGAATGCACCGAGCAAAACGTTCACCACCTTTCATATGTTCACCACCTGTAACTCGATCAAGACATCTAGCCAATATTATCGTCGTTACTTTTTATTTAGAATCGTCATCTAGTCGACCAAGTACTCCAATTCAAATTTCCGATAATCCATTTTTTGAACCCGACTTCAAAATTGAAAACCCAGAGGATATTCAAGGACAATTCCAAGATCTTGAACCACTAATCATTCCTCCTGAACCACAAACCATTAAATCAGAATCCTCTAGTGATTCGTATTCAACAAATTCAATTATGGAAGTAACAGAACCTCTAAGTATGGAAGACCGAATGAGAGCCACACGCACGGGCCAAGGACACGCCATTATTAAACCAGACATTAATGCACCAGATTATGAAATCAAAGGACAAATCATACACATGGTAACTAATCAATGCCAATATAGTGGTATGCCAAAAGAAGATCCAAACGAACATCTTCGAACCTTTAATAGGATCTGTACTCTACTCAAAATTAGAGAAGTTGAGGATGAACAAATCTATCTCATGTTATTTCCCTGGACTTTAAAGGGAGAAGCCAAAGATTGGTTAGAATCGTTACCTGAAGGGGCGATTGACACATGGGATGTCTTAGTTGAAAATTTTCTTAAACAATTCTTTCCGGCATCTAAAGCCGTGAGACTTCAAGGAGAAATTGTTACGTTCACGCAAATGCTAAATGAAACTCTATATGAGGCGTGGACAAGATTCGGAAAATTGTTGAGAGGATGTCCTCAACATGGTTTAGACACTTATCAAATAGTACAAATATTCTACCAAGGATGCGACATTACTACACGAAAAGACATCGACATAGCAGCTGGTGGTTCCATTATGAAGAAAACCGCAACCGAAGCTCACAAAATTATTGATAACACAGGCTCCCACTCGCATGAGTGGCACCAGGAAAAAGATATCTTTCGATCATCTAAAGCGGCTAGAGCCGATTCTAGCCATGACTTTGATTCAGTTTCCGCAAAAATAGATGCTTTCGAGAGACGAATGGAAAAGATGAATAAAGATATTCACGCAATACGAATCAGTGGTGAGCAATGCGGTGGACCACACTTAACAAAAGATTGTCACATCGAGCAAACGATGGAACAACGTGAGAATGTTTCCTACATGAACCAAAGGCTGGGAAATAATAATCAAAATAATTATCAACCGCCAAGGCCAAACTTCAATCGAAATCAAAACATTCTTTACAATCCAAATGGACCCAGCAACAACTCGTTCAACCAACAAGGTCTGAATAATCTACCAACTCAAAACAACACTTTCAATCAACAAAGACCTGGCTTGTATAAACCACCATAACAAACCGAAGAGAAAAAGCCAAATCTGGAAGAAATGATGGCAAAGCTAATGGAATCTCAAACACAATTTATTACATCTCAAACCCAAACAAATGAGAGGTTTGATCAGTCACTAAGAACTCAACAAGGAAAGCTACCGAGTAATACTGAAGTAAATCCTCGGAATGAAAACGTTAATATGGTATCAACAAATTCTGAAAAACCAGCATCAGAAGATGGGAAGGTTTTCGATGTGAGTAACAATGAAGAAGTTACAACACCACCACTACCTGAGTATGTAAAGCCAGTGGTGGCACCATACAGACCACCCATCTCGTTTCCAAGAAAAGGAGTTGAGTATGAGCAAGTGATAGGTAATAAATTTTGTGATACATCTGGAAAGAAGAAGAATAAGAAAGTGCAAAAAACAAAAACCGTAAAAGTAAACCCAGTGAAGACAGTTCCACCAAAACCTCCACCAAGGTTGGGTGATCCAGGTGAATTTATTGTTCCTTGTCTACTTAGTGATTATGTCATGTATGATGCACTAGCAGATTTAGGTGCGAGTGTGAGTGTTATGCCTCTTTCATTATATAAGAGATTAGGAGTAGGTGAGTTAAGTCCAACGGAAATGAGTGTTCGACTCTTTGATAAAACCATTAGGCACCCAGTTGGAATTGCTGACAACCTACCCGTTCAAGTGGGTAATTTAACCTTTTTAGTCGAATTTATTGTCATTGACATAGAAGAGGACCCAAACATTCCTATAATTTTAGGTTGACCATTCTTAGCGTCCACCGGGGCATTATTTGATGTTAGAGAGGGTAGAATGACACTTAGTAATGATGAAAAATTTATCACCTTTGTGAGTCGAAAGTCTAAATCTCCACCAACCAAAACCGTTGAACCGATAAAAATGATCGATGAGAAGCATATTGTTTTACCAACTCCAACGGTAGTGCTTAACAATAATAAAACGCCTAAGTATGGGGAAAATGAAGTAACACCTAAAGATGACTTGATAACAAAAAACCCCGTTGTTGATACAAAATTAAATGACTTCGTTATTAACAATTCAATGAAGAAACTTATTAAACGGATTCGTGATGCTAGAACCAAGGGGAACTTTAAGTTATGTAACCGGTTAGTATCCAATCTATCGCCTAAAAAAAGGCGAAACTAGTAGAATTTGTGAATATTACACAGGAATCAGACCAATGGCTTAAAGCAAAAGTCACAGATATGCAAGTTGATTATGGTCCAAAAGAAATTGACGTTGAAGTTAATCACAATTTCAAAACCACAGCTACCTAAGTGTGGGGAGATTCAAATGTTCTAAGAAATAATGCTGTCTAGAGTTATTTGTTCTGTTCTCGTGTAGTTCCGAGAATGAAATCTGATTGGTTTTTTCCGCTAGCAGACACTAAAGAACTAGTTTTCTCCCCTCATTCTAAATTTTTTTGTTTTGTAGGTTTTGTATTAAATTTATATGCATTTTTTTAAAATTTAAGTTTTGTGTGAATTTAAAAACAAAATTTACTTTATTTCTTTAAGTTTAAAAAATGATTTCTAAAATTCGTCGTAAGTTAAAGACTAGATCATAGAATCGAAATTGCTTTACCCGAGGGCGGGGCGAAAAATTTTGTTATCATTATTTTTAATTTTATTGATCTAAAGTATACCAAAAAAAAAATTAAAATACCCAAAAATCTTTGCTTTTAAAACAATCGCTTTAAAAACAACAAATTTTAAATTTTCTCGAGGGACGGAATAGGTAAACGTACCGAAACTACCTAAAGTAAAAGGAAACAAAATTTTAAAAAATTATTCATTTAAATTGTTTTAATAAATAAAGGTTTTATAAAAAAAAAATATTATGTATATATATGTTTGTATTTTATGTTATGTACAAACAGGGTAAAACATCGTACTTTCAAAGACTGGCATTAAAGTTCACCAAAAGCTACTAATTTTGACGACAAGACGTAAAATATCAAATGTGATATAAAATAATATGTTTGCAAACTCGGTATTTTTAATCATTTTTCTACACTAATCACCCTCATGAATTTAAATTTTTACTAATTTCTTGCAAATGAGGGCATTGCATGATCTCAAGTGTGGGGAAGGGTTATAAATTCTCTCGGGTTTACACTTAGTTTAATTGCCAAATTTTGTGAAAATTTGAAAAAATTTCAACTAAATGATTTCAAAATCATGTTTATACATATTTATGAACGGTAAAACTAGGTTATAATACCGAAATTATTGTTACCTCGGAGAGAACATAAATGGAGAAACAACCCAAAATGCTTTAATTCATTTAAAATGGAATAAAGAAGAATAAAAAGGCAAAGAAAAGAATAAATAAAACCTAAGTGTGGGAAGAATGCACCAAGTTCTTTAAAACATATATCACATATTTTGTACAAGATTATTGCAGGTACTTTTGTTTTGGAAGATAATAATCAGTTTTACCCGATTTACTGTAATATATTTAAGAGAAAGATGGATCTACACGATGAATCAATTCCATCATTAAAAGGAAGTAAAGTCTTTCGAAAAAGACACGCGCTTCTTGATTTAGGTCAGGAAGTTGTCGTCCAGACCAGCTGTAGGATGACGAAAAATCTAGAAAAGTCATCTCTAAAATCAGCAGGAAATCCACGGACCTCGGCATCAAACAGGGTCGCCAAGTAGTCAGACTTACCTAATCATGAGAGGATCTGTCTCGTAAAATGGGGAGGGCGTCGTGCAAATTAGCTTGATAAGACTAATGAATCAGACCCCCAGAAAGGATAATCTCTTTAAAGATTAAAAATCAGTATTTAAGCCTGATATTACTCAATCCTTGAGATTGACTTTAAAAGATTGAGAATTACAAACTCATGGAATTCGATGAATTCTAAACTTGAGCTTGAACGAGAAAATATTTTGATCAAATTACAAACCGATTTGTTTTCTGAAAACCCTATTTTTAATGCGTTCATTACCATTGAATGTAAAATCCTAGGAATTCACCTGAAATTCATTAGGTCACCTGAACCAAATTGGGTGTCAACCGTAAGAACGGTGGTTGCATAGCATGGTCGAAGACAGGACCTTGTGCCAGACCAAAAAATTATAGGGTGATCTTTACTATTTCTCCTACAAAGGATAGTAATTGCATCCGACACGTTTTTGACCATAATTATCTGCATGTCATGGGACATTGCCTTAACAGTTGCTTGTTCAACGCTTTCCTTTACAACCGGACGGTAGTTTACCGAAAGGTAATATACGGAGCAAGTAAACTGAACGTGTTGCTTTCCCAATACAAGGTTAGCAAGTGGGTGACACAAAACCATAAGTTTTGAGCTAAAATTTTTAAATCTGAAACCCACAAAACCCACAAAAATAATTTGCAAACACAGGTGAAGGGTTATTCCGGAAAACTTATCTAGGGTAAAAGCTAGATTGAATTTTCAAAAGATCAAATATTTTCATAAAGATCCAATTTCCTTAAAGGATCTAAATTTTTATAAGTCATGTGGGACTGTAAACCACATCGTTACTATCATTGTTTATACCGCCGTATTAAAATTACTGTTGTACAAAGTGTGAGAATAAAAAAAGTGATTCGAGTGAAGTGTGATTTAATTTCAAGTTCTATATTGCTTGAGGACAAGCAACGCTCAAGTGTGGGAATATTTGATAATGCTAAAAACGAACATATATTTCATAGCATTATCCCTCAAGAAAGACAAGCTTTTAGTTGCAATTGTTCTATTTACAAGTGATATTCGTTTAAATAATAAAAGGTGAAGACAAAAGACAGATTCGACGAATTGAAGATGCAAATGACCAAAAAGCTAAAAAGTACAAAGTACAATCCAAGTGGTTCAAATTATTGATGAGAAACGTCTAAAAATTACAAGAGTACAAGCCGTGAAACACAAAGTACAAGATATTAAATTGTGCGAAAAAGCGTTCGAAAATCCAGAACCGAGACATGAACCAACTTTCAGCGTGCGATGCAACGGACCAAAAATTACGAGTCAACTATGCACAAGAATATAATATAATATATAATTAATTATATATATTATTATATATTATAATTATACGCAGCCCACGTTTTGAATTTGATCTATGAGCTGGATTCCAGACCTCCACACTCACGGAGCTTTGATGAAGAAAACCTCCGCACTCGCGGAGCTCAACAGTGAAACATGGGCCTATAAAAGGCCGCGCATTCTGATCGATTCATTACCTTTTTTCTATCTATCTATCTATCTACGATATATTTATATTTATATTTTATAATTTTAATTTTAATTTAAGTTTAATAATAATAAGGTTATAGTGGCGAATGTTTTAAGTTTGTAAGTCGAAATTATGTCCGTGTAACGCTACTCGAATAATACTCATTGTAAGTTATGTTCAGCATTTTTAAATTAATGTCTAGTAGCTAAGTTATTATTATGCTTATTTAAGCCAAAGTAATCATGATGTTGGGCTAAATATTAAAGACGAGGTTATTGGGCTTTGTACCATAATTGGGGTTTGGACAAAAGAACGACACTTGTGGAAATTGGACTATTTGCTATTAATGGGCTTTATATTTGTTTAACTGAATGATAGTTCGTTAATTTAATATAGAGATTTACAATTTGACGTATCTATAAATAACCATATACACTCGATCGGACACGATGGGCGGGATATTTATAAATACTAATAATCGTTCATTTAACCGGACACAGGAATGGATTAATAGTCAATGGACTCATTAAAACAGGGGTGAATTATGTACAAGGACACTTGGCGTAATTGTTAACAAAGTATTAAAACCTTGGGTTACACGCAGTCGATATCCTGGTGTAATTATTAAATAAAGTATTAAGACCTTGTTACAGTTTAAGTCCCCAATTAGTTGGAATATTTGACTTCGGGTATAAGGATAATTTGACGAGGACACTCGCATTTTATATTTATGACTGATGGACTTTTATGGACAAAAACCAGATGGACATATCAAATAATCCAGGACAAAGGACAATTAACCCATGGTAATAAACTAAAATCAACACGTCGAACATCTTGATTACGGAAGTTTAAATAAGCATAATTCCTTTCTTTCATATTTCATCGCACTTTTATTTACTGTCTTTTTATTTATCGCACTTTTTAATTATCGTACTTTTTAATTATCGCAATTTTAATTTATTGTCATTTTATTTATCGCACTTTAATTTATCGCACTTTAATTATCGTTATTTATTTTACGCTTTAAATTGCTATATTTATTTTTAATATTTTACATTAGGTTTTAACTGCGACTAAAGTTTTAAAATCGACAAACCAGTCATTAAATGGTAAAACCCCCTTTTTATAATAATAATACTACTTATATATATATATATATATATATATATATATATATATATATATATATATATATATATATATATACAACTATATTTTAAAAATATAGCGTTAAACTTGGCTAGTTCCCTGCGGAACGAACCGAACTTACTAAAAACTACACTACTGTACGATTAGGTACACTGCCTATATTGTTGTAGCAAGGTTTAGGTATATCCACTCTATAAATAAATAAATAACTTGTGTAAAATTGTATCGTATTTAATAGTATTTTGCAATAAAAATAATTGTATTTCGTATACTACCCTGCACACATCAGAAGGCTACAAGACCGATGCCATATCCTAAAGCCTTAAGGAAGGACAAGTTGGTGGCTCAATACAAAAAGTTTCAAGATATGATAAAAAACAATGTCTCGGTCAATTTTCCAATCACCGATGTGCTTAAAGGAATTCCAAACTAGGGTCGGTTCATCAAGGAGCTAATATCTCAAAGGGGTAAATATCATGATGAAACATCTTTCTTTATTGAAGAGGAATGCAACAAGATTCTTGCATCAAGGCCAAGGATCCCTAAGAAGTTAGGAGATCCGAGAAAATTCATTTTCCCTTGTAAGTTTGGTGACTCGGAAGTCTTTAATGCACTTGCCGATTTGGAAGCAAGCATTAACCTAATGCCCCATTCACTTTACGAGAGACTCGGCCTTGGACCTCTTAAACCGACCCAGATTAGGATAAGATTGGATAATCATTCATTTGACACCACTATTGGTATCACCGAGGACATCTTGGTTAGCATTGACACCTTGGTGTTCCAGGTTGATTTTGTTATCATGGAGATGAAGAAGGATCTTTAAGTCCCCCTCATTTTAGGACCACCATTTCTTACTACCTCCGACACCATCATCTTAGTATAACGCAATCAACTCAACATTGGAGTTGGTGAAGAGCGTGTTACCATAAACATTTGAGAAACTATGAAACAACCGAGCAATGCCGATGATGATGAGTGTTATGCCCTTGACCACATTAACTTTTGTGTAGATAAGGAGCTTGAAAATCTTTTAGGGGTTGATACCACGGGGTTCAACCAAATTTCTGATAATGACACTGTGGATATAGAAGCCGACTTCAGGGAATTGATGAACGTTAATGTTGATGAAAGTGAAATTGAATGTGAGACTACTCGGGAAGAACCATTTGAGACTATTCCCAACGAAGATAGATTCCGAATCAAGTCTTCTTGGGAAGAACTACCCACTCTTGAGCTTAAAGAGCTCCCCAAGCATCTTGAATATGCTTATCTTAACGAATAAAACAAACTTCCGGTGATTATCTCTTCGAGACTCACCCAAGACCAAAAGACACGACTTGTCTCACTACTTAAGTCCCATCACACGGCCATAGCATGGAAAACTACGGATATCCCGGGGATCAATCCATCATATTGCACACACAAAATTCTCATGGAAGAGAATTTTAAACCGGTTGTCCAAAGACAAAGAAGACTTAACCCAAACATGAAGGAGGTTGTCAAAAAGGAAGTGATTAAATTGTTGGACGCGGGCCTTATCTACCCAATATCCGACTAGCTGGGAGAGAATTTTATTTCTTTCTTAACGGGTTTTCGGGATACTTTCAAATTCCAATAGACCCCGAGGATCAAGAAAAGACGACCTTTACATGCCCATATAGTATATTTGCTTATCGGAGAATGCCCTTCGGGTTGTGTAATGCCCCGGGGACATTCCAAATAAGCATGCTTGCCATCTTCTTCGATATGGTTGAGGACACTATGGAGGTGTTCATGGATGATTTTCGGTGTTCGGGGACTCGTTTGACCATTTTCTTAAAAAATCTTGATAACATGTTAACTCGTTGTGAAAATGCAAATTTGGTTCTCAATTGGGAGAAATGTCACTTCATGGTCAACGAGGGGGTAGTTTTGGGACATAAAAATTCTAGGGCGGGAATCGAGGTAGACAAAGCTAAAATTAGCGTGATAAAAGACTTACCTAGACCATCGGATGTGAAAGTAATCCAAAGTTTTCTTGGGCAAGCGGGATTTTATGGTCGGTTCATAAAAGATTTTTCAAAAATCGCCCGCCCTATGACCAAATTTTAGAAAAGGACCCTTTCTTGTTTGATGATGAATGCATCAAGGCATTCAACTTATTGAAAGAGAAGATCATTAACCCACCAATTCTTATCTCTCCCAATTGGGACAAAGACTTTGAATAATGTGCGATGCGAGCGATTATGCACTTGGTGCAGTTCTTGGTCAAAGAGTTGACCAACACTTTAGGCCAATTTACTATGCAAGCAAAACCTTAAATGGGGCCCAATTGAATTACACCACTACCGAGAAGGAGCTTCTCGCGGTAGTATTTGCTTTTGATTAGTTTCGATCTTATCTTGTACTTTCAAAGACAATCGTCTACATGGATCACTCCGCGTTAAAGTACCTTTTTCAAAAGCAAGACGCGAAACATCGTTTGATTCGTTGGGTGCTACTTTTGCAAGAATTTGATATAGAAATAAAGGATAAAAAGGGAGCCGAGAATGTGGCCGCCGACCACTTATCAAGGCTAGACAATCCCGGGCTTTAACCTTTAGAAGAGTCCAAAATTCGGGATACTTTCCCGGATGAACATTTAATGAGAGTTGACCTAGTCGATGAAGTCCCATGGTTTGCCGATTTTTCAAAATACTTGGCCTTAAATGTTTTACAATAAGGATTTTCGTACCAACAAAAGAAAAATTTTTTCAGTGACCAAAGGTATTACTTTTGGGAAGAACCGGACTTGTTCCGCACAGGGCCGGATCAAGAAATTCGGAGATGTGTTTATGGGCAAGACGCCCGAGAGATTTTGAGGAGTTGTCATAGTGGACCTACGGGAGGGAATTTTGGTCCGAATCACACCTTGAAAAAGGTGTTCAATTTCGATTTCTATTCGCCCACTATATTCAAAGACGCCCACGAATTGGTAAAAAGATACGATTCTTACCAAAGGTCCGGATCCATTTCAAAGAGGGATGAGATGCCTCAAATCAGCATTCAAATATGTGAGATATTTGATGTATGGGGCCTAGATTTTATGGGTCCATTTCTGAATTCGAACAAGTGTCTCTATATCTTGGTGGCGGTAGATTATGTTTCGAAATGGGCCGAGGCTAAAGCCTTGCCAACCAATGACGCTAGAGTAGTTGTTAAGTTTTTAAAAAGTTTATTTGCTAGGTTTGGAGTACCAAAAGCGTTGATCTCAGATCGAGGAACACACTTTGCTAATAGCCTTATGGAGAAAGTAATGAAAAAATATGGTGTTACACATCGTTTCTCCACCCCTTACTACCCTCAAATGAGTGGCCAAGTGGAGAACACGAATCGTGCTTTTAAAAGGATTTTGGAAAAGAAGGTTAGCAATAACCCTAAATTTTGGTCAACTAAGCTTGATGATGTCTTATGGGCATTTAGAACCACTTACAAGAAACCAATAGGCACCACACCATTTTGTCTAGTGTATGGGAAACATGCCACCTCCCGGTAGAGGTTGAGCATAGAGCATTTTGGGCGATTAAAGAAGTAAACTTAGACATAGAACGAGCTAAGGAAAATGGGTAATGCAAATGCACGAATTAGAGGAGCTTGGGTTATAGGCATACGATAACTCTTTGGCATACAAAGAGAAAACTAAGTGATGGCATGATGCCTGACTTAAAGGTCTTAAGGAATTTCACCCAAACGACAAGGTGTTAGTGTTCACCCGGTAAGCTAAAGTCTAGATGGACGGGTCCATACATTGTCAAGAAGGCTCATCATACGGGTTATGTGGAGTTATATGGGAATGGTAATACTTTCAAAGTGAACGGTCATAGGTTGAAGGTTTATGATGATAACATCAATGCTATTGAGCTTGATGACATCAAGCTCTACCCAAAGTAACACCCTTGTGCTAAAACGGGTCAAGTGATAGACCCTAGACCAAAACAATCACACTTGTGTTATATTTGTTCATTTTAGGTTGCATTTCATTCAGAATTGTATGATATTCCTTTTGTTAGTTGCATTTTTATGTAGTTACATTTCATGCATATGGGTAAACTGGAAAATACCAAAAATAGTTTGTGAACGGGTCAAAATGTACTTAAAACTGAAAAACTGCATTCAGGTATAAAAGCAGCGCTTTTGATCTAGAAGCGACGCTTTTGGTTGTGATTTACGACCAAAAATGGACAGTAGGAAAGAACGACGCTTTTGTCTCAAAAAGCGGCGCTTTTGTTTTCCAAGAACGGCGCTTTTGAATTAAAAGCGGTGCTCCTGGACCTGTGTACTTAAATTTTCTGCACGACCAAACACTTCACTTTTTCACCCACAACTCATGTTTTCTCTCTAATGGCGGCGTTTCTCAAACCCTAATCGACCCTAATCACTATCAAACTTCAAATTTCTTCAATTTTCTTGCATATCTTCAATCATTAACATGAGAAAAGTAAGAATCCATCACTTACATTCAATCTTTAACATGATTCTTGTGATTTTTACTAATTTTCTCTTTATGCTTGATTTGTTAATTATGCTTGACTAATGATAATTACTGGTTAAATTATTGATGAATCTAGGTTACATTGATGTTTATTAACATGATTAGCATGATTGTTTACATTGATTTTGACTTTGAAATTCTAGGGTTCATCCCAATTTGGGGGTTTTTGATTCTGAGCCAAAGTGGAGTGATAATTGATGTTATTGATGTTTAATTGATAGGTTGCCATGATTATCTTGCTTTGAATCCATCTTTCATGCTTGTATGAATTGAAATTGCAAATTAGGGTTCAAAACTTTAAGGTTTGACTCGGTTTGACCAATCTAATCATGTGATTAGTGATGTTGTACTTGTTTGCAGCCTATGGATGTTATAACATGTATGCTCTTTATTGAAATTGCGATAATTTGATAAATGCTCTTTGTCTTAGCCAAATTTTGAACGAATTAGACTTTGACTAGAGTTGACTTTTTGCAATTAAGTTGTATTGTCCATGATTGCATGTTGTGAAGCTTTTGCTCTGAAATTAAATGTCGAGGGCATGTTACCCCATCAATATTCGAATGTAAGATTTTAGATTTGTGCTAATATTATGAAACCATCCTTGCGTTTGTTGTTGGTTAAATCGATTTCAGGGTCACAAAAAGGGAAAGAAACTTGCAAAGTCTACCGATGTTCATGATTGGTTGCAAGTGATTTTGCGTGATGAAACTTTGAGATCTAGGATGATGAATAGGATAAATATGCTAGTGTGCCCGGCCAAGTACATTTATTGGACTCAATTGGAATTAGCAAAGTTAGGACATGGGATTCGGGATGCGTTCAAGGTTGAGTACTTTCACAAAGTCATGTACCCTTGGGAGCCATTACTTTACATCCAAGAGGAGATTTACCCTTTGTTAACCCGTGAATGCCTAATAACCTTGAGGGTCCATTTCAAGGTCCATTCTCCATGGTTAGACACTTACCTCACATTTAGGTTTGGGGGAGCGGAAAGGCAGCTTAACATGAGCCAATTTATGGAGTGTCTAGGTCTCTACCATGACTCATCACCTAATGTTACCTTCTTATACTTGGCCAAGTGCGAAATGTTCAATCCAAGCGAATTTGATCCAAGGAGGGTGTGGCACAATATTAGTAACGTCGAATTTACACCCGCCAATCAAGTTTCTAGTGCACTCGCAACTCCCACACTTAGGTGCATCCAAAGGTTCTTTGCTAAATCGGCTTTTCACTGCACGGAAGATGTTGACAAGATAACATTGCTTGACATTTGGTTGGTTCATCGGGTTCACAAGCACAAACATGTTCACATCCCCAACCTCACCGCAAGTTATCTATTTGATGCACGTGGCGAGAAGTCTATGCTCCCAAGTGTTGGTGGTCACTACGTGACAAAACTTTCAAAGTTCTTGAGGGTGAATCTCAATGAGTTGGAGAAACTTCAGATGCCTCGTTTTGGTTTTGTTGACTATCAAGGAAGGAACCTCTAAAAGGCACATCCGACACATAATGGGTAATTGGTAATCAATCTTCATTATGATTCGTGAAACAACTTATTTTTATGATTTGGCATGTAACTTTAAATGATTTAATCATTGTGTGTGAAAACTTGGGATTATTGATTTGGTGTGAGGTAGTACACTTGTATTGCTACTCTCACACATTATCACACTCATGTTTGTAATAATTAGGAAATTGTGCTTGTGGTATTGCTTGTGGTACTGCTTGTGGTACTTTTGCTTGTTTGTGGTTCTTACTGGCAGGATACACAACTTTTTGATGATTGATCAAAGCCTGGCATTATGTTCAGGCGTCAAGCTCATCGACTTGCATCTTTTGTGACTATGTTTATCCGATTGATGACAATAAAGATCACTTGATCTATGCCGGTTTTTATTCCTTTTCTCTTCTATTCTATTTTCAAAATGTCCCTCATTTTTTCTAATTTCATCGTTTAATATAATGAGGGCATTGCATCAAACTAAATGTAGGGGGAGAGTTAAAATATCGGGCCATTTTGAATTTTTTTGGTTAAACTTGTCACATATACTTTACAAGGATTAAAACTTGCAATGTTGATCAATTTTTGGAACAAGTTTTTAACCATTACATTAATACAAATCATAATCACTAAAATGGTTAAAACTTGTAAATTTTTGGAAAAGTAAAGTCTTTTCCTTGCTTTTGCATGGAAGTAAAGTCTTCCATGTGTTATTCCAAAAACCAAGTGTTTAAAGTGTTATACTTTTACACTTCCGGATGAGTCAAGTCCATCCATGATAGGGAGTCAAGTCTCCTGAATGTCGTTTCAGTTAGTGTGGGAGACTTCCTAAACCACACCATTTTATATTGACATTGGTTGTCTCATTATTTCACGATGTTTCAATCGATGTATCATACCGTGGGAAGAGGAGTCACCGAGCTTCACCGTGTGCTATCTTCTTGATGAAGAGCAATGGCTTCGTGCTAGTATTGCTAGCCAACACACGCCATAACCAAAAGCTATGGCACACTTGTACTATCAATTAACGGAAAGGTAGTAACTACTTCCTACCTTTTCTCAACATAAGCATAAAAGCTTGTTATATGGGAAGTAGATGAGTTAATAAAAGCTTTAAGCTTTGACACTTCCGGGAGAGTCGAGTCCTCCCATTTGTTGTTTTGGAAGTCAAGTCTTCCAAACTTGAAACTAAAGTCTTCCAAGTTATGTTGTGTTTCAAGATTGGGAGTAAAGTCTCCCAAGTTAAGTTTTGTCCCAAAAAGACCTAAGCTTAGAAGTAAAGTCTTCCAAGTATCATGCAATAGACCCAACGCAAATCTTACACCCAAGGTAGTTGCTTTCTCATCACCTTCAACACGAGAAGGTAGTTCACTTCGGTGATATACGGGGCAAGTAACTACCCGTGCGGTCGTCCCATAGCCGGGATGGTTTGTATGCACATCACCTTATGAGCCCAATATAGCTTTTATCTCATCCCCCTCAACACAAGAAGGTAGTTCACTTCGGCGATATACCGGGGCATTAGCAATCCGTGCGGTTATCCCAAAACCGGGATGGCTTTAGAATGCACATAGCTTTAAACCAAAATTTTTGGAAAACTTGTCTCGTTTTGCTACTTGACTCGTTTTCCCTTTTCAAAAAACGAAAATGGTTTTCTTAAAGCCTTGTCTTCCTTAAGGCTTAAACGTTCTTCTTGGGTAACTCATGAAAATTGGTGCTCCATTTAACCAAAGTGAAGCTTGTGGGTAGTTTTTGTTCGATTGAGGTTCAAAGAATAAGATAGTGAAGATGAAAACTCGTTGATCCTATGGTTTGAAGAAGCTCCTAGAAAGGTTTGCACTAAAAAGCTCAAATCTTGGTATGTTTACTATTAAAGTGCGAAACTTGTGGATTTTTGAACCTTTCTAGGGAGAGTATATATATATATATATATATATATATATATATATATATATATATATATATATATATATATATATATATATATATATATATATATATCTGTGTGTGTGTGTGTGTGTTTGTTTACTTGATTGCTTGAAGAGATTGAGAAGATGTGGAGATTGTTAGTTTAGGCTTGAATTATGTCGATTTTGATGGCATTTGAAGATTGTTTGAAGCGCTGCATTAAGTTTTTGTTAGTAGTAGAAGAAGAGGAGATGATGTATGCTTGGTCCTTAGCAAATGCAAGTGTTTGGAGTTCATTCTAGTCATCAAAGTGCTCATCCATGGAGGTACCATTTATTGCCTAAATATTGCACTTTGGCTTTGATCATTGAATGTTATTTATCTCCAAGTCTTATTTTGTTGATTTGCTTGCTTGAGGACAAGCAAGGTTCATATATAGGGGGTTTGATATTGCTCTAATTATACACGTTTTATCTGGCAATATCTCCCTCATTTCATTCAGTTTTGAGGATCATTGGGACCGAAAGTTGTTTATTTGCCCTAAAGTGTCGATTCAAGGCTAAAAACTTGATTTGGTGCAAAATTGACCAAGTCTTAATCAAAAGAGGCGAAGAAAATGACAAGTGCAGAAATGAGCTCCAAAAGAGCCGCTCTTAATAGAAGAGCGTCGCTCCTAATGGTCACAAAGCGCCGCACCTCAGGGAGAAGCGACGTTCTTGTATACATTTTGACACCATTTTCCACCAGTAGCCAAAAGCGCCGCAATTCATCACAAAAGCGGCGCTCCTGAAGAAAGCCAAAAGCGCCGCTCCTGAGCCAAAAGCGGCGCTTCTTTCGCTGTTCAGCCTAGAATTTTCGGCACTGTAAAAGGAAAGAGATTAGGCCATTTCAAGGAGAGATGCAACTCCAAGTCCGATTTTCACTTTCAAAACCCTAATTTCATCATCTATTGGAGTTTGAAGGTGAATTGAAGGAAGCAAGCTCAAGATCCATCATAGTTTAGCTCTAGATCTTCTTCTCTTTGTATTTGGGTTGTAATCTCCAACTTTCTTTCTCTAGTTTTGAATTAAATACTTGTAATAACTCAATATGATGTTTATTTATGCTTCAATGCTTATGATTAGTGTAATATTAGCCATGCTTGGCTAAATTGATGGTGTGTGCTTATCTGTGAATCTCTAATGCAAGGATTTACCCTAAATTAATTGGATGAAGTTGTTTAAATGAAGTACATGAACAAGTGTTATTGTGTTAGCTATAGATCCATTGCTATGCATTTGTTTTAGGCTTTACTTTGATTACATAGATTGAGTAGCCCTCTTAGTGATTTGAGAAGTGAATCAATTTATGCTTCAACACTTATAGTGATCTAGACAACTAGATTAAGGATTTTAGGTGATTGTGTTCTTGATTTAAGTTGGTTTTCAATTGGCCTTTAGTCAACATAGTGGTGTTCGATTATCTTAAGTGATTTTGATAGTTGAAGGGTAAGTGATTTCAACCCAAGCATAATCCCAATAACCAATCATGCTTAACTTGGTCTTATAATGTAATGCTTATATGAGTTTGCAAAGTGTAATTTGATTAAGGTATGGTAGTAATGCTAAACATTTAATAGTTCAACAACTAATGCGATAACAATTTGGGTAAAATGGGGCAATCCAAGCATAGATAGTATTAGGTAAGTGAACACTACTTAGTTAATTGAATTAGTTCTTAATATTTAGTTACTCGTTACTTGTTACTAGTCTTAATTGTTAATTTTAAGTTTGTTTACTTGTGCACGTCGTAGTTGTTAATTAAAACCAATCAAAACTCCCCAATCAACAAACCCTGGGACATTTAATAGTTTCAATTATTCGACTTACACCGCTCTCTTGGGACGAACTTGAAACAAATACTTACATAAAAGTACTATAATAACCGGGTTCTAAATGCTCGTTAGTTGTGTGTGCTTATTTGTAGTGTTTGAATCTTGTATAAATTTTGAGGGTAATTAATGTATTGTTCCACACGCATCAGTCTCGAAGAGATAATCACCGGAAGTTGGCTTGCTTCCTTTAGATAAGCATACTCAAGATGCTCGGGGAGCTCTTTTAGCTCAAGAGTGCGAGGTTCTTCCCATGAAGACTTGATTCGAAATCTATCTTCGTTAGGAATAGCCTCAAATGAATCTTCCCGAGTGGTCTCACTTTCAATTTCACATTCATCGACATTAACATTCATCAAATCCCTAAAGTCGGCCTCTAAATCCGCAATTTCCTTATCACAAAGTGGGTTGAACCCAGTGGTATCAACCTCTAAAAGCTTTTCAAACTCTTCATCTACATAAAGGTCAATATGGTCAAAGGCATAACACTCATCATCATCGGTGTTACTTGGTTGCTTCATAGCTTCCCGGATATTGATAGTCACACGCTCTTCACCAACTCCAATGTTGAGTTGGTTGTGTTGCACCAAAATGATGGTATCGGCAGTCGCTAAAAATGGTCTTCCTAAGATGAGGGGAACTTAAAGCCCTCCTTCATCTCCATAATCACAAAATCAACCGGGAACACTAAGGTGTCAATGCTAACCAAGATGTCCTCGGCGATACCAATAGCGGTGCCAAACGAATGTTTGGCCAATCTTATCCTAATTCGGGTCGGTTTAAGAGGTCCAAGGATAAGTCTTTCATAAAGCGAGTGGGGTATTAAGTTAATGCTTGCACCCAAATCGGCAAGTGCATTGAACACTTCCGAGTCACCAAACTTGCAAGGGAAAACAAATTTTCCAGGATCTCCTAACTTTTTAGGAATCCTTGGCCTCTATGCAAGAATCTTATTACACTCCTCTACGGTAAAGAAAGATGTCTCATCATGATATTTACCCCTTTGAGAGATTAGCTCCTTGATGAACCGACGATAGTTCGGCATTCCTTTTAGCACATCGGTGATTGGCATATTAACCGTCACGTTTTTCATCATATCTTGAAGCTTCTTGTATTAAGCTGCCAACTTATCCTTCCTTAATGCTTTTGGTATGGCACCAGTCTCGTGGCCTTCAAAGGCTCATTACCCTTTTTCTTACCCATTTCATCATTACCCTTAACCCCGATTGAGTCGACCTTTTCTTTACCCTTCTCCTTATTAACCCCAATCTCATCCTCGATAAAGCTTGGTAGTGGTTCTTGGGTGATAAAGGGTTATGGGTTGGGATCTTCAATTCCTTCATTCAAGGTTAGACCGCTTCGAGTGGTTATGGCATTGACATTTTCATTTCGGCTTAGGTAATTAAGGTTTTGGATGGTGCTTTCAATAGGAATGACCCTTGTGTTGTTGTTGTTGTTGTTGTTGTTTTGGTTTTGGTTGTATCGGTTATTGTTGTAATTGTTGTTTGGGTTGAATTATGTGTTTGATGGTAAAGTGCCTTGAGATCTTTCGGCAACTTGGTTTGAAAGTCTCCCAATGGTACTCTCAAGGTTTCGAAATAAGGCTTGTTGATGCTTCAATTGTTGCTTCAAGAACTCATTCTCTTTTAACAAAAACGCCTCGGTGGTTTTCGCCTTCTTTATGTAATTTTCCATAGTATCCTCTAGACTCTTTGAAGGTTGGGATTGTTAAGTGTTTAGTTGAAGTTGTTGATTGTAACCATGATTATTTTGTTGTTGGAAATAACCTTGGTTGTTTTGATAACTTGAGTTAGTTTGATTGTTATAAGGTTGAGTGTTGTATGATTGTTGATTTTGTGATTGGAAGTTGTTGTTTCGGTTTTGGTTATAGTTTGGGTTGTAACCTTGATTTCAATTTTAGTTTGTAAATCTGGGTGGTGGGTTTGGTTGAGTGTTGAAGGAGACTTGTCTTTGGCTAGGATTGAAGTAGCCTTGGCTTGATGAACCGTCCCTTTGATAATTTTGACTACTTACATAGTTGACATGAGCATCCGAGTTCATGGGAATATCGTTCAAATCAATATAGTGGCATTGGTTGATTTAAGGACAATTCTTTGTGAGGTGAGGTCCATCGCATCTTTCACATCCTACTAGCATCGCGACAATAGATTGTTGTATCTTCTTCAACTCCTTCCCGTATGATTGAAATTGATTATTCAAGCTAGCAAGTGTGACTTGACCATTGTCACTCTTCACTTGAGCTACACTTTTCCTTGGTAAATCTCGAGGTGAAGGGGTCCACTCGTAAGTATGAACCGAGATGTCTTCTAATAAAGTTTCAACCGCATTTGACAATTTATACATAAATACTCCTCCCGCGAATGAATCAAGAGTTTGTCTTGTCAAAGGATTAGTACCCCGGTAGAACGTGTTGATGTACTCTTTCTTGTTCAATCCATGTGGTGGACAAGCTCTTAGCATCTTCTTGAAATGTATCCATGCATCATACAAAGACTCATCACTCCGTTAAGCGAATGCGTTGATCTCTATCCTAAGTCATTTCGCCTTTGATGGTGGAAAGAAGTGATTGATAAAAGCGTCACTTAAATCTTGAAAAGTTCTAATCGAGTCGGGAGGTAGATTCCTTAACCAAACTTTCGCATCACCTTGAAGAGTAAAGGGGAATGCCCTTAACTTATAAGCATCATCGGTAACATCTTTGTGCTTATGAAGATCACAAATATCATTGAATAGTTGAAGGTGTTCGAAACGATTCTCTTCCATTAACCCATGAAATAGCACATCTTTGATCATTGTGAAGAAATTTCTCTCAATTTTCCAAGTTTCGGCCCCGATTGGTGGTTTAGTAATAGCCGGAGGCACCATCGTAGGTGCAACCAACCTAGCATTCCATATTGGTGTGTCATTTGGATCAACTTGTTGTTCTTGATTAACTGGCGGTAGGTTGTTGGGAATACCATGACCAAATCGATTATCCTTGTTTTGAAGTGGTTGACCGTTACCACTCATCTTTTCTAAACAAAATGGCAAAACCTCAAAATTTTTCTTTAGTACCATTTCTTCTCTACGATTGTAAACCCCGTGAACATGTCTCTCCGGATTGGAAAATGGATGTGCAAACTCTTGATCCGTTTGGGATCTCCTTTTCATACACCACGGTACCTAACATTCGATCACACCATAAACAAAAACGGTTTTCCAAACACAAATAATATAATAGAAACAAGAATACTAACTTTTGCAAGGATAAATCCTTACAAAAGGATCGAACAATTAAAAGCTTAAACTCAAAGATACAACTAGCTAACTGATCCCTGGCAGCGGTGCCATAAAAATTGATGAGCTCGTTGCAAACATGCTTACTTGCTCTCTTTTAAATTTATAATTGAATTAAACTTTGACTCGACTATGAAATAAACTCACGAGAAACAATGACTCGGTAGTTGTAATTAGCAAGTTTTCTGTTTAAAGTTCATCCCAAGAGAGCGGTGATTGCTAGTTGAATCGATGAAAACTCATAATCATCCTAAGGGTTGTTTGATTGGGGGGTTTTGAATTGAGATATTAAAGAAAACAATTGCAAATTTAAACTAAGAACTAAGAGTGATTAAGTAAATATCAATATTAAAAGCATGTATACTTGCTTAATCCACTTAAAGCATTCGGATTGTTCTATTGTTCACTTAAGAGCTAATTGTGTTCAAACTTTGGACTAGTATCCCTACTAGATGTTATTATGATCAATCAACACTTACAAATTCTCATAAGCTTGCATTAATTTAATCTAGTTGAATCATGCAATCATGCAATTATCATTAGCACTTAGCCTAGGTTAAAGTCCCCTAAACCCATTTGGTAATCAAAATCTCTTAGGAAAACGAACTTCACTATGTTGACTAAGGACCAATTAAAAACCAATCCAAACTAAGACTCAAATCCCTTGAAAGCCCCAATTTAATTTTCTAGATCACCTAAGTGTTGAAGTACAAGTTGCTTCACTAATCAAATCCCTTTGAAGGTTACACAACTCATATAATCAAAGTCAAGTCCAAAACAAGCATAACAAAGGATCTTGTGACTAATTCTAATGACAAACCACAATTATCAACTCAAATATTCATCCAAACACAATCAATAACATAGATATGAAAAATCCTTAGCTATCAAGTCTCATAAACAAGTGTACATCATAGAATTTAGCAAATCATGGCTATAACAAGATCAATACAAGCAATAATAGTAAATCTAAACATCAATAAGCAATAAACAAGAGTAGATTATACCAAACTTATGAAAATTACAAAGTAGCTAGATGAAGAATATGAAGATGATGAAGAACAAGTCCTAGATCTTGATTCAATCTTCAAATCCTTGATGTAGAGTGGAATAGATGATGAAAACTTGATGAAAAACTCAATAATCTAACTATGAATCCCTAATTTTATCAGCCACCACGCACTAGCTACTGTTATATTGATTATGATATGATAAAACCGTTCATCTCATCCTATTTATACTCTTCAAAAACTGTCCAGAAAATACAGAGGAACGTCGTTCCTCTTTTATGAACGTCGTTCCTTGGCTCTTAATGTGGAACGCCGTTCTTGAATGTTACAAACGTTGTTCCTGAATCGTTCTCTAAATGGCCATGTTTTATGTTTCCATTTCCTTTGTAAATTCCCCGGTAGAACGTCATTCTTAGCTTTGGAACGTCGTTCTTGATGTTGGAACGACATTCTGAGATACAGGAACATCGTTCTTGTTGCCGGATTAAGCACTTTGCAGTTTTCTTCATAAATTTGCACACTTTGGTCAATTTTTCACCAAATTTACACTTAGAACTGCAATATTACTCAGAACGCGATTAAACCCAAGATCATAACTTTTTGAGCACTTAGGAAACGAAAACCGAGTAAAATGAGGTAGATATTGCGTTAGAAACCTAGCGTAGATGAGCAATATCATCCGCATATTCTGGAATTTTTTGACCAAATAGTATCTTTTTGTAGTGTTTTTTCAGCTAGGTACGTTGCATTAAAGTATTTATAGATCCAATATAACCGGCCTTGACAAGGTCGGTTTTAGCCACATCACCATTAAACTAGATTTAGCAACACCGGTTTTCTTGACGTGTCAATCGGACTTGTAAACCTGACTTGGATAACCGATTTTCAGTGCTTTTCTGACTTGATACTGAAACTGACTTAGGCGAGGCCGTTTTTAGTGCTTTTATAGTTGGATATTTAACCCGACTTTGGCAAGGCCGAGTTTGGGTCAAATAATTGAACCGGGTTTTGCCAAGTATGAATTTTGGTTATTTTTTCTGCTAGTTATAATATTTGTATAACCACATCAGAAACACCACAACATATAATCAACAATAACAATAGTAGAAACTTTGTGATTTTCAAAACACTTAAACTCAAAAAAGACTAATACATTTGATGGGTTCATACCGTCCAATTATGGTTCATCTTGTTTCATGAGGTGAAATTACATTATAAAATGGTCGGTTTGATTTTGAAGATACATCACTAAGAAATGGTTTTTCCTCTTCTACAAGGTTGTTTTTGCCATGTTAACTGAAATGATTTACAGATATGTTGGGGTTCAGCCATAATCATCTATATTGAAAACCATTTTGTGGTATGATTATTTTGTTAACGTATGTAGAAATGAAATTATCGACGATAATAATTTAGAAACAATTTATTATTTGGCTCAGAATGATTTTGAATATAATGCTCAACTTGAAGTTCAGTTTGAGAAAACCATATTCACACAACAATCTAGTTTTGTGCACTAGTTGGATAATATTATGCAAACTTCACAGATTGTTACAACCAGAAACGTTGGTTTATCTACACTCTACACAAAGATGAAGATGATCAAGAAGATGAAGATGAATATGAAGAAGTGAAGATAAGTATGTGTAACAACCCAACCCATAATCCATACGATAAATTTTTTTTTTTATACAACACGATTACACGCCAAATAAATATGTAACCCATTTCACGAGTTCCATTTAAAATGCACAACAATTAATTGTTTACAAAAGGCACGAGGGCCACGAATAAAGTTTAGTACAAGTCTGACCCATTACAAATGATAGTTTACAATCCAAACATCACTTCGAGCATGGTTTGGGACTAAACTACCTAAAACGTTAGGCCAACATCAAAACTCCAACAAAGCATCATCACGGGACACCTAATGTCCGATAACCCCCTTGCCCTTAACTGCGCCTGCATCTAAAAAGATAAACAACGAGAGGGTAAGCTAACGCTTAGTGAATGCAATAATTATACACATACATATATAACCTACTTACATGCAATCACATACACAATTACCTCATACACGCTAGCAATTTAAAAGACATACCAACGCAAGGCATAATGCTAAATCTCCAAGTCCACAAGCTAGCACAACGATAACATATATAACTCGAATAATGTGAAAACACCACACAGCAAAACACATCGCCATGGTTAACCAATAGTACAAGGAATGGTACTTTGAATTTCCCATTGGTGTTTCCAACAATCTTAGTGCACAACAAATTATAACACTAACCCCGGAGTGGTATCGATCGCCCGAACTTTAAACCCACCCGTCACGTGTAATGTGGTATCGAACGCCCGAACTTTAAACCCACACTACATGCCCACCACATATATGACATGGCATCGAACGCCCGAACTTAAACCCATATCATATATTGACCCGATGTGGTATCAACCGCCCGAACTTAAACCCACATCGAATCTCGTACAAGTAAATACATTATATACACATATGCATAATCATTCCACTCACCTCAAGATTCTTGTGGAAGCTAACCGAGCTTGCAACCCTTCAATGTAACGTACCTATTACATTATGCATTTATTAACATACAATCTAGTTGAATTAAATGCCAACTTCTAACCCTTGAGCATTTAATGACCCGATTGCATTAAATGACTCAACTACCCCAAAACCGCCCATTAATGGCCACGCCTCGTCATAGATCATTTAAGGCTAGTGATTAGGGTCTATTAACATCAACTAACATAAACTTGGTGTATTTCATAACCATTTCGCCCGATTAGGTCAACTAGTGCTCTTTTGACTCTTTGACTCACAAATCAAATCAAACTTACACAATAACAACTCTTTCATCATTTTAAATGTGTATTAATGACTAACAACATCATTTAGCACTTACAACCTCAAATCACAAGACCAAACCCTAGATAATAGCTATTTAGGGTTTCCTTTCAATAATCCAACCCAAAACCCACCCATTTAACCCTCAAATGGGTCACACTAATTCCATATGAACCAAACCCTAGCTTAAACTAATTAAAACTCAAGACTTAGAGTTAGAACTTACCAAGACTATGAACGTTGTGACGCCCCGTACAAAACCATCGTGTACGAATCTTCAACAACAGGATCATTACAAGGTTAAGTACTATATGCTGTAATAAAAGAAGTTGCATTCACGATAAAAAAAGGTGACGTCATAACCGACATCAAATGTTTTACAATCCAAAAGCATGCTTCACTAAGTAGAAACAAATAATAAGTGTATGTGACCACAATGGTCGTTACAAGTCATAGTTCAAAAGTACTAAAGTTTGAATGCAAGGTAAAGTAGTTCATGCGATGACAACTCTAAGCAGCGGGTGTCTACAGCACGACTAGTACACAGCGGAAGCTAACCTCAAGCACCTGAGAAAAACATGCTTAAAAACATCAACACAAAGGTTGGTGAGCTATAGTTTAAGTATAACAGTATGTAAGGTAGGCCACGAGATTTCAGTGCTACAAAGAGCGTTTCAAAACAGTATGATAAAGTATATGTTAACCGTGGGCACTTGGTAACTAACTTAACGTTTATACCCCCTGAAAGTACACTTGGCAAGTGCGTATGTTTACGAAGTATTAAACACTCGTTAAATGCTAGCGCTACTAGCCCGAGTGGGGATGTCAAACCCTATGGATCCATATCTAAGATTCACGTTCACCGGTTCAAAAACCAATGACTAAACGTTACCGAGCTAAAGGGAATGTTTCTGCCGTTATATAACCCACACATATATAACGTTTAAGTACTCGTGCCTAGTATGTAAAACATAAAATCCGCATGTATTCTCAGTTCCCAAAATAAGTTAAAGTAAAAAGAGAATGCTATAACTCACAATGATAATGTAGTCATAAAGTTGGTTCGGAAAGGTGTGCAAGTAATCGGTCCGAAGGTCCTCAACCTAAGGCAAATAGTACTAAGTCAGTAAATCGTCTTAATAGGTTTAAAATTATGTAAATAAGGTCTTAAGGGTCATCATCATTCATCATCAAACAAAAGACGTAAAGTAAGTTTTGTTTATGAAAGTAGTTTAAAACAAAGACTGACTTCAGTCAGTCACCACGGCCTCTACGCTTACTCAAATAAGGTGAGACCAGTGTCCATGTCTCCGTATATGAGTCCTTTAAGTGTGGTAAAATTTACAGAAGCAAACTCATTTTCGTTTGACCGTGGCGACAGTCTAAGTGCGAGTAGGTCAGAAATTTTTGCACAACGTTAAAAGGACATAGTGACGATCGGAGGGCCATAAATCCTAAACCGTAACTCGGATTAAGACGAGTCCTATATGAAAAGTTATCTACTCGAAAATAGATATTTGAAAATAATAATCACAACAGCCCAGGTCTACTGGTCTGTTACAGAAACAGCAGAACATTAGGTAGAAGACAGAAAGCAGTAAAATAATGGGTTCCGGTGAGTTTGATGCTTGATGCTTATCACGGTTCTCATCCTTGATACGTATAGCTTCAAGTGTACAACTCGTTGATGTGTTTGCATCATCTTGACCAAGATTTGACCATCATAACCCAAGTGCAAGTCTAAGACATGAAGCACAACTCACTTAAGAGTTGTATGAAGTTTGATGAACCAAAGTTACATCAAAGTCTTAGATCTAACACATATATGAACTTTAAAACTAATAATAAGTTACAAACTTGAAATAAACTTATGAAATCAAGATCTTAAGTTGTAGAACATCGTTCTTAGTTTGATCTTGAAGATCCAAGACTCAAAGTCTAGATCTAACATAAGTGTACAAAGTTATAATTAAAAAGTTTCATTTATATGTTCTTGAACTTTAAAGTTAACTTTAAGTTCAAGATTAATGAGATCAAGGTTAACTAGTAACACTTGACCAATAATAACCAACAACATGAAATTAAAGTGCAAGTAAATGAAGTAACAAACTAATTTAAACAAGTTAATGAGTTCATGGGATGCATACTTTAAAGATTCAAGCCTAAGCTTGATCTTTAAGGAAAGTAAACTTTAAAGTTTATTTCATGAATCACAAGTATGCTTTCAACACATGAACTTTGATATTTTGAAACAATAAATGTAGAATCATAAACTAATAAGTTTATGTTCTTGCGTTCTTGAAAATTTAAGATATTATGAAGAATGAAACTAATGACTTTGATTCATGTATATGTAAGTAAGTAACAAAGTAACAAAGTAACAAAGTAACAACATCAAGTAACAAAAGATGATGATGATTATGGGGTGTTAGCCTACGGTTTTTGTAGAGAAAAGAAGAAGAAGAACAAGTTCAAGTTGCTTACTAGATGAGAGGAAAAGAGAAAAAGAAAGTAGCAAGTATTGTGTGTGTGTGTGTTTTTGAGAGAGGAA
The DNA here is from genome assembly GCF_046630445.1 of Rutidosis leptorrhynchoides. Classification (NCBI taxonomy): domain Eukaryota; kingdom Viridiplantae; phylum Streptophyta; class Magnoliopsida; order Asterales; family Asteraceae; genus Rutidosis; species Rutidosis leptorrhynchoides. The sequence continues at coordinate 254,318,517 of NC_092341.1, forward strand.
TGCAAGTGAATGAAGTGATGAAAAATGAAAACAAAACTCCCCAAATGGAGCCTTAGGCTCACGGTTTTGAGCAGAAAAATGGAGGGAGGGAGAAGTTTTGTGGTCACTTGCAAGTAAAGCTTCAAAAGTTGGACAAAAGATGGGGTTTCATGGGGATAACAAGTTAACTAGATTCCAAGTAATATAACCAACTAGTTACAACTCTAAGTATTACTTACATGTAATATTGGGCTAGTTAGTCCACTTAAAATGTAGGGTGGGCTTGTAAGCCCAAAGTCATAAGTCCATTTTACTAATAAAGCCCAAGTTCACTTAATTAACAAATTAATCCATTTAAAGCCCAAGTAACTAACTAATCACCATAGTTAATTAAAATAATTAATAAAATTAATCATGAATGTAAATAATACTTGAAAATATTATTCGTGCAAGTTTCGTGTGTCACAAAGACGTTTCGGGCATTTAAAGTCAAGTACGTTTAGTCATGGCATCATGTATATGTAATAACATACATTCGTTTAATCACACGTATTAATAATAATAATTATTAATAAATAAACATTGGAAAATCCAGGGTCGTTACATTACCCACTTGTTAAAGAAAATTTCGTCCCGAAATTTTAAGCTGAGGTAGATGGAGGAGTCGGGAAAAGGTGAGGATACTTCCGCATCATTTGATCCTCTCGCTCCCAAGTAAACTCAGGTCCTCATTTGGCATTCCATCGTACTCGTACAATCGGAATCTTGTTGCGTTTCAAAGTTTTGATCTCACGATCCATAATCTCAACTGGTTCTTCCACAAAGTGGAGTTTGTCGTCAATTGTAAGTTCCTCAAGTGGTATGATAAGTTCAGGTGCAGCAAGACACTTCTTCAAGTTCGACACGTGGAAGGTAGGATGAACTGAGCTCAATTGTGCTGGTAGATCCAAACGGTATGCAACGGGTCCAACACGTTCCAAGACTTCAAAAGGACCAATGTATCGTGGGTTCAACTTTCCACGTTTTCCAAAACGAATCACACCTTTCCAAGGTGCAACCTTCAACATTACACGATCACCAACGTTGAATTCAAAGTCCTTACGTTTAAGATCGGCATAACTCTTTTAGCGATTATGAAATGTCCCGTTCTTATTGATTAAAAACGTTCCATATTAATTGATTTCGTTGCGAGGTTTTGACCTCTATATGAGACGTTTTTCAAAGACTGCATTCATTTTAAAACAAACTATAACCTTTATTTCATCAATAAAGGTTTAAAAAGCTTTACGTAGATTATCAAATAATGATAATCTAAAATATCCTGTTTACACACGACCATTACATAATGGTTTACAATACAAATATGTTACAACAAAATAAGTTTCTTGAATGCAGTTTTTACACAATATCATACAAGCATGGACTCCAAATCTCGTCCTTATTTAAGTATGCGACAGCGGAAGCTCTTAATAATCACCTGAGAATAAACATGCTTAAAACGTCAACAAAAATGTTGGTGAGTTATAGGTTTAACATATATATATATCAAATCATAATAATAGACCATAAGATTTCATATTTCAATACACATCCCATACATAGAGATAAAAATCATTCATATGGTGAACACCTGATAACCGACATTAACAAGATGCATATATAAGAATATCCCCATCATTCCGGGACACCCTTCGGATATGATATAAATTTCGAAGTACTAAAGCATCCGGTACTTTGGATGGGGTTTGTTAGGCCCAATAGATCTATCTTTAAGATTCGCGTCAATTAGGGTGTCTGTTCCCTAATTCTTAGATTACCAGACTTAATAAAAAAGGGCATATTCGATTTCGATAATTCAACCATAGAATGTAGTTTCACGTACTTGTATCTATTTTGTAAATCATTTATAAAACCTGCATGTATTCTCATCCTAAAAATATTAGATTTTAAAAGTGGGACTATAACTCACTTTCACAGATTTTTACTTCGTTGGGAAGTAAGACTTGGCCACTGGTTGATTCACGAACCTATAACAATATATACATATATATCAAAGTATGTTCAAAATATATTTACAACACTTTTAATATATTTTGATGTTTTAAGTTTATTAAGTCAGCTGTCCTCGTTAGTAACCTACAACTAGTTGTCCACAGTTAGATGTACAGAAATAAATCGATAAATATTATCTTGAATCAATCCATGACCCAGTGTATACGTATCTCAGTATTGATCACAACTCAAACTATATATATTTTGGAATCAACCTCAACCCTGTATAGGTAACTCCAACATTCACATATAGAGTGTCTATGGTTGTTCCGAAATATATATAGATGTGTCGACATGATAGGTCGAAACATTGTATACGTGTCTATGGTATCTCAAGATTACATAATATATAATACAAGTTGATTAAGTTATGGTTGGAATAGATTTGTTACCAATTTTCACGTAGCTAAAATGAGAAAAATTATCCAATCTTGTTTTACCCATAACTTCTTCATTTTAAATCCGTTTTGAGTGAATCAAATTGCTATGGTTTCATATTGAACTCTATTTTATGAATATAAACATAAAAGTATAGGTTTATAGTCGGAAAAATAAGTTACAAGTCATTTTTGTAAAGGTAGTCATTTCAGTCGAAAGAACGACGTCTAGATGACCATTTTAGAAAACATACTTCCACTTTGAGTTTAACCATAATTTTTGGATATAGTTTCATGTTCATAATAAAAATCATTTTCTCATAATAACAAATTTTAAATCAAAGTTTATCATAGTTTTTAATTAACTAACCCAAAACAGCCCGCGGTGTTACTACGACGGCGTAAATCCGGTTTTACGGTGTTTTTCGTGTTTCCAGGTTTTAAATCATTAAGTTAGCATATCATATAGATATAGAACATGTGTGTAGTTAATTTTAAAATTCAATTTAGAAGGATTAACTTTTGTTTGCGAACAAGTTTAGAATTAACTAAACTATGTTCTAGTGATTACGAGTTTAAACCTTCGAATAAGATAGTTTTATATATATGAATCGAATGATGTTATGAACATCATTGCTACCTCAAGTTTAGTAGGTAAACCTACTGGAAGTGACAAGAAATGATCTAGCTTCAAAGGATCTTGGATGGCTTGAAAGTTCTTGAAGTAGGATCATGACACAAAAACAAGTTCAAGTAAGATTTTTACTCGAATTAAGATAGTTTATAGTTATAGAAATTGAATCAAAGTTTGAATATGAATATTACCTTGAATAAGAAAGATAACCTACTGTATATAACAAAGGTTTCTTGATCTTAGATGATTACTTGGAATGGATTAGAAAGCTTGGAAGTAAATTAGTAAACTTGAAGGGATTTTTGAAGTGTTCTTGAAGTGTTCTTCCTATGATGATTATAGCTTGATTCTTGAAGTGATTTTTGATGAAGATGATGATTAACTACTGGAAAAATACGTTCATAATAGTGTGTGTGTGTGTGTGTGTTGAGAGAGAATTAGAAAGAGAATTGGAAGTGAAATGGAGTGAATGATGAGTGGTAATTGGTGAGTGGTGAGTGGGGTTAAAAGGAGTTCTAGTTAGTTGACTAGCTCATGGTAGAAGTTAAAATTGATTAGTCATACATGACATAATCAAGAGTGGAATCTCATGCTAGTTCCTATTGGTATATACTCATAGTAAGTACGTTTTGAAGCTGTGTATAATACGGGTAAGAATACGACTAGAATTCTTGATGAAAGAAAAGAATGGAAAAGTAACTGTAACCATTTTCGTTAAGTATGAGTGTTTTGATATATGTCTTGAAGTCTTCCAAAAGTATTTTAATACATCTAAATACACTACATGTATATACATTTTAACTGAGTCGTTAAGTCATCGTTAGTCGTTACATGTAAGTGTTGTTTTGAAACCTTTAAGTTAACGATCTCAATTAATGTTGTTAACCCATTGTTTATTATATCTAATGAGATGTTAAATTATTATATTATCATGATATTATGATATATTAATATATCTTAATATGATATATATACATTTAAATGTCGTTACAATGATAATCGTTACATATATGTCTCGTTTCGAAATCCTTAAGTTAGTAGTCTTGTTTATATGTATATAACTCATTGTTAATATACTTATGGAGATACTTACTTATCATAATCTCATGTTAACCATATGTATATCCATATATATATCATCATGTCGTTTTTACAAGTTTTAACGTTCGTGAATCGCCGGTCAACTTGGGTGGTCAATTGTCTATATGAAACATATTTCAATTAATCAAGTCTTAACAAGTTTGATTGCTTAACATGTTGGAAACATTTAATCATGTAAATATCAATCTCAATTAATATATATAAACATGGAAAAGTTCGGGTCACTACAGATTACGGGCAGTCTTAAGTCTAGCTTGAATCTGAGCAATCTTCTCCGTCGTTTCATGGACTACCTCGGGTCCGGTGATTTGCTTTTCGCCTACTTCGGCCCAACAAATAGGAGATCGGCACTTGCGACCATACAACGCTTCAAAAGGTGCAGCATTAATGCTCGAGTGATAACTGTTGTTGTACGAGAATTCGGTGAGTGGTAAATGCCTTTCCCAGGCCTTTCCGAAATCGATGACACATGCACGCAACATATCCTCCAAGGTCTGAATCGTTCGTTCACTTTGCCCGTCAGTCTGAGGATGATAAGCAGTACTCATGTCAAGACGAGTTCCCATAGCTTCTTGCAAAGAACGCCAAAATCTAGAAGCAAAACGGGGATTGCGATCTGAAATGATCGATAAAGGTACACCATGACGAGATACAACCTCTTTGATGTATAATTGGGCAAGTCTTTCCATTGTATCAGTTTCCTTCATCGCTAGGAAGTGTGCAGATTTGGTGAGGCGGTCAACAATAACCCAAATAGTATCGTATCCGCCCACCGTCTTTGGTAGCTTGGTGATGAAATCCATTGTGATCCTTTCCCACTTCCATTGTGGGATCTCCAGCTATTGAAGTAAACCAGAAGGTCTCTAATGCTCGGCTTTAACCTTCGAGCAAGTCAAACACTTACCAACATAAGTCGCAACGTCCTTCTTAAGGTTCGGCCACCAATACTGTTCTTTAAGGTCGTGGTACATTTTGCCCGCTCCAGGATGAATCGAATATCTCGATTTGTGTGCTTCATCAAGTATCAGGTTTCGTAGATCTCCATAAAGAGGTACCCAAATTCTTCCGGAATAACATCGGAGTCCAGACTCCCTAACCTCGAATCGAGAGACAAGTATGTTCAAATGTTCATGAGATATATTCTCCTCCTTGAGAGCCTCATCTTGGGCTACTCTGATCTGGCTGTTGAGATTCGAATGGATGGTGATGTTCAGAGCCCTAACACGAAGAGGTGCCATCCTCTCCTTTTGGCTTAAAGCGTCAGCTACAACATTGGCCTTGCCAGGGTGATAATGGAGTTCACAATCGTAGTCGTTGAGCATCTTGATCCATCGACGCTGTCTCATATTCAGTTGCTTCTGATCAAAGATGTGCTGGAGACTCTTGTGATCGGTGAAGATAGTGCTCTTAGTTCCATACAAATAGTGTCTCCACAATTTGAGCGCAAAGACAACGGATCCAAGTTCAAGATCGTGAGTAGTGTAGTTCCACTCATGAATCTTCAATTGGCGGGAGGCATAGGCAATAACCTTTGATCGCTGCATCAGTACACAACCAAAACCACTTTTCGACGCATCGCAATAAACAACAATGTCGTCACTGCCCTCAGGAAGTGATAGGATAGGTGCGGTGGTTAACTTCTTCTCCAAAGTTTGGAATACTGATTCGTATGCGGGTTCTCAAATGAACTTCTTGCCCTTGTGAGTCAGTGTGGTCAAAGGACGCGCAATCAGAGAAAATCCTTCAATGAACCTTCGTTAGTAACCGGCGAGACCTAGGAATTGGCGAATATGCGTCGGAGTAGTGGGGGTTTCCCACTTGCTGATAGCTTCAATCTTGGTGGGATCAACTTTGATACCCTAGTCGCTCACAACATGACCCAGAAATTGGGTTCAATCCCTCAACCAAAATTCACACTTGGAGAATTTGGCATAAAGTTGCTCTTGTCTCAGGAGTTCAAGCACTAGTCGGAGGTGTTGCTCATGCTCTTCTTCGCTCTTAGAGTAGATGAGGATATCATCTATGAAGACAATAACAAACTTATCTAAGTACGGCTTGCAGACACGATTCATGAGGTCCATGAACACGGCAGGTACATTTGTTAAACCGAATGGCATCACGAGAAACTCATAATGACCATAACGGGTCCTGAATGCAGTTTTCATCACATCACTTTCCTTCACTCTCAGCTGGTGATATCCAGATCGCAAATCGATCTTTGAGTAAACACTCGATCCTTGTAGTTGATCAAAAAGATCATCAATTCGTGGAAGAGGATATCGATTCTTGATAGTTAATTTGTTGAGCTCACGGTAGTCGATACACATACAGAAGGATCCATCCTTCTTCTTCACAAACAACACAGGTGTGCCCCAAGGCGAGAAACTTGGTTAGATAAATCCACGGTCTAACAGCTCTTGTAGTTGACTCTGTAATTCTTGCATCTCGGAAGGTGCGAGTCTATAAGGTGCGCAAGCTACAGGTGCAGCTCCTGGCACTAAATCAATCTGAAACTCTACTGCTCTCTGCGGCGGCAATCCAGGCAGTTCCTCTGGGAAGACATCGGAAAATTCGTTCATAATTCGAACGTCGTTCACGCTCTTCACCTCAGTTTCTACCGCTTTCACATGTGCTAGGACAGCAAAACATCCCTTCTTCATAATCTTTTGCGCTTTCACGCAACTAATGAGGTTCAACTTCGAGGTACATCTCTCTCCATAGATAATCAGTGGTTCGCCATCTCCATGTGGTATGCGAAGTGCTTTATCTCTACAGATAATATCAGCCTTTATCTTGCTCAATCAATCCATACCGATGATCACGTCAAAACTTCCCAATTTGATAGGTATCAAATCAATTTCGAAATCTGCACCAGCTATGTTGATAATAGCTCCACGACTAATATGGTCAACCTTTTCAAGTTTTTCATTGGCGACCTCGACAAGCATACTCTCTTTTAACGGGACTAATGACCAATTAATCTTATCGCAAAAATGTCTACATACATAACTTCTATCTGCACCAGTATCAAACAAGACAGAAGCTAAAAGATTGTTGATTTTGAATATACCTGTCACCAATTCGGGGTTTTCGCGTGCGTCCCTTGCATTAACATTGAAAGCTCTAGCGCGGAGTGGTCTGCCGTCTTTTCGCTTGTTTGGGCACGCATTTCTGAAATGGCCCGTCTGCCCGCATTCGTAACACTTCTTCGGCCCTTTGGGGTTCGGCTCCCCATTCAAAGTGGTGACCTTGCAGTCTTTTCCAACATGCCCAGACCGTTGGCACTTCTCGCAGACAACATTGCAATACCCAGTGTGGTGTTTGTAACACCTCTTGCATTGAGGTAGGGTTCTCTTGTAGTTCGGGTTGGAGTTGGTGTTGTTGTTGGGATTGGGGTTTCCACCGTTGTTGTTTCCTCTGAAACCCTCATGTCATTTCGTCGGGTTCTGTTCATAGTTTCTTCCCCTGTTGTTGTTGTTGTGGTTATCCCATTTGCACTTCTCACTAGTACCTGCTTCAGATTTAGTTTTCTCCGGTTCATCAATGGTTATCTGATTCATCAACGTATGCGCCATGCGCATCGCTTCGGGAACATTTGGGGGTTTGGATGAGGTGACGTTTCCCTTAATGCTCTTAGGGAGTCCCCAGAAGTACCTTTCCATTCGTTTGAATTCTGGGGTGACCATTGTCGGACACATCAGGGCTAGTTCCAAAAATCTCCTGTTGTAACCATCAAGGTCGTTCCCAACGGCCTTTAACTGCATGAATTCCATTTCCATCTTTTGGATTTCGGTTCTTGGATAATACTCCTCAATTATAGCACATTTAAATGCTTCCCATGGCGTAGCATACGCCTCATCAAGGCCTTATGCCTGTGCCATTGTGTTCCACTACGTGAGCGCGCCGTCAGATAGCGTACAAGAAGCAAATTTGGTTTTGCTGTCCTCCGAACAGTTGCTAACTCGGAATACTGATTCAAGTTTCTCGAACCATCTGGTGAGACCAACCGGTCCCTCGGTTCCACTGAAGTTATGTGGTTTGCAGCTCTGGAATTCCTTCTAAGTACACCCATTTCAAACGGGTGGGATAACCGGTGGTGGTGGCGGTGGAGCTTGGAGGTTTCTTTCTGCTAGGGCTGCGGCTACACGTTCTTGGATCATCTCTTCAATTTGAGCAGCAGTAGGTGTGGATCGACCGTTAGCCATGGTGTTCTATATAAATATTTTGACTCAAGTCAAAATCCAGCATTCAATATATAATAATATAGTATATAACAACCAACATGTAAACAGCACAACACATGTTAATTAAGTAACGCAAAATGATACAAGTACCGCAAAACACCATACAGCAACGTAAGTAGAACACTTGTGCAAAAAGTAACATCACAAAGTTTCCATTCATTAATAATAATAAGTTTCATACATCTGAATAAGTTCGTACAATACATAAGTGAAATATGAAACTACAACTAGATTACATCACGAAATCTAATACAAAAGGTCCTACGGTGAAGGTGGGTGTAGGATGTCTAAAACCTGAGCCAACTGCTCCTCGAGCTCAGTAACCCGAGCTCGGAGGATTCCCACCTCCCTTGTCAATGCCTCGACAGTGGGAGCTGGTGGGGCGGGCAGTGCTGGTGGTGCAGGTGGGGCCGGTGGGGCGGATGGTGCTGGTGGAGCGGGTGGTGCAGACCGCACGAAACGGGGTGCAGATGTCCCGGCTCCAGAAATAGTCAGCACATAACGAGGTGCCTTACGTATGAGTGGGTCGGCAGGGTACGGCACAAGCCGCTTACGGGCAGTAACCCTCCGACACCGACCAAAAGCGTCAGTGAAAGCACGACCTCCATTCACCCTTGGAATGACGGTACCATCAGGACGGTACTGCTTCTTCGGCGGGGTAGAGGGTGGCTGAATAGGTATATCAGCAGGGTCCTCGTCGTCACTAGAGTCTGATGAAGAATCATCTGATGAAGAATCGGCAGATGATGAGTCATCCGAATCATGTGGTGGTGACACGGGTGGTTGAACTGGCAGTCCGAAGGCGGTCAACATCTCTCTGTGTCTGAATGGCGGAATCGGCACTAAACGTCCATCTGGAGCGCGTCGGCACGGCATGCGCATATGTTTACGGAATGGCCCTTCCCCGAACTCCGCGGGGATCACAACACCACCGATGCGGGTCTGTGACTCCGAGGATCCGGGAGCAGACGGAGCTGGAATCTCCGCAGAGTCCACGTGTCTGTCAATAGTAGCCACTGGTGCAGGCGGCTGCCTGCTAGTCCCGGAAGATGAAGCGCCGGGGTCACTCGTGCTTATCGGGATCGGTAGATTGGCAACGGTGGTAGGTGGAGTAGCTGAAGAGTCTAAACTGCCCAAAACGATAGCAGGTGGAACATCCGACATCTGAACAAGGAAAAATAAATTTTCCATGTCAGTAAGTCATAAAGCAAGCACGTATTAGGCCAACAGTTTGAATCATGTATAACAATAAGTAGCATGGCAATAATAACAAATCGTACGGAAGTAGCATGCAATCGAAAGCAAGTAATATCATACGGTAGTGAAATCATGTAGTAGCATACGGCATATAGCAGTAACAGTAAGCAGCAGCATGCAGTAAGTTCAGCGGAAACAAGTAAACTAGCAAGTTGTAGATTAGTCCTATTAGTGAATCCTACTCGGGTCGGTCTTAGACTCACTAATGCAACCTAATTCCCTACAACCAATGCTCTGATACCAAATGTGATGCCCCGTACAAAACCATCGTGTACGAATCATCAACAACAGGATCATTACAAGGTTAAGTACTATATGCTGTAATAAAAGAAGTTGCATTCACGATAAAAAGGTGACGTCATAACCGACATCAAATGTTTTACAATCCAAAAGCACGCTTCACTAAGTAGAAGCAAATAATAAGTGTATGTGACCACAATGGTCGTTACAAGTCATAGTTCAAAAATACTAAAGTTTGAATGCAAGGTAAAGTAGTTCATGCGATGACAACTCTAAGCAGCGGGTGTCTACAGCACGACTAGTACACAGCGGAAGCTAACCTCAAGCACCTGAGAAAAACATGCTTAAAAACGTCAACACAAAGGTTGGTGAGCTATAGTTTAAGTATAACAGTATTTAAGGTAGGCCACGAGATTTCAGTGCTACAAAGAGCGTTTCAAAACAGTATGATAAAGTATATGTTAACCGTGGGCACGTGGTAACTAACTTAACGTTTATACCCCCTGAAAGTACACTTGGCAAGTGCGTATGTTTACGAAGTATTAAACACTCGTTAAATGCTAGCGCTACTAGCCCGAGTGGGGATGTCAAATCCTATGGATCCATATCTAAGATTCGCGTTCACCGGTTCAAAAACCAATGACTAAACGTTACCGAGCTAAAGGGAATGTTTCTGCCATTATATAACCCACACATATATAAAGTTTAAGTACTCGTGCCTAGTATGTAAAACATAAAATTCGTATGTATTCTCAGTTCCCAAAATAAGTTAAAGTAAAAAGGGAATGCTATAACTCACAATGATAATGTAATCGTAAAGTTGGTTCGGAAAGGTGTGCAAGTAATCGGTCCGAAGGTCCTCAACCTAAGGCAAATAGTACTAAGTCATTAAATCGTCTTAATAGGTTTAAAAGTATGTAAATAAGGTCTTAAGGGTCATCATCATTCATCATCAAACAAAAGGCGTAAAGTAAGTTTCGTTTATGAAAGTAGTTTAAAACAAAGACTGAATTCAGTCAGTCACCACGGCCTCTACCCTTACTGAAATAAGGTGAGACCAGTGGCCATGGCCCCGTATATGAGTCCTTTAAGTGTGGTAAAATTTACAGAAGCAAACTCATCTTTGTTTGACCGTGGCAACGGTCTAAGTGCGAGTAGGTCAGAAATTTCTGCACAACGTTAAAAGGACATAGTGACGATCGGAGGGCCATAAATCCTAAACCGTAACTCGGATTAAGACGAGTCCTATATGAAAAGTTATCTAATCGAAAAGAGATATTTGAAAATCATAATCATAACAGCCCAGGTCTACTGGTCTGTTACAGAAACAGTAGAACAGTAGGTAGAAGACAGAAAGCAGTAAAATAATGGGTTCCGGTGAGTTTGATGCTTGATGCTTATCACGGTTCTCATCCTTGATACGTATAGCTTCAAGTGTACAACTCGTTGATGTGTTTGCATCATCTTGACCAAGATTTGACCATCATAACCCAAGTGCAAGTCTAAGACATGAAGCACAACTCACTTAAGAGTTGTATGAAGTTTGATGAACCAAAGTTACATCAAAGTCTTAGATCTAACACATATATGAACTTTAAAACTAATAATAAGTTACAAACTTGAAATAAACTTATGAAATCAAGATCTTAAGTTGTAGAACATCGTTCTTAGTTTGATCTTGAAGATCCAAGACTCAAAAGTCTAGATCTAACATAAGTGTACAAAGTTATAATTAAAAAGTTTCATTTATATGTTCTTGAACTTTAAAGTTAACTTTAAGTTCAAGATTAATGAGATCAAGGTTAACTAGTAACACTTGACCAATAATAACCAACAACATGAAATTAAAGTGCAAGTAAATGAAGTAACAAAATAATTTAAACAAGTTAATGAGTTCATGGGTTGCATACTTTAAAGATTCAAGCCTAAGCTTGATCTTTAAGGAAAGTAAACTTTAAAGTTTATTTCATGAATCACAAGTATGCTTTCAACACATGAACTTTGATCTTTTGAAACAATAAATGTAGAATCATAAACTAATAAGTTTATGCTCTTGTGTTCTTGAAAATTCAAGATATTATGAAGAATGAAACTAATGAGTTTGATTCTTGTATATGTAAGTAAGTAACAAAGTAACAACATCAAGTAACAAAAGATGATGATGATTATGGGGTGTTGGCCTACGGTTTTTGTAGAGAAAAGAAGAAGAAGAAGAAGAAGAAGAAGTTCAAGTTGCTTACTAGATGAGAGGAAAAGAGAAAAAGAAAGTAGCAAGTATTGTGTGTGTGTTTTTGAGAGAGGAATGCAAGTGAATGAAGTGATGAAAAATGAAAATAAAACTCCCCAAATAGAGCCTTAGGCTCACGGTTTTGAGCAGAAAAATGGAGGGAGGGAGAAGTTTTGTGGTCACTTGCAAGTAAAGCTTCAAAAGTTGGACAAAAGATGGGGTTTCATGGGGATAACAAGTTAACTAGATTCCAAGTAACATAACCAACTAGTTACAACTCTAAGTATTACTTACATGTAATATTGGGCTAGTTAGTCCACTTAAAATGTAGGGTGGGCTTGTAAGCCCAAAGTCATAAGTCCATTTTACTAATAAAGCCCAAGTTCACTTAATTAACAAATTAATCCATTTAAAGCCCAAGTAACTAACTAATCACCATAGTTAATTAAAATGATTAATAAAATTAATCATGAATGTAAATAATACTTGAAAATATTATTCGTGCAAGTTTCGTGTGTCACAAAGATGTTTCGGGCATTTAAAGTCAAGTACGTTTAGTCATGGCATCATGTATATGTAATAACATACATTCGTTTAATCACACGTATTAATAATAATAATTATTAATAAATAAACGTTGGAAAATCCAGGGCCGTTACAAACGTGTAGCTAAAGATACAATGAACAACTTTAATTCTTGCTCCTAGGTTTGATTCACAACTCTTCACCTTCAAATCTCAAGATTAAACTTAGTGGGTTTTATGTTTTGGGAGGAAAATGTGAAAGAAAATGGAAAAGAAATGAGAAATAAAGAATAAGTGGTTGATATTAAAAGCTCCAACCAGATCTACATGCAAAAAGACCAAATTGCCCCTAAACCCTATTTAATTTGAGTGGAATTCGGAGTCAGAACTGCAGAATTGCCGCAGCGCGGAACCTTTGTCGCGGCGCGACATAAAGAAGGAAAAACGACCCTTCTTAACTCAAGTTCTGATCTGGATTTGCTTTGTTTGCCGCGTCGCGGCCCCATTCCTCGCGGCGCGGCATTGGCCTGTTCCTGGTCACTTCGAGACAAATCATAAAATGATGGTTCATACAACTAGCACACCTCGTTCACTATTCCTATGCACGTCTAAGCTTCGCCCTTAAGTCTCACACGACTCAACACCATCGCGACACATACACAAACACGTATACGCACGCATTCGCATATACCCATATATATATACACACATATACATATATGCACTTACACCTAACTAACACTTTAGTTCATTTAATCACATAACGAGTAAGTTATAAGCGTACTATTGATTAAGTACGTACCTTTAGACGCGCACGGAAAAACAGGGTGTTACAACTCTCCCCCAGTTAAATCGGAGCGCGTCCTCGCGATCCAAGCCGCATGACCCGAGGGAAGATAAACCAACACAAATTCTTCGGGCTCCCAAGTAAACTCGGAACCTTTACTACGACGCCATTGGACCTTAAAGGTCCTCACCTCCTTGTTACGCAACATTTTAACCTTCTCATCAAGTATAGCAATCGGCTCTTCGACATACTCTAACTTGTTGTTTAACTAGATATCATCTAGTGGCATCACGACGAATCATCCGCAAGACACTTACGGAGATGGGAAACATGAAATGTATTATGGATCCCCTCAAGCTCTTCGGGTAATTCCAAACGATAAGCAACTTCACCAACACGAGCCAAAATCTTAAATGGCCCAATAAACCGAGGAGCTAACTTTCCCCGTTTTCGAAACCGAATGATACCCTTCCATGGCGAAACCTTGAGCATCACCATATCACCTTCTTAGAATTCGATCAAGCGTCTACGCTTATCGGCGTAAGACTTTTGCCTATCTTGCGCCTTTTTCAAATGTTCCCGAATCATATCGATTTTATCATTTGTCTCTAATACCAAGTCGGTGCTCCCGACTTCCCTTTGACCCACTTCACCCCAACAAATCGGGGTTCGACACCTCCTACCGTATAACATCTCATATGGTGGCATTCCAATACTAGAGTGAAAACTATTATTGTACGAGAATTCCACCAATGGCAAATGTTCGTCCCAACTACCACCGAAGTCAATGATACACGCACGTAACATATCCTCCAATGTTTGGTTCGTACATTCGGTTTGACCGTCCACTTGAGGATGATACGCCGTACTCATATTCACCCTCGTACCCATGTTTTCATGAAACTTTTTCCAAAATCGAGAAGTAAAACGCGTGTCCCGATCCGAAACAATAGACGCGGGAACGCCATGTCTCGATATCACCTCTTTAATGAACATCTTCGCGAGTGCCTCCGACGAAATTGCTTCTTTAATAGGAAGAAACAACGCACTCTTCGTCAATCTATCGACAATCACCCAAATAGTGTCAAATTGGGTTCTTGCCGTTTTCGGCAACTTGGTAATAAAATCCATGGTAATATGCTCCCACTTCCACATCGGACGCATTGGTGTTCGGCTTTAACTTGCAAACACGTGACGCATTGCTCAACATACTTAACAACGTCGCGTTTCATGCCCGGCCACCAATAGTCTTTTTTCAAATCATGGTACATCTTCGTCGCACCCTGATGTATGGAATACTTAGACTTGTGCGCCTCATCAAGAAGCACCTTTCGGAAATCACCCATCTTAGGCACCCACACTCTTTCTTGAAAAGACAATAAACTACGCGAACCCATTGTAATGAATTCTGATTGCCCCACAATTCGTTCCGCATGCTTGTTGTGAACGTAAGCCTCTATTTGAATCACACCAAGTTTTTCAAGAAAATCGTTAGTAATAATCATACGTAACAATCCCAATCGTAACGCCGGGTGGTGACTCTTTCGGCTTAACGCATCCGCGACCACATTCGCTTTGCCCGGATGATAAAGTATCTCACAATCATAATCCTTCACCACATCCATCCATCTACGTTGACGATAATTCAAATTCCGTTGATCAAAAATATGTTTCAAACTCTTGTGATCCGAATAAATCGTACACTTGACACCATACAAGTAATGGCGCCAAATTTTCAAAGCATGGACCACCGCTGCTAATTTGAGATCATGAGTCGGGTATCTCTTTTCATGTTCCTTTAATTGGCGAGAGGCGTAAGCGATGACTTTACCTCGTTGCATTAGAACACACCCGAGCCCATTCAAAGAAGCATCACAATAGACCGTCATATCAACTACACCTTCCGGCAATACTAAGACCGGAGCTTTACACAAATTCTCTTTCAACAATTAAAAAGCGATTTCTTGCTCGGTCTCCCAATTGAATCTCGTATTCTTCCTTGTCAACTTAGTTAAAGGCGAAGCAATCCTGGAAAAGTCTTGGATAAACCGACGATAGTAACCGGCCAATCCGAGAAAACTTCGGATTTCCGTAGGCGTAGTCGGTCGTCCCCAATCCCTCACCGTCTCTATCTTCCCCGGATCCACTCGAATACCATCCTTGTTCACAATATGGCCAAGGAATTGAACCTCCCTTAGCCAAAATTCACATTTTGAGAATTTAGCATACAACTTCTCTTTTCTCAACGTCTTCAATACTTCGCACAAGTGGTGTTCATGTTCCATCATGCTCTTAGAATAGACAAGAATATCGTCAATGAACACAATTACCGACTTGTCCAACATAGGTTGGCACACTCGGTTCATAAGATCCATGAATGCCGCCGGTGCATTCGTAAGACCAAAAGGCATAACCACAAATTCAAAATGCCCGTAACGCGTTCGAAAGGCCGTTTTCTCAATATCTTCCTCACGGACCCGCATTTGGTGATAGCCGGACCGTAGGTCAATTTTTGAGAAATACGTCGCACCTTGGAGTTGGTCAAACAAATCGTCAATCCTAGGCAATGGATAACGATTCTTGATCGTCACCTTGTTCAACTCCCGATAGTCGATACACATCCGCATACTTCCATCCTTCTTTTTCACGAATAAAACTGGAGCACCCAATGGCGAAGCACTCGGTCGAATAAAACCCTTTTCAAGTAACTCTTGAATGTGATTCAACAATTCTTGCATTTCCGTCTGTGCTAAACGATAAGAAGTTTTAGCAATGGGAGTAGCTCCCGGAACCAACTCAATGCGAAATTCTACTTGTCTTTCCGCCGAAACACCCGGTAACTCATCCGGAAAAACATCATCAAACTCACTGTAATGACCCGCACTTTTTCGATCGTTCTATACTTATAAGATTAATATTTATATAAATTAAACCTTACCAACATGATAAGCAATCCAAATTGTTAAGATTTATGTTTTTGAAAAGAGTTTTACACAACGTTTGACCGTCTAGTTTGACCGATGATATCACGAACTATACAATATATAATAATTATACATACATATTTAACATGATCTAAGGATGTTTTAATATCTCATTTTGTATTAATAACAAAAAGTCATAAGTATATTTTGAAACTACTAACTTAAGTTTTCAAAACAATAACCATACGTAACGTTATTTGACATAAATACTGATGATTTATAATGTTTATACATATATCGTATAAGTAATGTATTTAATCATTTTTAAAGGGCTTTTATACATAAAACAATATAAGTATATTTACAAAAGATAGTTATATTTGAATTCTCGTTCTGTTTCCTCAATAATCCTATACGTATATCTAGGGTACTATACACAGCTTCTAGAAGTATTTACTATTGGTATATACCAATAGAAATCTTCAATTATTGGAATAATATGTCATTCATGACATAATAAATTTTAACTTATCTTAGATATTTTCACTAAAAACCAAATTTTCAAGCCTATAAATAAGCACCATTTCTAACTCATTTTTACACATTCATTTTCCAAATTTTACTTCCAATTTTCACACACACTTGCAAGAACTCTCTCAACTTTTATTTTACTACTTCTTTCCAGCAACTTTACATTTTAAACTTGAGGTAAAAACTCTACTTCAACTCTTTTTCAATTCATATATTTATAGCTATATATATAAGAGTTTATAAACTAGAACATAGTTTGAATGATTTCAAACTTGTTCGCAAACTAAATAGATCCTTCTAACTTAACTTTTAAAATACTTCAAGACCTGTAATATAACTTAAAAATATGCTAATTTAACAAGGTATAACTTGGTTTTTCAAAGAACACCTTAAAAACTGTTTTTATGACGTCGGAGTGCAACCGGGGGCTGTTTTGGGTTGGATAATTAAAAACCATCTTAAACTTTGAATTGGAGGTTTATTTTCTGGAAAAATGATTTTTACTATGAATATGATAACACATAAAAATTTCATGATTTAACTCAAAGTATAAGTATTTTTAGAAAAATAATCATTTAAGGTTGTTTACATGATGGAAAATGATTAACTTCATAAGTTTCACTAAAGTTTGACCTATGACCTGTGATTTCGAATACAAACTAAGGTATTTACAGTTCATAGTCTTAAAGAGGGACTCGATCCAAGGAAGTGGCAAGTTGAATCAACGAAAACGGAGTTGTAACGAAGAAACTATGACCAAAACGAGATCGGATATCTAAGACTAGTTTGGCTACGAAAATAATTGGAGAAAATTAAATAAATCACATCTTTTTAAAATAACATGATATTTTATATATATGTACTCATAATTTAATTTTATATGGTTCAGGATCACCCGTAAACAATACGAGAAGATTAATCATAAGATCCCATGATTGTACGCAACACGTCATTTGACAACACCGGTACTTTATGTACGCAACACGTCATTTAACAACACCGGTACCATGGGTCAAGATTAATCTCGACCAATACATATACGATGGGGGTTTTTATTTATTTCATTGGGGGTTTATTAAACACCTAAAAATGAACCATTAAAATTGAATTACTAACATCGGACTGCTAACTACGGACTAAGAAATTATTAAAACTATTAAAAGTATAAAAAGTATATATATGTGACGATTGTTTAAAATAGAAATATATTGATAAACTATATATGGATAGGTTCGTGATATCAATCGGAGACCAAGTCGAAATTACATATCTTCAAGACGAAAGTGAGTATATAGTCCCACTTTTAAACTCTAAGTATTTCGGGATGAGAATACATGTATTTTATGTTTTACGTTATGGACACAAGTAACTGAAAAATATATTCTACGTTGAGTTGTACCACTGGCATACTTCCCTGTAGCTTGGTAACTGTTATTTACAGCGGTATTGTAAACGCGAATCCTGTTGATAGATCTATCGGGCCTGACAACCACAACCGGACTGGACGACCAGTATTCAACGGTTGCACAGTACTTCGTTTTGTGACTACACTTGGTACGGTGTAGTAAGATTTCATAATAAAGGGAATATGCGACGTGATTAAATGTTAAGTATGGTTACCAAGTGCTCAACCACTTAGAATATTTTTATTAAACTGTTTATATACGAAATCTTGTGGTCTATATATATATTGCTGCCGGCACTAAACCTATATCTCACCAACTTTATGTTGACCTTTTAAAACATGTCTATTCTCAGGAGATTACTAAAGCTTCCGCTGCATAATGTTGAATTTGAGCAGGATCTTGCGTACGCATATTTGTGTCAAAAATAAAACTGCATTACCCGAGGATCTGTGTTGTAAAATATGCTAGAAACCGTGTTGTTATCATTATATGTAAAGTTTGTAAGTCGAAGATTATCGCTAAACGATAATCATTTTTATGTTGTCTAAAGCTTGTATCAAAAATAAGATTTGTGGTTTGTAATGTAAAATATATGCAGTTTTCTTTTAAAAATGTCTCATATAGAGGTCAATACCTCGCAATGAAATCATACGTTATCTAACTCGTTCTTAGGGTTAAGGACGGGTTATGACATGTGGTATCAGAGCGGTGGTCTTAGCGAACCAGGTTTGCATTAGTGTGTCTAACTGATAAGTCGTTAGGATACATTAGTAAGTCTGGACTTTGACCGGGTCTGATTTCAAAAACCATTGCTTATCACTGTTGGTTAAAATTTATATGTAAATATTATGTAGTACTAATGAGTTAGTTGTGGTGTGATAGATGTCGGGCTCAAAACTTGTTATCACATTCAGCGACTCCGAACCAGAATCTTCAGATGGTGTTCCAGTCATTAACCTATCCGATGACGAAAATAATATCTTTGGGGAAGACTCACAAATTCCGGATGAACCGACTATAGAGAACCCGGAAAGTGAACCCGAGGAGGAAAGTGAACCCGAGGAGGAAAGTGAACCCGAGGAGGAAAGTGAACCCGAGGAAGAAATACAGGAAATTACAAAAGAAGAGTTCGAACTAGGAAAGAAACGAAAGGCTAATGAATTAGAAAATTCAAATCCTGAGTTTAATAAGGATGATGTGGCACCAACTCCACTAGACACTACCACCCCTATTCCCGCTATTCCTATTCGTTCTATCCCGGCATCCAGTTCCTCAGTCCCACAGCCAAAATATAGGCAGACAGCTAGGATAAGCGTTAGGCCATTCATTGGAACTAAACGTCCTAGAAAATAGACCAAATGATGCGCTGCCGTATTAAACCATGGGATCATATAATGTTTTGTATAATATTATTAGTGTGGTTTGCTTAATGTTCGATGTAAGATAAGCATATGTAAAATAGTGAAGTATGAAATGCAATAATTTTCCATGGTTAAGTATTATTTAGATTGTAGTAATTGGTTCGGTACTAAGCTATTAAGTATGAACATTAACGGGTAGGTACTACCCTAGATATAATTATAAAACGCTAATAAGAAGAAAAGGCTTTTATAATAATACCTGGTTCATATTATTAATAAGCTATAATGTACTGTAAATATATACTACATCTATAATATTCCATGTGAATAATTATTTTCTTTTCATTCTTATAGAAGAATATGGCGCGATTGAACCGAATGACGGAACAAGAAATCCAGGAACTCATCAATCAGTGAGTGAACGACAGAATGTTATGGGTCGAGGCTGCAAGAGGTGCTGCAGTTAACCCAAATCCTCGTGTGGGGTGCACTTACAAAACTTTTCAAGCTTGCAAGCCCTCATCATTCAGTGGAACAGAAGGACCGATCGGTTTAACCCGGTGGATAGAAAAGATGGAAACTGTGTTCAAAATCAGTGGTTGTGTTGAAAAGGACATGACCAAATACGCATCGTGCACTTTACAAGATAGTGCACTCACGTGGTGGAAAAATTATGTGAAGGCTGTAGGAGGAGATGTAGCTTATGATACTCCGTGGGAAGAATTCAAAACAATGTTAATCAATGAATATTGTCCAAGGAACGAGGTTAGGAAGTTGGAAGATGAGTTACGAAGTCTGAAGGTTATTGGTACTGAAATCACCAACTACAATCAGCGATTCATGGAATTAGTTTTGCTATGTCCTGAATTGGTTCCAACCGAAGAACGGAAGATTGAAATGTATAAAGATGGTTTGCCCAAAAAGGTCAAGGCAAATGTTACAGCATCGAAACCTAAGACAATTCATGAAGCTATAACCATGGCAAACGAGCTAATGGATCAGGTCATTTTGGATAAGAAAGCATTCAATACTGATGTGAAGGTATCAGGTAACAAGAGAAAGTGGAATGGAAGCTATGATCGAGGTAATCAACAACAAACTTTTAAGAAACAAGAAACCCTGAAAGGTGCGGGTAGTGGTTCAGGTTTTGGTTACAAAGGACAAAGTCCTTTATGCAACCGATGTCACAAACATCACTTTGGTTACTGTAGTGTGGTATGCAACAAATGTAATCGACAGGGTCATCTTGCTGAAGATTGTAGGGCTCTCGTTACGAATACAAATGATGCCAAGACTCCTGCCACCAACGCAAATAGAACTGCTTTGGCTACCATTACTTGTTTTGGGTGTGGAAAACAAGGCCACTATAAGAGCCAGTGCCCGAATCCAGAGAAGAATATCGGACCTGCACGTGGAAGAGCATTTGTTATTAATGCTAAAGAGGCATGTGAAGACCCGGAGCTTGTTACGGGTACGTTTACCATTAATAACTTATCCGCATCTATTATATTTGATACTGGTGCTGATAGAAGTTACGTGTGTAGAGACTTTCACGCTAAATTGAATTGTTCATCATTACCTCTCGATGCTAAGTACATGATTGAGTTAGCTAATGGTAAACTAATTAAAGCCGATAAAATTTGCCGTGATTGTAAAATAAATTTAGCCGGAGAAACGTTTAAAATTGACTTGATACCCGTAGAATTAGGAAGTTTTGATGTAATAGTCGGCATGGACTGGATGTCCAAAATAGGAGCTGAAGTTGTGTGCGCCAAGAAGGCAATTTGCATTCCTCGTAAGGATAAAACGCCAGTAATGATTTATGGAGAGAAGGGTAACTCAAAGCTAAAACTCATTAGTTATTTGAAAGCTCAAAAGTGCTTGAAGAAAGGGTGCTATGCTATCTTAGCACATGTTAATAAAGTCGAAACAAAGGAAAAAGTGAAGAGCATCAATGACGTGCCTGTGGCAAGAGATTTTCCTGAAGTCTTTCCGGAAAAGTTGCCGGGATTACCTCCATTTAGATCTGTAGAATTTCAAATAGATTTAGTACCAGGAGCTGCACCAGTGGCTCGTGCTCCATATAGACTTGCACCGTCCGAGTTAAAAGAACTTCAGAGTCAGTTAAAAGAATTACTGGATCATGGATTCATACGACCAAGTACTTCACCGTGGGGAGCTCCGATTCTATTTGTTAAAAAGAAAGATGGATCTTTTAGGATGTGTATAGATTATCGTGAATTAAATAAGTTAACTATCAAGAATCGGTATCCACTACCGAGAATTGACGACTTATTTGATCAACTCCAAGGATCATGTGTGTACTCAAAAATTGACTTAAGGTCGGGCTATCATCAATTACGTGTCAAAGAAGAAGATATACCGAAAACTGCTTTTCGGACACGTTATGGTCATTACGAATTTTTGGTTATGCCGTTTGGATTGACGAATGCGCCAGCTGTATTCATGGACCTCATGAATCGAGTTTGTAGTCCGTATTTAGATAAGTTTGTTATCGTTTTCATTGATGATATTCTTATCTATTCCAAGAGTGAGCAAGAGCATGAAGAGCATTTAAGGTTGATATTAGAGTTGTTGAGAAAAGAACAACTATATGCTAAATTTTCTAAGTGTGCTTTTTGGTTGAAAGAAGTTCAATTTCTTGGCCACGTTGTTAGTAGCAAAGGAATTCAGGTTGATCCAGCAAAAACTGAAGCCATTGAAAAATGGGAGACTCCTAAGACACCAACGCAGATACGTCAATTTTTGGGTTTAGCCGGTTATTATAGAAGGTTTATTCAAGATTTTTCCCGAATAGCTAAGCCGTTGACAGCGTTAACGCAAAAAGGGAAGAAATATGAATGGACTTCTGAGCAGGAGAGTGCATTTCAATTACTAAAGAAGAAGTTAACTACGGCGCCTATTTTATCGTTACCAGAAGGGAACGATGATTTTGAAATATATTGTGACGCTTCGCGACAAGGTTTTGGTTGCGTTCTTATGCAACGAAAGAAAGTTATTGCATACGCATCCCGACAATTGAAGATTCACGAGCGGAATTATACGACGCATGATCTAGAACTGGGAGCAGTCGTGTTTGCATTAAAGATATGGAGACACTACTTGTATGGGGTTAAATGCACTGTGTTTACTGATCATAAAAGCCTTCAACATATTTTTGATCAGAAACAGCTGAACATGAGACAACGTAGGTGGGTCGAGTTAATAAACGACTATGATTGTGAAATTCGTTATCATCCCGGGAAGGCGAACGTGGTGGCCGATGCTTTAAGCAGAAAGGAACGAGAACCAATTCGAGTACGAGCGATGAACATAAAAATTCGCATGAATCTCAACTCACAAATCAAAGAAGTTCAACGAGAAGCACTTACTAAAGAAAATATAGGAAATGAAATAATGAAGAAGTATGAGAAGCAACTCGTTATGCGGGAAGATGGAATTCGATATTTTGCAAATCGTATTTGGGTACCGAAGTTGGGTGGATTAAGGAAGTTGATATTGAACGAGGCACATAAGACAAGATATTCGATACATCCTGGAGTTGGAAAGATGTACCAAGATCTTAAGACACATTATTGGTGGCCTAATTTAAAGACAGACGTTGCAACATATGTTGGGGAATGTTTAACTTGTTCCAAAGTCAAAGCTGAACACCAGAAGCCGTCAGGGTTACTTCAACAACCAGAAATCCCAGAATGGAAATGGGATGGTATTACCATGGATTTCATCACGAAGTTACCAAAGACTGCCTGGGGATACGACACCATTTGGATGATTGTTGATCGTCTCACCAAGTCTGCACACTTCTTGCCTATAAAGGAAACGGATAGAATGGAGAAACTATTACGATTGTATATAAAGGAAGTTGTTTCAAGGCATGGAATACCTATTTCCATTATATCCGATCGTGATAGTAGATTTACATCAAAGTTCTGGCAATCACTACAGGAGGCCCTAGGAACTCGTTTGGATATGAGTACCGCGTATCATCCGCAAACCGACGGGCAGAGTGAAAGAACGATTCAGACTCTTGAAGACATGCTCAGGGCATGTGTGATCGATTTTGGAAACGGATGGGATAAATATCTACCATTAGCAGAATTCTCGTATAATAATAGTTATCATGCGAGCATTAAAGCTGCGCCATTCGAAGCATTGTACGGAAGGAAGTGTAGATCTCCTATTTGTTGGAATGAAGTAGGAGATCGACAATTAACTGGTCCCGAGATCATACACGAAATGACTGAGAAGATAGTACAAATCAAGGAGAGATTGAAAACAGCCCGTAGTCGCCAAAAGAGCTACGCCGATGTTCGAAGGAAACCATTAGAGTTTCAGATCGGTGACATGGTTATGTTAAAAGTGTCACCTTGGAAAGGTGTAATACGTTTTGGAAAAAGGGATAAACTAAACCCAAGGTATGTAGGCCCGTTCAAGATCATCGAACGCATTGGACCGGTAGCTTATCGACTCGAGTTACCGCAACAACTCGCCGGAGTACATAATACCTTTCACGTCTCAAACCTTAAGAAGTGTCTTGCAAAGGAAGACTTCACCATTCCTCTTGAAGAAATCCATGTCGACGAGAAACTACAATTCATCGAAGAACCAATCGAAATCATGGATCGTGAAGTTAAACGGCACAAGCAGAGCAACATACCGATCGTTAAGGTTCGTTGGAATGCTCGAAGGGGTCCCGAGTTTACTTGGGAACGAGAGGATCAAATGAAACAAAAATATCCACACTTGTTTTCCGATGACGCAAAATAGGTACAATTTTAAAATTTCGGGACGAAATTTATTTAACGGGTAGGTACTGTAATGACCCGCACTTTTTCGATCGTTCTATACTTATAAGATTAATATTTATATAAATTAAACCTTACCAACATGATAAGCAATCCAAATTGTTAAGATTTATGTTTTTGAAAAGAGTTTTACACAACGTTTGACCGTCTAGTTTGACCGATGATATCACGAACTATACAATATATGATAATTATACATACATATTTAACATGATCTAAGGATGTTTTAATATCTCATTTTGTATTAATAACAAAAAGTCATAAGTATATTTTGAAACTACTAACTTAAGTTTTCAAAACAATAACCATACGTAACGTTATTTGACATAAATACTGATGATTTATAATGTTTATACATATATCGTATAAGTAATGTATTTAATCATTTTTAAAGGGCTTTTATACATAAAACAATATAAGTATATTTACAAAAGATAGTTATATTTGAATTCTCGTTCTGTTTCCTCAATAATCCTATACGTATATCTAGGGTACTATACACAGCTTCTAGAAGTATTTACTATTGGTATATACCAATAGAAATCTTCAATTATTGGAATAATATGTCATTCATGACATAATAAATTTTAACTTATCTTAGATATTTTCACTAAAAACCAAATTTTCAAGCCTATAAATAAGCACCATTTCTAACTCATTTTTACACATTCATTTTCCAAATTTTACTTCCAATTTTCACACACACTTGCAAGAACTCTCTCAACTTTTATTTTACTACTTCTTTCCAGCAACTTTACATTTTAAACTTGAGGTAAAAACTCTACTTCAACTCTTTTTCAATTCATATATTTATAGCTATATATATAAGAGTTTATAAACTAGAACATAGTTTGAATGATTTCAAACTTGTTCGCAAACTAAATAGATCCTTCTAACTTAACTTTTAAAATACTTCAAGACCTGTAATATAACTTAAAAATATGCTAATTTAACAAGGTATAACTTGGTTTTTCAAAGAACACCTTAAAAACTGTTTTTATGACGTCGGAGTGCAACCGGGGGCTGTTTTGGGTTGGATAATTAAAAACCATCTTAAACTTTGAATTGGAGGTTTATTTTCTGGAAAAATGATTTTTACTATGAATATGATAACACATAAAAATTTCATGATTTAACTCAAAGTATAAGTATTTTTAGAAAAATAATCATTTAAGGTTGTTTACATGATGGAAAATGATTAACTTCATAAGTTTCACTAAAGTTTGACCTATGACCTGTGATTTCGAATACAAACTAAGGTATTTACAGTTCATAGTCTTAAAGAGGGACTCGATCCAAGGAAGTGGCAAGTTGAATCAACGAAAACGGAGTTGTAACGAAGAAACTATGACCAAAACGAGATCGGATATCTAAGACTAGTTTGGCTACGAAAATAATTGGAGAAAATTAAATAAATCACATCTTTTTAAAATAACATGATATTTTATATATATGTACTCATAATTTAATTTTATATGGTTCAGGATCACCCGTAAACAATACGAGAAGATTAATCATAAGATCCCATGATTGTACGCAACACGTCATTTGACAACACCGGTACTTTATGTACGCAACACGTCATTTGACAACACCGGTACCATGGGTCAAGATTAATCTCGACCAATACATATACGATGGGGGTTTTTATTTATTTCATTGGGGGTTTATTAAACACCTAAAAATGAACCATTAAAATTGAATTACTAACATCGGACTGCTAACTACGGACTAAGAAATTATTAAAACTATTAAAAGTATAAAAAGTATATATATGTGACGATTGTTTAAAATAGAAATATATTGATAAACTATATATGGATAGGTTCGTGATATCAATCGGAGACCAAGTCGAAATTACATATCTTCAAGACGAAAGTGAGTATATAGTCCCACTTTTAAACTCTAAGTATTTCGGGATGAGAATACATGTATTTTATGTTTTACGTTATGGACACAAGTAACTGAAAAATATATTCTACGTTGAGTTGTACCACTGGCATACTTCCCTGTAGCTTGGTAACTGTTATTTACAGCGGTATTGTAAACGCGAATCCTGTTGATAGATCTATCGGGCCTGACAACCCCAACCGGACTGGACGACCAGTATTCAACGGTTGCACAGTACTTCGTTTTGTGACTACACTTGGTACGGTGTAGTAAGATTTCATAATAAAGGGAATATGCGACGTGATTAAATGTTAAGTATGGTTACCAAGTGCTCAACCACTTAGAATATTTTTATTAAACTGTTTATATACGAAATCTTGTGGTCTATATATATATTGCTTCCGGCACTAAACCTATATCTCACCAACTTTATGTTGACCTTTTAAAACATGTCTATTCTCAGGAGATTACTAAAGCTTCCGCTGCATAATGTTGAATTTGAGCAGGATCTTGCGTACGCATATTTGTGTCAAAAATAAAACTGCATTACCCGAGGATCTGTGTTGTAAAATATGCTAGAAACCGTGTTGTTATCATTATATGTAAAGTTTGTAAGTCGAAGATTATCGCTAAACGATAATCATTTTTATGTTGTCTAAAGCTTGTATCAAAAATAAGATTTGTGGTTTGTAATGTAAAATATATGCAGTTTTCTTTTAAAAATGTCTCATATAGAGGTCAATACCTCGCAATGAAATCATACGTTATCTAACTCGTTCTTAGGGTTAAGGACGGGTTATGACACTCACTTACCACCGGAATTTCACGAATGGGTGGTGGCTCATCACGAGTATCAATAACATGAGCAAGGAAAACCATGCCACCGGTAACAACGAGATGACGTGCCCGTGCAAAAGTGCATATCGGCACCGGTCTCCTTCGTTTATCACCATGAATAATTAACTCCCCCCCCCACTTGGGGTCTTCACACGAATAGATTTTTCATGGCATGCAATATCGGCTCTATTATGATCGAGCCAATCCATACCAACCACGATATCAAAATCACCCAACGTCATCGGAATGAGATCAATATTAAAGTTTTCGGAACCAAACACAACGTTACAATTTTTAGACACATCAACCACTAGCACCGTCTTGCCATCCGCTATTTCGACTTCTACCGGACGACTTAACTTAGCTAACGGTTTATTAAGTTTAGGCACAAATTTTGGAGACACAAACGATAAATTTGCACCGCTATCAAATAGAATCCTTGCCGGATTAGAGTTAACCATGAAAGTACCTGAAACGACTTCATTGGATTGCCTGGCTTCGTCATGGGTCATCAAATAATTACGTCCCCTAACCGACCCTGCCGCCTTCTCCATTCTCTTAACTTGATCATTTCGGAGTTCGGGGCACTCCGACTTTCGTTGCCCTTCTTTTTGACAATTAAAACACGTGATTGTATTAGTAGGCGGTTTTGGACAATCACGAGAGTAGTGACTTTTGCTCACAATTGAAACATGTGACCATGTAACTACTAGAAGCACCCCTCTTCACGCTACCGACACTTTCGGTTGCTCCCTTACTCTTCTTGTTCGAAAAACTAGAAGCTTCAAACTTTCTTTTACTTGGCGCATAACTAACCGGACTTCGAGCTTGCGCTTCAAACCCCTTCGCCACCGCCAATAGCTTAGCAAAGGTCTCAACATGACCAATACTAATTTTACCCTTCAAAACATCTCTAAGGGTCGCATGAAAGTCTTCCATTAACAATTGATCATTCCCCACATACTCGGGGCAAAAACGCGCCTTAGCGAGAAAGTTGGTTTTAAGAGTGTTTAGGTCCAAAGACCCTTGACGCATGTTCCTTAACTCGTTGCGCAATTTGGAAAGATCCGCTTGCGTACGATATTCAAGGAAAAACTCCTTCTTGAAATCCGCCCAAGATAACCCCACAAAAGCTGCATCACCCACCATATCAATCTTGCCATCGAGCCAATCTTTAGCATGGCCCCTTAACAAACTAGTAGCAAGCCTTGTTTTCTTTTCGGGAGGGCACTCGGTCGTGCGAAAACAACCTTCAACATCGGAAATCCAAGCCGCACTCTTCATGGGGTCGGGATCCCCATGAAAGTGAGGAGGCTTAGTCGCCAAGAAGTTCTTATAGCTAAACTCCAACTCGCCCACATTTTGAGGTCTAGGAAACCTCCTTTCAACTTCTTCTTTAACGGCATTAGTCATCCGTTCTTGAATCATATCGATAATTTGTTTCGAAACCGACTCTTCGAATATTTGTTTAACCCTTCGTGAGAAAACCGAAACATAGTTTTCTAAAGCGGTCTCAATCTTGGTAGTCATCTCATCTTCCTCCACATGAGAGGGACCACCATTGCCATTCGTATTCGTTCCGTTTCTCGTCTTCATTCTAAAGATTAAAAATGGATTAGACATCTCCAACAATTTAATACACATATATACCTATGCATATGACCGCGCAAACACCACATCTAGCTCGATACTTGTCGCACATCCTTGCTCGACTTGACTTGAACCGTAATAGTGGTCGCGACTCACTATTACGCTCACATGCCGTGCCATGCTCAAACGTGTCACAACCATCTTGCTCGATGTTCAAAACAACAACACATGATTAGTAACATCATAACATAGCATAGTTGTCCACTTATGCATCAAAGAACTAATCAAACCCCGCACTGACCCGTAGTCCTACAAGTCCCGCATATAATTCCACAACACAAAAGTCTAAGTCTAGGCGCCTATCTCAAGTCACCTAAATCCCTTAGACCATGCTCTGATACCACTTGTAACAACCCAACCCGTAATCCATACGATAAATTTTTTTTTTTTATACAACACGATTACACGCCAAATAAATATGTAACCCATTTCACGAGTTCCATTTAAAACACACAACAATTAATTGTTTACAAAAGGCACGAGGGCCACGAATAAAGTTTAGTACAAGTTTGACCCATTACAAATGATAGTTTACAATCCAAACGACACTTCGAGCATGGTTTGGGACTAAACTACCCAAAACGTTAGGCCAACATCAAAACTCCAACAAAGCATCATCACGGGACACCTAATGTCCGATAACCCCCTTGCCCTTAACTGCGCCTGCATCTAAAAAGATAAACAACGAGAGGGTAAGCTAACGCTTAGTGAATGCAATAATTATACACATACAAATATAACCTACTTACATGCAATCACATACACAATTACCTCATACACGCTAGCAATTTAAAAGACATACCAACGCAAGGCATAACGCTAAATCTCCAAGTCCACAAGCTAGCACAACGATAACATATATAACTCGAATAATGTGAAAACACCACACAGCAAAACACATAGCCATGGTTAACCAATAGTACAAGGAATGGTACTTCGAATTTCCCATTGGTGTTCCCAACAACCTTAGTGCACAACAAATTATAACACTAACCCCGGAGTGGTATCGATCGCCCGAACTTTAAACCCATCCGTCACGTGTAATGTGGTATCGAACACCCGAACTTTAAACCCACACTACATGCCCACCACATATATGACATGGCATCGAACGCCCGAACTTCAACCCATATCATATATTGACCCGATGTGGTATCGACCGCCCGAACTTAAACCCACATCGAATCTCGTACAAGTAAATACATTATATACACATATGCATAATCATTCCACTCACCTCAAGATTCTTGTAGAAGCTAACCGAGCTTGCAACCCTTCAATGTAACGTACCTATTACATTATGCATTTATTAACATACAATCTAGTTGAATTAAATGCTAACTTCTAACCCTTGAGCATTTAATGACCCGATTGCATTAAATGACTCAACTACCCCAAAACCGCCCATTAATGGCCACGCCTCGTCATAGATCATTTAAGGCTAGTGATTAGGGTCTATTAACATCAACTAACATAAACTTGGTGTATTTCATAACCATTTTGCCCGATTAGGTCAACTAGTGCTCTTTTGACTCTTTGACTCACAAATCAAGTCAAACTTACACAATAATAACTCTTTCATCATTTTAAAAGTGCATTAATGACTAACAACATCATTTAGCACTTACAACCTCAAATCACAAGACCAAACCCTAGATAATAGCTATTTAGGGTTTCCTTTCAATAATCCAACCCAAAACCCACTCATTTAACCCTCAAATGGGTCACACTAATTCCATATGAACCAAACCCTAGCTTAAACTAATTAAAACTCAAGACTTAGAGTTAGAACTTACCAAGACTATGAACGTGTAGCTAGAGATACAATGAACAACTTTAATTCTTGCTCCTAGGTTTGATTCACAACTCTTCACCTTCAAATCTCAAGATTAAACTTAGTGGGTTTTATGTTTTGGGAGGAAAATGTGAAAGAAAATGGAAAAGAAATGAGAAATAAAGAATAAGTGGTTGATATTAAAAGCTCCAACCAGATCTACACGCAAAAAGACCAAATTGCCCCTAAACCCTATTTAATTTGAGTGGAATTCGGAGTCAGAACTGCAGAATTGCCGCGGCGCGGCACGTTTGTCGCGACGCGACATAAAGAAGGAAAAACGACCCTTCTTAACTCAAGTTCTGATCTGGATTTGCTTTGTTTGCCGCGTCGCGGCCCCATTCCTCGCGGCGCGGCATTGGCCTGTTCCTGGTCACTTCGACAACAAATCATAAAACGAAGGTTCATACAACTAGCACACCTCGTTCACTATTCCTATGCACGTCTAAGCTTCGCCCTTAAGTCTCACACGACTCAACAACATCGCGACACATACACAAACACGTATACGCACGCATTCGCATATACCCATATATATATACACACATATACATATATGCACTTACACCTAACTAACACTTTAGTTCATTTAATCACATAACGAGTAAGTTATAAGCGTACTATTGATTAAGTACGTACCTTTAGACGCGCACGGGAAAACGGGGTGTTACACTATGCTTAAAAGAAAGAACAAGTGAAATTGGTGAAAAGGATAAAAGAATAATTTTACCTCACTTGCACTATTTTTTCAAGTGATCCAATCGTAGAAAGTAGTGACTCTCCCGTCCACACGAGAATGTCAAATTAATAATCGAAATTTTATAAGGCTATTACAGTAATAAATAATAGGATTTTTCCGATGATAGCTATAAAGGCTGTCATTAAATCATTCGAACATGCATAAAATTGCTTGTACATTCAAAATTCTTAACCACTTCATGAATATAACCGACTCATATACTACTAATCTATGCATATACTATTTAATTCTTAATGACAATCTTTAGACTTCAGAGCTATTATTAGAAAACTTTTAAATAATAAACTACACAACTAGTGAAGTGACCCGTGAATTCATGGATTTGATTAAAAATCATTTGTGAAAGATTGTGATCTTGGCACAAAAATATTAAGGTGAAATCAAATGTTTATTAGAAAGATTATACAATAAATAAATAAATAAATAAATAAATAAATTAGTAGTAAATGGTCTGAATAGATAGAAAAAAATAGAAGACTCATTTTACCATCCACTACTTTAATTACCATAAGAAACTATATCCATGCGCTACATTAGATGTATAATGGAAGAGATGAAAACACATGTTTCAATATACCTGCTAATTATAGTTTATAATTATAACACCACATATATTGTGTTGTGAGACTTTACACCCAAAACACCACTCAAATGTTCAATATATGTGTGAACAACTTTAGGAACTAATGGTAAATACTTACTCAAACAAATCTTAGCCTTATTGACATTAACGTATAAGAAATTAAGAATTAAAATACTACTGAACTAAGGATTTTGATGTTTACTTCAAACGTTGCATCAACACTTAAAAGAACCGGACATATGCCATTATATGAAGTGACTGCAAATTAATTAGCTTAAGTAATGACCCGGACCAGAACTCAAAAAAAAAAAAAAAAAAAAAAAAAAAAAAAATTCCATTATGGGCAAAGAAGAAATAACTGCAAAATGATTAGTTAAAGTAATGACTTTGAACTAAACAAAATGATCTGCATATCAAAGCTTGAAACAATAAGTCATGATTTATTAATATCATCTCCAACCTTGCTCATTTATGCAAAAAAAAAAAAAAAAAAAAAAAAAAATAATAATAATAATAATAATAATAATAATAATAATAATAATAATTGTGCCGTTGGCCCCTCCATTTCACTCCAAAAAGCTAACAGCGTCCCTCAAGTTTTTTTTTTCTTTCAGCGTCCCTCTATTATCCCATTTAAGCATACCGAGTCCCTCCGTCAACCTTCCGTTTAAATTGGACGTTAAGTGTCACCACGTGCCTGAAACGTGATGGGTAAAATCGTCTTTTTATCGTCACCTTCATCCCATATTGAGAATCTGTAAACTTATCACAAACAAATCTACAAAATTTTACAATCAATCTTCATCATCAATCATTATTCCATCTTCATCAAACAACATCATAATCACATCATCTCTTAATCATATTAACAAAAACAACATCATAATCACATCATCTTCATATTTATCAACGTGTTCTTCAATTTAGGTGTTTTCTATTCTATAATTTTACAACAAATCGAGCCTAGATCCTTGTTCCTTATCATAAACCGAATCATCAAACCTGATTTTCAGATTCGAAATCATCAAAAACAGATCGTGTTCTTCGTAGCCTGAAAAGACGAACGGCGTAGGTCCATGGAATAATCCAAAATGTTTTTGAGAAAAGTAAATTTTTTGAGTTGTTCACAATCATATTGTGAACGTTTCTGCAAATTTTTAGATTATAATTCGTTCATTTGATCATTAATTCGTTGAGTCAAAGCTGAAATCTAAAAAGTCAAAGTTTATTTCTAAAACTTGAAATCTTCAAATTATATCAAATCAAGAGGTTTTACATACTGAATTTAAGTGTCGAGAAGGCAAAGGAAGGATTTTGAATCTGTTGTGGCTTCAACGATATCTTTGGAACAAGAATTTAGATTTCGAGTTTTTTGCGGCAGTATATTTTTTTGGATTAAATATTGAGCTCTCATCTTCTTTTCATCAAGAAAGTTTCATCTTCAATGAGCTTCACGGCTTCTTTCGGGTAACTGAATCTTCCAATTGCAAGATTTTTATTTGGCGTTATTTGATTAATTTTTGGGATTTTTAGATAGTGTTAAGAGTTGATTTTCACCCTCATGTATCCTTTATATATATATATATATATATATATATATATATATATATATATATATATATATATATTTCGGTTTCAAATACAGGTTTTGTATTGTATTGATTGTTGTCTACAATAATTGAGTTTGTGAAAATATTGAAATTGTGGTGTATGTAATGCTACTGATATATTTTATAAAAGAAGTTAGGGTTTTAATTTTAGGGAAAAAACATCTCACATTCAGATGAAGAGAAGGGAAAGAGGTTTTGAAGGTTTGTTGAGTATTAAAGTTAAGGTTTTAATTTGGGGATGAAGATGAAGGTAAGATGATGAAGATAAAAGGAAAGAAATATTTTTTAAAATAAATGAAAAAGAAAAGAAAAAGACAAATAGATTAAAAGGACGAAAATACCCATCACGTTTCATGCACGTGATGGGACTTAACGTCCAAGATTAACGTCTGACTGACGAAGGGACGCGTAATCAAAAAATGTGATAATAGAGGGACACTGAAAGCCAAAAAAAACTTGAAGGACGCTGTTAGCTTTTTTGGGTAAAATGGAGGGACCAACGGCACAATTATTTCAAAAAAAAAAAAAAAAAAAAAAAAAATCCAAACAAGTAACTTAAAAATCTAAGATAAAAAAAAACCAATATATCAAGATGAAAACAAAGAATTAATAAAAAGTTGTCAGTGAGATCAAATATAATTAAAAAGATAATTATTCTTCAAGCCATTTAGACCGGATAATATACAACTTGATTAATCAACATATTTCTAAAGTCAGTGAATATTAATTTTGTATTTACTTTATACATATGTTAAAAATTGGTCAAGAAATGGGTATATAATCAAACAATATGAAGGAATTAGAGATATACATATCCTATGAGAATGTAGATGTTGGAACTCAAAGATCAAACCCAAAATAACAGTACGCAAAATCACATCCAATCTTTGATTTTTTATTTTTTTTTTATATATATGTACTTATATAGTCACTTTTGAATATGAAGAAATTAGATAAAGTAAAGAATCAAGCCGTGATTTTACCTAAAGTAACTAAATATAGCTGCGATTTCAGTTCATATGGTTAAAGATGTGAGGCATGTAACCAAAATAATCCATTAAACTCGACCTTTGAATCAAAACAGTATATTATGAAGAAAGCGTACTATCCATATATATAAACACATTGTAATTTCACGTGAACTCAAAATAAATATATATAAAGATAAAAACTTACATGAGATGAATTGACATGGTTTACAGGAATTTGAGACTAATAACTTCAAAAGCACGGTCATTGCATCATAATCACCAATCAGAGAATTTCAAAAGATATCATTTTCCTATATACAACAAAAAGCTTTTATGTGCTCGTCTTGTGTTACCATTTCAGTTGTAGTAACATTTCTACCAAAACCACTCGAACCAAGATAGATTCAAAAACAACATATACCACAAAAATTTACATGAATTCATTATGAGTACATAGAAAAAGATTAGTAAGCATAAAAAAGATTAAAAACATAATAA
Organism: Rutidosis leptorrhynchoides; assembly: GCF_046630445.1. Taxonomy (NCBI): domain Eukaryota; kingdom Viridiplantae; phylum Streptophyta; class Magnoliopsida; order Asterales; family Asteraceae; genus Rutidosis; species Rutidosis leptorrhynchoides. The sequence continues at coordinate 254,353,623 of NC_092341.1, forward strand.
TGCATAAGAATTAATTTGTATGATTTCCTGATGAAGATGAAATACTTGGGAATCAAGAAGTATAGATCCCTGTTTATTTCATCTATGTAAAAAAAAAATAATGTTCCTAAATAAACTTTAACATTTAAAGCATCAAATTAACTAAAAAGAGATGCCCATAACAATTGTGTACCTCTTAAGAACGGATGAAAACTCGATCTTGTGAAAATGGTAGCCACTAAGAAAATGAAAAGACAAATTTAGATAATCAAAATACCCTAAAATAGATAAAATTTGAAGAAATAAATGGTTAAAGTACTATCAACACCTTATATTAAAAAAAATAGAAAATGCATCCAAGGATAAAAAAGAATAATCAAGAGATAGTAATACTTGTTCATCTGGTGTTCCTGAGCATACCTCTTTAAGAAAAAAAAAAAGAAAAAAAAAAGTCTAATTGCACATTATCACTTACAATAGCATTTCTTGTAATAAGCAACATCTAGGTACCTTAAATTCCTAGCTTCATCTCAAGTGTATGTTTAAGAGAGCTTTGATTCATTTCCGTTTCACCATCAATTGCTATTGAAGAATCGCTGGTACATCAAACAAAATCCTTCAAAACAACATCCTTCACACAAATTACAAACAACTTAGGCTGAGAAAAAATTATAATTAACTAATATTTTAAATATATTGCATTTGGTGAAAAGGTTAATTATAAACTTTGGTCATAGCCCTGAAATAATTCATCAACATGAAGTTTGAGTCCTAACAATCACATATATAAAAGATCACCAAATGAGACAAAGTTAAAGCTTATATTTGTTTTTCAAGATGGTATATTTGCAGTAAAAAATTGACTTGACAGTGTTTCAAGTCAACTGAAGCTTTATTTATTGCGCATTCTATGTCAAGAACATTTCATACACCATTCTGAATTGTGATAATTTTATCCTAAAAACTATTTTCAGAATAATATGAAACAAAGTTCCAACACATCTTCATGTAAATTTATACCTACAAACTTTTATTGAGAGTGATATCCAAAATTATTTTTAGTTGTAAAACCTGGCTAGTAATTGACATAGGATTTCTGTTGTTTCAAGTAGCAAAGTGATGAATGATGGTAGTTGTGATACCTTAAGTACGTTAGCCGCCCAAATTGGTGTTCTTCCAATTTAAACCAATGCAACCATACGTCCAGCTTCATTTCCAGACAACTTGACCTGTCAACATTCCAAATGGTGCATAAATTTAGTTTTGTAGTATGGTCACTGAAATAAAAACACAAGAATGTGAAGCCAGTAATACATATTATTTATTGGATACCTTCTCTTCCTTCTTAGTCTGGTCAAGGGCATAAACACAAGATGTGAAGCCAACAATTACCACCTTAATCCAAAATCAAGTTTAATCATCAGGTAGCCAATGTAGCTTTGTTCCATTTTAAATCAAAACTCTAACAAAGTCCTTTTATCAATCAAAACTCCAACAAACAAACACCTAATATTATTCATATCATAACCATAAATACACTCACTTTAATCGTATCATTCAATAGGTCACTTCACTTCCTGTAGGATATGATGCATAAAATTGGTCTTCTATTGAGAACCCATATCAGAAAATAATTGGTTTCCTTATGTTAATGAATTAATTGAAACTCAATATAATTCATTTTTTCACGTGTGGTTAAACACAAATGTAAATCCTCTACTTGTATTGTTTCACTTTCTGTCAAACTGCACATATAACTTTTAGGCCCCGTGAATGTTTTTGGATGTAATGGATTGTGGCAAAGGAATTGGAATCCGAAATAATTGGAATTGATAAATTCCATGGAATGTGAAAAATGTGTTCTATTTTACATGGAATGAAATTGAATTTCATTTTATAAAATAATTAAAAAGTTATAAAAAGAATTACGTTTATAAATTTTGTGTTCATTTCCAGACTTACTTTTTAAAAAAAAAAATAAATAAATAAAAATAAAATTGGCGATTTGAGAACACGTGTCGAAAACGCGCGTTTTATGCTGTGAAAAAAAGCGTTTTCGGGCGCGTTGCAAGATCGCACGTTTTCGGGCGCGCTGCGAGATCGCGCGTTTTCGGACGCGCTGCGAAAATGCGTTTTTCCGGACGCGGTGCAAAAACGTGCGTTTTTGCAGGGGATCCGAAAATCCGCATTTCTGGACGCCCTGCGAAAACGCGCGTTTCAGCAGGGATCCAGAAACGCGCGTTTTCGGGCGCGCTACGAAAACGCGCGTTTCCGGGCGCCCGCGAAAACGCGCGTTTCCGGGCGCCCGCGAAAACTCGAGTTGCCTGGCGGCCCGCGAAAAAGCGCGTTTCCGGACGGCCCGCGAAAACGCGCGTTTCCGGGCGGCCCGCGAAAACGCGCGTTTTTGGCGGCCCGCGAAAACGCGGGTTTCCGGGCGCCCGCGAAAACGCGCGTTTCCTGACGCACCGCGAAAACGCGCGTTTCCGGACGCCCCGCGAAAACGCGCGTTTCCGGACGCCCGCGAAAACGCGCGATTCCAGACGCCCGCGAAAAAGCGCGTTTCCGGATGCCCGCGAAAAAGCGCGTTTCCGGGTAACGCGCGTTTTCGGGCGCCCTGGAAAACGCGCGCTTCCGGGCGCCCGCGAGAACGCGCGTTTCCGGGCGACCATGAAAACGCGCGTTTCCGGGCGCCCTGCGAAAAGGAGCGTTTCCGGGCGCCCTGCGAAAAGGCGCGTTTCCGGGCGCCCGCCAAAACGCGCGTTTCCGGGCGCCCGCGAAAGCGCGTTTCCGGGCGCCCGAGAAAGCGCGTTTCCTGGCGCCCTGCGAAAGCGCTTCACTAAAATTTGAGCAGAAAACGCGCCCCGTAAACACGCTTTGAAAACGTGACACGAAAACGCCCACCAAAAAAGTGACCCGACCCGCTAAAAAACATCTCAAAAACGCGACTCGAAACGCGCCACGATAACGCGCCGCGAAACGCAGCATAAAACGCGACCCGAAAATGCGGACCGAAAACGCGGACCGAAAACGCGCGTTGAAAACGCGCCTCGAAACCGCGCGCCGAATAGCTTCCTGAAAACGTGTAAAAAAAGGTTGGGCAACGTAATTTTGTGAGCTCAAAAAAGGAAAAGGCTGAGACCTTGATAACATAAAAAGTCTGCATATTAAATTCAAATTTAAATTCAAATTAAATATTTATGTAATTAATTTAATTTAAATTCAATTCATATTTATTAAATTTATTAATTAAATGTAATAATTAAATAATTTGATGGCATCATCTTGATAGTTTAGATTTTTTTGATTTTTTTTTTTAGAATTTTTTTTAAGTTTGATAAATGGTTATTTATGACATCATGGTATTAGCCTTTTTTAAGAATCTAATAGATTAGAGGGACCAATCGTGTAACTTAATATTCCTTCCAGATTAACCCACTTCATTCCCCTTAATATCTTCTCTATATAAAGGCCAAACACAACCATCTCTTTCGTTTAAGAGTTCGGGTCGATCCCTATCCAGATCCGAGGTTTTTATTCAAATTCTAAACCCTTTTTCTGATTCCCTCACAATCCAATCCAATTAATTCCCCCGCTTTCTTCAAATTCAAACTACAACAAATCATAAATACAATTTCGGCTTCTAATTTCACCTAATTACTGAAGTTGTGCACGTACCACTGGTAAGTTAATTTCTGTTCAGTTGTTTAATTTTATTTGCAATCAATGAAAATAACGTTTAATCAAATCTTCGTAACAATTTCCTGATCTTAATTGTAGTGAACTCGATTGATTTCATTGTGGATTCGAGAAATTAGGGTTTTATTTAGGTTCCATATTTGAACTCTAGTTTCATAATATGTTTTTATGTTGAAGCTGTTGGAATGAATTGATATGAAGTTGCTAATATGAGTGATGGAGAGAGTTCGAAAGAAATCGAATTCAGTTTGAAAAAGAAAAGGAGAAAAAATGATGAGTTTGCACAGGCGATTGCGCGAATTGCGGTGGCTCAAGTGTGCGAAAGTGTAGGGTTTCAAGGGTTTCAGCAATCTGCACTTGATACATTTTCTGATGTTGCTTGCAAATATATTTGTGAAATAGGAAAAATTTTTTTTTTTTTTTTTTTTTTTTTTTTTTTTTTTTTTTTTGAAAGGCAATGTTAGTGGTTAGCTCACGAAGTTAATTCACGAAAATCCCCCCCCCCCCCCCCCCCCCGAGACTCGAACCCCGGTCTCCTCGAACACCATGTTAACATGGTGACCAATGAGGCAAAGCCCCATTGGCGAAAAATGTCAAGTTTTAATGCTAATATTGCTGGTAGGACTGAATGCAATGTGTTTGATATAATTCAAGGGTTGGAAGATTTGAGTATATCACAAGGGTTTGCAGGAGCATCAGATAGAGATCATTGTTTGTCTGGGTCTGGAGTAATTAAAGAGATTTCGCAGTTTGTTAGTTTATCGGAAGAAATCGGTTTTGCTTATTCGGTTCCTTCTTTTCCCATAGTTAAAGAGCATAAATCGACGTCCAGTTTTCTGCAAGCGGGAGAAAAGCCACCGACAGACGATATTCCCGTTTGGTTACCTAAGTTTCCTGATCTCAGTACGTATAGAATCATGCCTTCCGCTAGTAAAGAAGAAACTGAAGTGATGCCTGATAGAATTGAGCAAGAACAGAAGGTCAATGAGCCGTCATCGTCGAAATTGGAACAGTTTTGGTCCCGTAACGAGTCTGAAAATCCTGTGGTTATCGAACAGGTCGATAACAGTGGAAGAGATCGAACGCGTAATCCTTTTCTTGCTGTGCCTTTACAGCCTGGGGAAAAGGAGATTTCACTAATTACAGTTCCTGCTAAATTCAAGGAAGAAGACATGGTGAAAAATCATAGTAATCACGTTTCTGAATTGGATGCATCTGCTAAAGAAAATCAGGCAGTTAATGCCAGTAGGCGTGATTTAGAGGAAGCTAGACAAAAAGTTGTTTTGAATGATAGGTCTATGATGAAAGTGAAGTTACAGTTTAACAGAAAAACTTTGGATCCTGCAAATAGACACAATGAGAAAGGGAAAGTGGAAAGCGTGTTTTGGTTTATGAATGACGACGTAAGGGATGAAAAAGAGAAGATAACAGAGGAACTTTTAACGGAGCCAATGGAGGTTGAAGAACAAAAGGGAGATGATTTAGTTGTAAATTAGGAAATTAGATTAGGGTTTGTATACTAGTTTGGAATACTAGCAGAACAAGCTAGTTCCGGAGTAGTCGAAGTCGGGCGCATATTTTCTAGAGGGGAATTTTCCCACTTTAACATTTCTTTCCGAGGTATGTTTGTAGCTTTTATATTGAGTTTTTTAGTCAATGATAATTCTTTTCAATTGAAATTCATTACTTTTGGCGTCTTGTTTATAAATCATTAATACTAAATTCTAGTTTTCGGTACATTGCATCATGCATGAATGAAATAATGTCATCATGCTTATGTATCTTGTCTATTGCATTACATATAGATGGTAATTGCTAATGTTTATAGGAATGTAAATTACATTCTTACTAAGGTGGGTTATGTATTTTCACGAATCACATCGTGGATACTTTCTAGAAGATTTGGTAACTATTTTCCCATAGTTCAAGAGAAAAGTTGACTTTATGCCTAGATGAAGGAAATGCAAGTGTAATGGCCAATAGGACTTTTATATCATAATCAATAAACTGTTATGCTTCGGCATTTAAAAGTAAAAAACTTATTTTGTAGTAATCGTCATATGGCCTAAGTGGATGCAACCTTCTGTACACGATCTTATCCAAATAAATTAGAACCGCTATGATGAGACTTGATTAGGCATTGAAGTGATACATTCCCTTCGTCAATTACTGATCTCGTGGGTAACTCATAAAAAGTCCAATGAATTAGGAATATTTTAATAACAAACAAAAGCTGCAAGTTATCATTTAGTTTCTTAAATCTTGCATGATAATCCGTCAGTTAGCAGTGTAAGTTCAGATGCCAGCTACCTTTAGAATTGAAATCCTTAACTACAACCGGAAGATGAGAAAATGATTAGAAGAAATACAAGTTCTGGTTACTATTATCCAAGTTCTGGTTACTATTTATATTTGAGGTAAGGTTCAGATACATTAGGCTATAAATTTCATTTTTGGTCTTTAACTTCACTTTTCTTGATGAATCTTGAACTCATTTTCACGTTGACCCGAACAGGAGTTGCCAATTCTTTTTGCTTGTGAAATCTGCAATAGTGCATTACTTGTCATACGGACTAGATTGTTACGTACTTACATGCATATGATCTCTTCATAGAAACTTTTGGCTCCTTTGCTGTTAATGTTAAATAATTTTGGCCACATTTAAATAAACAAGACAGTGAACAAGTTATATTTGACTATGGTACGTCATGCTTGCATTACCTTTAGACCCTAAGCTTATTGTTTGCTGAATATTTGATATTTTTCTAATCATTATCTCTTTTAGAGTTCTAAATTTAAATTCGTTTAGTAAGGAGACAACACTTGAATATATTTTTGATAAAAAGTATGATTGATGAGTATAGATGGTTTAAATATCAGATATCAGATGTGGTGGTTGTATGACGGATTTAAATAGTATAAAGGCTACTCAACTTACAAAGAATTCTAGTAGTAATTCACATGGAACTAGCTGAAACTTTAAATTGATATCTAAAGTTACAATTTTATTAGTAGTAGATACGTATTTTTCGATATCTACTGCTCTACGCAAAACAACCGCCTACAATGTCTTGGTGGCCTATATTGCAGAGTCGCCACCTCAGCATTTACAACCTCATTAATTAAATCTTTAAAAATTTGACGCTCGATGTCTAAAACTACACTCGGAACCTCATAACAACACTTATCCCAATCATCAGAACTTTTTTTCACGTCTGCACTTACAAGGTTCTTTACTTCATCATCTTCATCATATACACATCTCCTTGAGGTACTTTCGAGATTATCGATTTCTAACCACAATTCTTGCATTAGCTTTTCCCCTTTCACAAGTTTCCCAGATGACACAACTAATTTGTGGAGAAGAATATCATTCACGCAATCAAATATCAGTTTTCTTCTAATCGTGTTATTGGATTTAGATCTTGACTTATTTTTTATGCATTCAGCTTTTGTTTTTTCCAGAATATCGAACAATTCTGGTTCAATCAAATTGTTTCCTGGATGAAGCTGGACTAATCTGATGGCAAAATCTGGATCAGTTGGAAAACCCGATGCTGATAATATCTCGCTAACGTATCTATAATCATCGTTTCTGCTTTTGCATGAAGATGCTACAGTTTCATCAACGGGACTCAATAAATCGATTTGATGAATGAGGTTATTTCTGTTTTCTAATTTTACGTGATTGAAGTCGGAGTACTGATTTGTATCTGTACCATTCAACAAGACGTCGTTTCTCATATGATTCCATTCGCTTTCGACATCGTGTAAAATTTCACAATCTGAAAAGAAAATTGTCAGTTTCTTTATGTGTAATTGTTCTGTTATCTGTTTTGTTGATATTTTTTCTTTACTAGTTGTATATTAGTCATAAATTAAACTCCAATTCAAATATATCAAAAGTTAAAGAATGTACCTTTGAATAAACTAGGTTTCTTCTTTACTGGAGATAGCGCCTCTTCTGTGTAAAAAGCGTCAAGAACTGAGACAGGACTCTGTTGTTCCACAGTAAGTTTAGCAAGTTCAACATTAGGCCTGTCTTCCATTAATCTTTCGGCAAAATTAATCTGAAAATTGAAAATAAAACATGTTAAGAAACAAATGTTTGTTATGTTAAAATTTAAATATGTTTATCGTGCTAAACAACGTGAACCGGCCTCACTCACCTTGTGATCGTCCTTTAGTTGATCATTGCTGTACCTACATGATTGCTTATTGTTTTGCAATTGATTAGGGAGCTTGATTTTCGGGTGTCTGGTCTTCAAGTACGATACAACGGGCTGCACATTTGATTGCTTTCGGCTTTTGTTTGAATCAGAGGCTGGTGCAAGAAAACATCGATTTTCATCATCTTTCTTTGAGCTCTGCGGTCTTGGGCTCGAGACCGGTCTCACTCCAATCACGTCGCCTGGCGAGTTTAAAAGTGATCTTGACGTCCTTTCAGTTACCTTTTTATTTCTTGGAACTGTCCGTTTAACCTGCTTTCTAGTTGCATTGTTAATGCTATGAACACCGGTGACCATCATAGATACTGTATCTACCTTACGCGGTTTTACGGTCCTGCTCTTTGGTGAGCTAGTCCGGTTGATCACAGGTGAACCCGGTTGTTCTGTTTTTTGATCTTTGCTGTCTAACCCCATTTTGTTTGTTTGCATTGCTTCAAGTATCTGCTTCAATGCCCTAAGATCGTTTCCTGATGTTTTAAACTCGAGAACACTTAACCTTTTCTCCATCTCACAATAAACAGAAGCAGGGGCAAGGGCACCACTTTTGGTATTGTTCAAGTGGACCCTTGGAGAAACAGAAACATGATTATGTTTGCATTCTTCACTTTGTCTTGACCATCTTGGACTCGAAACCAATTGGTCATTAAAAGCCTGTTTAATCTTCAAGTTCGCAACTTCAGGAACGGAGTCTGTTAAATTCTCCAGACCCATCAACCGGGCCACGACACCTGAAGATGGTCTCTTATTACTTCCCGGCTCACGTTTCGACTCACTTGTGAAATTCCCGTCAGAATTTTGCTTGCTATCTAAAGATAGCCGTGGAAGCTCATTGACTTTGAAAGTTGACTTTAAAGAATATTGTGATTTTCTTTCATCACACGATGATCGCGATGTTTCCTTTATTTCTTTAACTCCCATTGAGGGCTTTTGAATCTTTTCAGTTTTCCGGTCTTTACTATCACATTGCAGGGGCTTTTGGTGTACGAAAGGCCTCGGGGAATCAATGTGTTTTATGACAGGGCCAACTTGTTCATCTTTTTTCACACGGATTCCTCTAGTCATCGAGTCCTTGACCACATTTTTTAGTTCGAGTGGCTGCAGTCGACAATCTGGTTTTTTGCTGCGAGTGTTTAGGGTTCCGGGTTCACGTGAAAGCTGCCGTTCTGTTTGAGCTCGTTTACTACAATCTAAAGATGAAAAGGTAGTTGATGAACCAGAAGAAGAAGAGGAGTTTCTTGATGATTCAGCGGAGGCTCGATTCTTTTCTGCCAACACCTTCTTTGTGTGTTTCGGCTATATTAATACAAAATTAGGTGAACATTTACATTTCTTCTCAGATTTAAGATATGGTAAGCTATTTATTTCGCTATTGTTTCTTACCTTCGTTTCCGTTGAATGCTTGAATTCCTTTTCACCATTTCCATCTTGACCTAAACAAAAATTCGTACCACTTTTAGATTCTTGAATTTATAGTAGTTCTTAAAATAGACTATAATCTTTTATTCTTTTAACATGCATCATCCATATGATATATGATGGAAATATTTGTTATCTTTGCTATAATATACTCCCTCCGTCCCAAAAAAACTGTCCCAGATTGACTTTTAAGGTCTTTGTATTCCAACTTTGACTTTGAATATTTTTTATTTTTATAATATACGGAGTAACATTTGATAATGATTATATGAATGAATTAAGTTTTAAATGTATTTTTCATTGGTATGTTTTTTTATTAAGTATTTTACAACAAAAATAAAAAATAAACAATTTAAAGTCAAAGTTGAGAGAAAGATTTTGAAAAGTCAAATGAGACGGTTTTTATGGGATAGAGGGAGTAGTATTTATTTATTTGGGCCAATTTACATCATGTTTCTGAACCCTTACATGCCCATGGCCTATAGTTTGTTGACACTTTGGGTTAGAGAGATGATAAACCCAAAATTAAGCAACTGTTTCTGAAAGAGGTAGGATTGAACATGTTTTCCCTTGATAAACACTAATGTTAAATTTTGTAACAAGTACATAATAGCAAATACATACAACAACAACAACAAAATGGTAGTATGAATGGTAGTTATAACAGCAAATATATGTTCTGTTAAAAAGTATGAATGGTAGTTATAAGGCGGTCGACACATGATAATTGGTTATATGAGTAATTTGAGTAGTATATATGCTTAATGTTATTTAGCATTACATGGCCAATGCTTCATAATTTATAATCTTGTATTTATTTTAGAGATTACTAATACGTAGTAAGTTATGTATAGTTGACTCAGAAAAATGAGAAGTGATCATAAGATTGATTATACACTTAAGACTGACTCATAGTAAAAACTGGCATGAAAAGTGAGTAAAAATCGGAACTTCACACAATCATGATAGCCATGATGTATTTATAGCTTGTAGTAGAATATATATTTGACGAAATTCATCCGTGATATAGTTGTAGAAATGTAAGATATCTGCATTTGGCATTCATAGTTAACTATTTGTGCTCTAATACTTGATCTTTTAACAAAGGGCCACTGATCTACTGGTATTGAGTTGACCTCTCCGACCGAAAGGATGTGGGTTCAAGTCCAACGGTAGACATTTGTATATTTTCATGGAAAATTCATGTTGGGTGTGCGTGTTTGCCTTTTAAAAAAGACTTGGTCATTTATATCTTTTTCATTTTTCTTGTCAGCCCATATTTCTCATTTAGCTGTTTCCATGAACATGAAATCTATGAATGCCTCATATGATGGAAGGCTTTTAATGATGCTTGTTTATAGTTTGCAGATACACACACACACACACACACAAAAAAAAAAATCTTATTTAAGTAAAATTTCATGAAGTTTGTACCTTGAGTTAACCTATTCTGGTTCCGTCCATGACGGTGTAGACCGAGAAGGTAACGCCGGTCAAAGAGCTGAAAAATGCCATTCATGCATCCTAACTGCTTATTTAGCCCTTGTTTATCTTCTCTTAGTGAGTATACAACCTTAGTAGCCATTTACCAAACCACTTTTTTTTTTTTTTTTTTCTCTCTTCACAATGTAGAACTTCCAAGACCTTCCTTCTTTTTATTATAAAAGAAAAAGTGAAAAATCAGAAGATGCTTTTCCTGTTTAAATGTACAGAAACTTATCAGTTACAATGATCTTCCTTTATACTCTTTAAACTGCAAAGCTGCACAAAGAATGTGCAGAATCACTATGATACTTTATTATGTGTTCAAGTCATTACTTATTTAAAACAATTGTGGTTATTAATTAAGTATTAAGTATCATTAAGGAAAGAAAAAGGTTTTATAATTGTGCTTGTTTTGGGTCATGAAAAAAAGGCTGCTAAAGGTTGAGTTGGAAGGGGATTTTGAAAGAAATATATAGAACTGTGGAGGCTATTTATTTGTATGGGGAAATGAATTTGGTAGAAACTTACAAGATTAAGTGGATTTTTTTGAAATTTTATATTTATATTCTTTTTGGTAGTTTGGGTGTGGATGTGGTCAGATCTGTCCTTCCATGTGGACAAAGTAATGTGGATGGGGTCTTAAGTCTGCCCCATTTCATGTGTAGTTTGTCAGCTGGAAGAGGCTAAACTATACAATTTTACTAGAAAAATGAATGTATATTGTGTTCTGTTCTGTTACTTTAACTCAGTTTGCAGACCATTTCCTGTCCAATTTTACCAAATTATCCTTTTTATTAACATCATTCATGTTTACCATATACTGTATATATTTCTTGTAGATATGTTGGTACTTTAGTATTCTTGCTTCCTTTTTAAATAAAGTTGCTAACTTTAGTCTATATGGTAGTCTCTCCTGGCTTACTACATGATATTGCAAGTTATCTGTGTGTACTTCATACATTTTCTCTAGTGAGTACTCAAATTGATTACTAGTAGTACGTGTAAAGATGTTAAGCTATTATGACTTTAGTACTTTTTTCGAGCTTATGCATATTGTACTTAATGCTTTGGTAATAGTACCCTTCTTTGAGATAACGGCTACACAAAACTGGACCATTATCTTGGTGGGTGATTTGTATTTTGGCAAGGTGACAAAATGGGCGGGTTGGGTAATGGGCCGAGACAATTTAACTTGGTAAGGATCTAAATTTTCTAACAAAGCGATTGAAGGGGTCGTATCTAGCCGGTTTTTGAACCATTTTATGTTATTCTACCAATTAAATGTGTACCATAGTGTTTGAATAGGTTTAAGATAAAGCAACTTAAATTGACTCGTATGCAAATTGGTTGAAGTTGCCACTTTTATGTTTAAGTTGTCTCCTAGCATGGTGCGAAAAGCTACTACATTTTGATGCTAGCGTGGGTAGAATGTATGATTTCTACTGCTTAAAGGACAGACTATTATGCCCATTTATTAGTGGAACAATGAGAAAAATGATTCACTCTTTACGGAAGTAGAATACATTCATCATGGGTGCATAGACATTAGACAGTACTATGATTGTCTACATACATGATTATCAAAGTACAAATGATGTAATGCGTGCATGCTTTATATGTATGTACTTTTGTACTTGGTATATATCCATCTATGCAAGTTAACCTGTTTTTGTGGAGGTAGTGTGGGGTAGTTGACTATGATGGTTAGTCTTTGGTGCATGATCACATGCTTAAAGGCCTCACATGAAGATTGCTTGCCTTTGTTTTACTAAACATTTACCAACCATTAGCCCCATTTTTTTGTCATCAATCAAATTAAACCTTACTATGTTTCAACAAACATTAAGCCCCATTAGCATATCATTATAGATTTATAGCTACATGATGATCAACAAGTATGGTACTAATTTGTATCTTTTGTATCCAATTTGTTATGATTTTCGATACGGTACAATGAGATATGGTGCATGATTCACAAAGGGTGTCAAGAAATCGTTATTTGTGTGTTTGATTTGAATGTATATTTTATGAATATGAATATTCAATGGGATGCAACTTTTTGCACATTCTTTTAAGGGTTCTAAAAAGGGGTAGAAAGATTGTGTGAGCATTAAACAAGGCTTGCAAGTTGTTTAAGTGAATGTTATTTGCAAGTCAAGATTCCCTCTTATCCCTTTTTCATCACATGAAAAGAAGTGAACGAGCATAAAAGTTTTTGTGCATCTAATCTTTGGACCATTTCCTTTAGGAAAAAGAAACACTTTTCATCCCATTAAACAAAGTCTTATATACGTATGAGAAGATATAATTATTTTTTTTTTTATCATCAATTTCCTATAAAAAAATATTAAATATATTTGGATGTTAAGCAATCAACACATATGCAAGAATAGAAAGTAAGATGTGGTGTTGAAGTTACTTCATGATTTAGGGACCAAGACACGATAGTGAGAAGAGTCATTAACCAAGAAACATCCCCACTTCTTGTTTCTTAATTTGCATACATTGATAACTATAACGTTGTTTATTAATTATTTGTAGCAATAAAACTTGAAAATAGTAATTCCTTGTTCCAACGACGTGGAATATTGATTTTATGTGAATTATCTATATTTATACTCTGTATTTATCATGATCATGCTAAATTTAATATTGATTACTTTACTATTAATTATTATTTCTAGATGATAAATGTTAGTAATAATACATTACAGTATAATTGTATCACGATAAATATCAATTTTCTTATGTGTTTATTAACATTTTCATTGTGATCCATTAATATCCATCTCGACCCCCTTTCAACCCCGTCTCAACTGTTCTTTTAGGTTTTTGATCCGTTTTTACCGTTGTTGATCTTCTTCTAATCGTTGACTGTCTTTTAATGTTGACCGTCTTTTACCCGTTTTTAGATTCGTTGCGCCGGTACGTAAGTAAATCCGTTGTGATGGTCATCTCAGCCATTTTTGCAACACTGGTTTGGAGTGACCTCAAAAAAAGTTGCAACACTCGTACATTTGAATAAAGATACTCCTCTCTACAGGTAGCTTGAACATCGTTAACATATTTACATCCTCTTTTTGTGTTTGGCGATTTTATTTGTATTTTATAAAATTCTGTGTAGAGTTTAGTTTTAGTAGGTGTTTCGATTTGCTCATCTTGAAGAATATTCATCTGGTTTGGATAAAAAGGTCAAAGTCAAAAGGTCACTATCAAGTGAAATCAGATTACAAAAGTGGCCAGGTAATGAAATCAAAAAAGTCACCTAATTGCACATGCACTGTTTTCAATCAACCTAATTCACCCTGCATCTCTATTTTGTATTTATGTAATTAATCATTTTAAACAGAATCCCATTTGATCATTTTCTATTTTATGATTAAATCACTTTTTTTAAACTTACACACACTACACGAATTTATTCACGAATATTTACGAATATCAACCTTTGAACTTTAAGGTTAAATCATTGCTTCAACGTTAAATCAGTGTGTTTTGTATAAGATTATAAGACGACTTTAAGTCGAAGATAGGAAGACAATGTCACATCAACAACACTTTAAAAAAAACTCATAAAAGACTAGACACCTTCATCTGATGATTAAAGTACTGAAATTTTACGTGACATACTTACCAAATACCTTTATTATACACCAGAAAAACGATCACACACGTATCCGTCTTTTACCATTATGGCATTATTTGTAGAAAGTAAGAGGCAAAGACGGACCAAAGACACACCAGTCGATTAGTCAATTAGTGTCTTCGAAAAGAAGTTTGAAGACGCTCCGATAATGAAACCGATAGAGTGGTCTAATTGTGTTTCTTTATATCCCTGTTGTTAGAGTAAATGATTAAGGTAAATAGAATCGTTATTTGTTGGAAACTTCGACGAGCCCAACACACCCACTATAGAGGACCTAGGTTTTACTCACTCACTACACCAACACTTTGACGTTGGTTAGCCTTTAATTATATGAATCCTTAGTGCACAATAATACTTAGGCGACAGTGTCGACCATATATCATTCAGGCAGTATAACCGACCATATATCACTTAGGCGGCAGAGCCAACCATATAATAAAAATAACACAAGTGTACTAAGAACTTAAACACGAACTAAGGCTTAACCGGAAAACTTAACAAAGAACACTTTTATTAATACAAAATACAATTACAATATTACTTACTTATAAGTTTTCTCTTCTTTAACTCACACTCTTCTTATTTTCTCACAACTCTCACACCTTACACAAATGAACTCATCACCTATATTTATACTACTTCATGGAAGTTTCTAGAAACTAGATATTTCCATGGATATATAAAAATATCTAGATACTTTTATACATATAAATATCTAGATATTTCTTACACATATAAATCTCTAGATTTTTCTTTACATTTTAATATCTAGATATTTTTCATATACATATTAATATCTAGATATTTTACCCATATACATTTACTAATTTCATATTATTCTAAATTTGCATTGTATTTTAACACTCCCCCTCAATGCAAATTTTCTTCCAACGATGTCTTGCAGACCATTCCAAGTGCTTCTCTGAATTTTGTAAACTTCAGTTTGCTTAGGCTCTTGGTGAATATATCTGCAACCTGTTCATCTGTCTTTGTTGGCATCATCTTGATTTTCCCTTCAAGGACCTTCTCGCGAACATAATGATAGTGCACTTCTATATGTTTTGTTCTTGCATGAAAGACTGGATTCTCTGCTAGTAGTATAGCTGATAGGTTATCGCAAAGAAGATTTACTTGATAATTTGTTGATTGATGAAGATCCTCCATTAGTTGTTTCAACCATGTAATTTCTTGTGTTGCTGATGATGCCGACCGTTATTCTGCTTCAGTGCTTGACAAGGATATTGTTGGTTGTCTCTTGCTGCACTATGATATTACTCCCGATCTAAGACTAAACATGTATTCAGTTGTTGACCGTCGTGTATCATAGTCTCCAGCGTAATCGGCGTCACAATATCGAGTCACGTGACATTCTTTTGTCTTCTTGTATAAAATACCAAAGTTAATAGTGCCTTTAACATACCTTAAGATGCGTCGTACAACATCAAGGTGAGGCTTCTTCGGATTGCTCATGTATCGACTAACCACTCCAACTGCATAAGATATGTCTGGCCGGCTTAGTGTGAGATAAATAAGACTTCCGACCAACTTTCGATACATGGTAACATCTTGAAGACTTTTTCCTTCATCTGCTCGTAGTTTTGTATTCGGATCCATCGGAGTTGAGATAGGTTTGCAATTAAGCATTCCATACTTTTGTAAAAGATCTCGCGCATATTTCTGTTATCCCAGAAATAATCCTTCTCTTTTCTGCTCTATTTCGAGTTCAAGAAAATGTTTGAGTTCTCCAAGCTCCTTCATATGAAATCTGATAGACAGATTCTCTCTTGTTCTTTGGATCTCCTCATAGTGATCTCCCGTGATGATTAAGTTATCCACATATACTAGCACTATGGCTAGTTTTCCTTGATCTTGTTTCACAAATAAACTAGAATCTGAAGGAGAAACTGTAAAACCACTTTGTACCAAGAACTCGCCAATCTTCCCGTACCAAGCTCTTGGAGCCTGCTTCAAGCCGTATAGTGCTTTCTTTAATTTGCAGATATGGTCAGGATGGAACTTGTTCTCAAAGCCTCTTGGTTGCTCCATATAAATGTTTTTGTCAAGTTCTCCATGTAAGAAAGCGTTCTTGACATCCATCTGCCATAACTTCCAAGATTTGCTAGCGGCTAAAGTTAGTAGAGCTCGAATTGTTGTGATCTTCGCCACTGGACTAAACGTTTTTTCATAATCCAGCCCATATTGTTGTGAAAAACCTCTAGCAACAAGTCGAGCTTTATACCTTTCAATGGAGCTGATGTTGAAATCGCGTCTATAATTTATAATGGGAAATACCGGTTTAAAAGATTACTACACACTAACGAGCAGTGTACCCGATCATGCAATAGTATAAAGTTGGTAAATCCGAGATCGTTCCAAGGACAGTTTAAACGTGAAAATTAAGATTGTAACTAATGGAAATAAACTAAGTTAATCTAGAAAATGGAAATTACGAGATAATAGTTTTGGTGACTATTTAACGATTAGCCAAATCAAAAATAACTTTAATTAATAACAAGAAAGAACAATATTTTTGGTATTTTAAGATTTAAGCTTTAAAGCAAACAAACAAGTAAAAATAAGATAGTTGTAAACAAATAGGAGAACGAATGCTTGTCTAGACCTTTTACACCTAGTATTGGATGCATTTAGATCAAGCCCCAGCTATTATCTAACTTATGTGAATTATCTAGTCGGTCCACCTGGAATTCCCCAGCGCAAACACTTCAATTAAGATTACACGACACGGAATTCCCCGTAGCCTAAGACCTCCTAATTGTGACCAAATATTTCGACTGAGATGAAGACTCGAATCACAATCACACCAACTCTCGTTGCGTATAATTCACCCCTATTTCGTCTACCCTTTTGAATTCGATTTACTCTTGTCTCCGAGTAAGCAAACAACCAATTAAGACAAACCAATTGTAAATTTATGTACTAAGTTAATGAACTCTCGTCCTATCAAACAAGTACACAACCAATTGAATCGAAAAGTCTAGCTTTAATAAGAATTGTTCTTTAATTCAAACATCAAAACATCATAAATTAAACGAATAACTGATAAGTAGCATCCAACACATAGGTTTATAAGTCTAGACAAACATTAAATAACTTAGCCAATAACCATGGCAACAATAGAAATCAAAAACAAACAATTAAGATAATTCATTATGCTTGATAAGAATTAAACCTAGTTGAAATCTTGATCTTGAACAATTGACGAATCAAACCGTGTTTCCGGAATGATTGAGTTGATTAGATGATGTTGGGATTCCTCAAAAATCACTAAAAATCGCTCCAAAGTTGCTGGAATTCTTTAGGATCAAAAGTGATAAAAAGTTAGGGTTTAATTCCTTATTTATAGCTCCAAAACCGACACAGTAACGACCCGCGCCGCGCCGCGGCTTAACACTAGCCAACACTCCATCATTTAACAATATGCTCGACTGCCAAATATAGTTATAATCCGCGCCGCGGGTCTTTTGGCCGCGCCTCGGCTTAATACATGCTCAGACTCATCTTCATTTTTCACCATAAAAATGCCCAAAACCAATTTGCTTCATCATATTAAGGCACCGCTGATACAATAACATAGAACATACCTCAAAATGATCAAAAAGGCGTACAAAAGATCTTCTCGGCTCTCGAATCATAATCTCTCCAATTATCGTGAATAGAGACCAAAACCGTATCCGAATGGACTAAAAATGACGGATATTGCCATGATTAATATATAAGAAATGCGCAATATCAAATCACCCCACACTAGAGTCTTGCTTGTCCTCAAGTAATTCCGAATCGAAAATAGTCTTCTACTAAATAATAACGTCTTCATAAGTGTAAGTAAAGCCAACGAATATAAACCAAAAGAGAAACTAGCAGGGGAACGGTTTTAAGAGAACATATCAACAATGTGGCTTCCACTTGTAATCCCAAAATCTCCAACATCCCCAAATAAAGTATCGGCACAATAATAATAATAACTCGAACAACGTGCACCAAATATGTAACCCAAGTAAATATAGAGGATCTCGAACCTGAATATGTCTTCAAATATAGAACGTGGATACAAGTGGAAGCCATGAGCCGAGAAGGTGGAACCCTCGAACCAAAGAACCATACGGGCTACCCCGCGATTGGTCAAGCCAATGCCTCCCACAGTACCTAACATCGTGAGATGTTGGTAAGAAAATAATGTGCTTAGGAGGATACACATTACGTCCGGATATCATCGATAATTATGAGGTAATCATCTAATTCGTTAAGTCAACCATAAAGATTGAGGTTCATCAGGCTTAAAAGCTGATATCTTACCTTTCCGGAGGTTATCCACTGGGAATCTGATCAATCACTGACATTTTTTGTATCATGGTGAGCTTCCCATTTGGCTAGCAAATCTCTCTCATTGAGATAAGCTTTGATTACCAGTTTCCCTGTTTGATGCTGAGGCCTAGTAGATTTCCAGTCGATTTTAGCAATGACTTTTCAAGATTTTTCGTCACCCTACAACTGGTCTGGACTACAACTTCTGAAATAAATCAGCAAGTGTGTCGTTTGGGAGACTTGACTCCCTTTAGGATGGAATGGAGACATCCCGTGTGGTTAAATAAAGTGGTCGGGTGCAACATTGTCCTTGTTAGGAGAAACAATGAGGATCGCCCTGTTAAAGTTTTCGATCTAGCGCATGGTCTGGTTTCGACCACACGCTACTATCACCGTTCATACGGTTGACACTCGCCTTGGTGCAAGTGACCTACGTATGAATTTTAATGTTCATGTAGGATTTCACATTCAAAATAATGAACATGTTTCGAAAGTTCAAGACTTTCACCTCTAACAGTACCTCATCGTGAAATGATGGGTAATGAAATGGTACAACTTAAGAGGTATACATACCAAGTGAAACGGTCGGAAGAATTTACTTCCTTAATGAGTGGATCTAAGTCACTCGGGAATGCTAATATATTTCAATTGACACTCGGTTTAAATCCCAAAAACCTTTGGGTGCCATAGCTTTTGGCTATGGGTTGTGTTGTCTAAGCAAACACAAGCACGTAGCTATTGTTCCTAAAAAGGACAACACTGGTGAAGCTCTAGGCTCCTCTTCCCACAGTATCACACCATTAAATGATGTAATAATAAAATGATATAGTTTCGGAAGTCTGCTATACCAAGTAACCAAAAGTTTGTGATCTGGCACGTGATTCGGTCACAATCACGCTATGCAATCACCGCTCTCTCACGGTTTACACCTGTTTTGGTACAGGTGACCTACTATTGAGTTCCCCAAACTCGTAGGATTTCATGTCCAATGGTAATGAACATGTGAAACAATTTTGGCTTCTTTGAAATTATGAAATTTACCATACATTACCAAGCCATATCATAAACAAGGGTTTTGGCCGAATTTTCCATTGGTTTTCTATCTTTTTTTTTTCTCTAACTTTTCTCATTTTTTTTATTTTCCCCTAAGTTTTTCAATTTTTTTTACGACCAAAACCCGTGAAACGTCAAGTCTTTTAATATCAAAACTAATATGATGATGATTTCATTAACAACCAACCCGAGAGATTTTACATCCCCACCCCACACTTGAGATCGAGTAATGTCCCCATTACTTGAGTTAAAAAATAGATTAAAATCGAAAGGGTAAGAAAAATAAAAACTTATCGAGTTAACCACTGATCGTGGAATGACAGTGACAGATGGCGCTGAACTGACTGCCAGCATAAGAACATCGTCCATTCCCGATCCTTACACCAATATCATCACTCATGCTGTGACGCCCCGTACAAAACCATCGTGTACGGATCATCAATCAACAGGATCATTACATGGTCAAACACTATATGCTGTTTGAAAACCGATTTGCATTCATAAAAGATAACGTTTTTACAAAAGATAGCGTGCATCCTATGAATAGGAGCATAAACATAATTATTTGACCCTAAGGTCGTTACAAAGCCATTGTTTGAAATTAACATAAACTACGAGTGCAACAGAAAAGTTCCATGAATGAGACATGTCTAGTAATGCAGCGGATAACTAATACAGCAGGTCCTTAACAGCAATTCAATAACAGCATGACATCAAGTCTAACAGCGGAAGCATTAAACCTCTAGGCACCTGAGAAATACATGCTTAAAAAGTCAACACGAATGTTGGTGAGCTATAGTTTAAGTTGTAATAGTAACGTAAGATAGGCCACGAGATTTCAGTGCTGCAAACAGCGTATCAAACAGTATGAAGAGTATATGTATAACCGTGGGCACCCGGTAACTAGACTTAACGTTTATAACCCCCTGAAAGTACACCTGACGAGTGCGTATGTTTACGAAGTATTAAACACTCGTTAAATGCTAGCGCGACTAGCCCGAGTGGGGATGTCAAACCCTATGGATCCATATCTAAGATTCGCGTTCACCGGTTCAAAAACCAATGACTAAACGTTACCGTGCTAAGGGGAATGTTTATGCCGTTGTATAACCCACACACATATAAAGTTTAAGTACTCGTGCCTATTATGTAAAACGTAAAAAGCGCATGTATTCTCAGTCCCAAAATAGTTAAAGTAAAAAGGGATGCTATAACTCACAGTGATAAAAGCGGTAAAGTCGGTAATGAAAGTACGCAAGTAGTAAGTCGGTCCGAAAGGTCGTCAACCTAAATCAAAAGTTACTAGGTCAGTAGGTTGTCTTTATAAATTCTAATAGTGCATAAAATAAGTTTAAGTGTCATCATCATCATCATTCATCATCATAAAAGCTAAGTAAGTTTTACAAGAATAGAGATCGAAACAATAGGCTGACTTCGGTCAGCTGCTACGACCTCTACGTAAATCTAAAAGATGCATAGTCAGTGGCTATGGCTCCGTATATGAGTCCCCTATCCACTGACCAATTTCCAGAGCCTAACTCGTCTTAGTTTGACCGTGGCGACGGTTTAAGTGCGAGTAGGTCAGAAATTTCAGCACAACGTTAATAGGGTGTAGTGACTATCGGAGGGCCATAAATCCTAAACCGTAACTCGGATTAAGATGAGGACTAAAAGGAAAATCATCTACTCGAATCGAACTAACCGAAAATAAACTTTCCAGTAGCCCAGGTGATCTGATCAGATACAAAAAACAGTAGGTAAGTGCTCCGGTGGGGTTCTTGGTGCTTGATGCTCATCACGGTTCTCATCCTTGATGCTTGTAGCTTCAAGTGTACAACTCGTTGATGGTTTAGCATCACTTTTGACCAAGATTCACCATCAATACACAATATGTTAAGACCAAGTAATAACATAACTCATTCATGAGTCTTAGATGGATGATGAACCAAGGTTACATCATATCCTTAGTCTTAACACAATTTCAATTCACAATAACAACTAAAGCTACAAACTTTACATCAATTCAACAAGTATAAGCACAATCCAAGTCAAATGTGGTGATGGAACCCTAAGCTAGAGAGCTTGGATCCATTTCACACAAGTTACAAGGTTGTAAAGCTAGAAAGCTTGAACCTTTAAGTGTTCTTGAAGATCTTGAAGCATAAAGCTTGGATCTTGAAGATACATGAAGATTACAAACAAAAGTTTGAATATTTTTCACAAAACAAGATGATCAAAGCAAAAAGAACTTAGATCTAACAAAAAGATATGAAGATTCAAGCTAGAAAGCTTGCATCTTAATTGTTCTTGAAGATCTTGAAACATAAAGCTTGGATCTTGAAAATGCATGAAGATTACAAACAAAAGTTTGAATCTTTATCATAAAATAACAAGATTAAAGTAAAAGAAAGATGAATCTACAAAGTTGGTGAAGATTCAAAGCTAGAAAGCTTGAATCTTCAATGTTCTTGAAGGATTCATGCTTGAATCAACAAGATATAAGCAAGATCAAAGCTACAAGGAACTTGATCTCCTTAAGAATGATGATGAAGGTCACGAAAATGATGAAGAAAAGAGGAAGAAAAATAAAACTTACAAGTAAGGAAAGAAAGAAAGAACAAGTGTGTGAAAAACCAAAATGATCAAGTGTAAAATGGGAGGTAAATGGCTAGTATTTATAGGCAAATGAAATGACAAGGATTGATGACATGGACAAGGCCATGGTGGCCTTGGTGGCCGTGGGTTTTGGGTAGGGGGAGGGAGACACCACTTTGCTTTTTAGATAATGGTTGTCTAAAGTGTGTCCTTATGCTAGAATCCCATGTGACAAAGTTGATAATTCTTATCCATTATGCTAGTATGACTCACTAATTATTTATTTATTTATTTATTATTATGGGCTACTAGTAATAATACTTGGGCTAATTAATTGGGTCACTAGCTAGAGTAGGGTGGGCTTGAGCCCGACAAAGTAGAAAGTCCAACAAGACTAACTATTGGGCTTTAGCAATTAAATAAATAAAATTAAGCATCCAAAGGCCCAAGTAATTATTATTATAAAATAATAATTAATATTTCGCAGTCCAAAAGTTTCGGTTCCAACAAAAGTCAAACGTGCGCGCAGTCCGCGGTTTATTCGTAACGGCAAGTAACACTAACGGTTATAAAGCATCCAATGGACAAGTTAAGCATTCCACATACACCAAGGCATGTTTTAGGGTGAATATGAATATAAAACACGTGTGCCAAGGTTCTGGAGTAATAAAGTAACGCAGTACGCACAAATACGCAGTTTCGCTAAAATACAAGGCACAAAAGCAAGTCGAAAAAGTCGGGTCGTTACATTACCCACCTGTTAATGGAAATTTTGTCCCGAAATTTAAGCTGAGGCAGGTGATGGAGTCGGGAAAAGGTGAGGATACTTCTGCTTCATTTGATCCTCTCGCTCCCAGGTAAACTCAGGTCCACGCTTGGCATTCCATCGAACTCGGACAATTGGAATCTTATTGCATTTCAAGGTTTTGACCTCACGGTCCATAATTTCGACAGGCTCTTCCACGAAGTGGAGTTTGTCATCAATTCTAAGTTCCTCCAGGGGTATGATATGTTCCGGTGGAGCAAGACACTTTTTCAAATTTGATACATGGAAGGTAGGATGAACAGCACTCAACTGAGTCGGAAGATCCAAACGGTAAGCAACCGGTCCAACACGTTCCAAAATCTCAAAAGGACCAATATATAGCGGGTTTAACTTTCCGCGCTTTCCAAAACGAATTATACCTTTCCAAGGTGCGACCTTCAACATTACTCGGTCACCCACGTTGAATTCGAAGTCTTTACGTTTAAGATCAGCATAACTCTTTTGGCGATCGCGGGCCGTCTTAAGTCTTGCCTGAATCTGAGGAATCTTCTCCGTCGTTTCATGGACTATCTCGGGTCCGCTGATTTTCACTTCGCCTAACTCGGCCCAACAAATAGGAGAACGGCACTTGCGGCCATACAACGCTTCAAAAGGCGCGGCTTTAATACTTGAATGATAACTGTTGTTGTAAGAGAATTCGGCTAGCGGCAGATGCCTTTCCCAAGACTTTCCGAAGTCAATAACACAGGCACGCAACATGTCCTCCAATGTCTGAATCATTCGTTCACTCTGACCGTCGGTCTGTGGGTGATAAGCGGTGCTCATGTCGAGACGAGTTCTCAAGGCTTCTTGCAAGGAATACCAGAATCTGGAAGCAAAACGGGGATCGCGATCTGAGATAATTGATAGAGGCACACCATGACGAGATACAACTTCTTTGATGTACAGTTGAGCAAGTTTCTCCATTGTGTCTGTTTCTTTCATCGCTAGGAAAAGAGCAGATTTGGTAAGACGGTCAACTATAACCCAGATTGTATCGTATCCGCCCACCGTCTTTGGTAGCTTCGTGATAAAATCCATTGTAATTGCTTCCCATTTCCATTGTGGGATTTCTGGTTGTTGGAGTAATCCAAATGGCCTCTGATGTTCAGATTTAACCTTCGAACAAGTCAAACACCTCCCAACATAAGTTGCAACATCCTTCTTAAGATTTGGCCACCAATACTGTTCCTTAA
Organism: Rutidosis leptorrhynchoides; assembly: GCF_046630445.1. NCBI lineage: Eukaryota > Viridiplantae > Streptophyta > Magnoliopsida > Asterales > Asteraceae > Rutidosis > Rutidosis leptorrhynchoides. Next base: position 254,378,046 of record NC_092341.1, read on the forward strand.
GATCGTGGTACATTTTTCCGGCTCCTGGATGAATCGAATATCTCAACTTGTGGGCTTCATCAAGTAAAAGGCTTCGTAAATCTCCATAACGGGGTACCCAAATTCTTCCGGCATAACATCAGAGTCCAGACTCCTTAACCTCGAATTTAGAGACGAGAATGTTCAGGTATTCGCGAGATATGTTCTCCTCCCTGAGAGCCTCTTCTTGGGCCGCTCGGATCTGGCTGTGAAGATTCGAATGGATGGTGATGTTTAGAGCCCGAACGCGAAGAGGTACCGTCCTCTCCTTTCGACTTAATGCGTCAGCTACAACATTGGCCTTGCCCGGATGGTAGCTAAGTTCACAATTATAGTCGTTCAGCGTCTCAATCCATCGTCACTGTCTCATGTTCAGCTGCTTCTGATCAAAGATGTGCTGGAGGCTTTTGTGATCGGTGAATATGGTACTCTTTGTTCCATAGAGATAGTGTCACCACAGCTTCAATGCGAAGACAACGGCTCCAAGTTCGAGATCGTGAGTAGTGTAGTTTCGCTCATGAATCTTCAGCTGACGAGATGCATAAGCAATGACCTTCGTTCTTTGCATCAATACGCAACCAAAACCATTCTTCGAAGCATCGCAGTACACAACAAAGTCATCACTACCTTCAGGAAGAGATAAGATGGGTGCGGTGGTTAACTTCTGCTTCAGGGTTTGAAATGCTGCTTCTTGTTCGGTTTCCCAAACGAACTTCTTTCCTTTGTGAGTCAGTGCGGTCAAAGGACGCGAAATCAACGAAAAACCTTCAATAAACCTTCTGTAGTAACCGGCAAGACCTAGAAATTGGCGGATGTGAGTCGGAGTAGTGGGTGTCTCCCACTTGCTGATAGCTTCAATCTTGGCGGGGTCGACTTTGATACCTTGATCACTCACAATATGACCCAGAAATTGGATTTCCTTCAGCCAAAATTCACACTTGGAGAATTTGGCATAAAGCTGCTCTCGTCTCAAGAGTTCAAGCACTAACCGAAGATGTTGCTCATGTTCTTCTTCACTCTTGGAGTAGATGAGGATATCATCTATGAAGACGATAACGAATTTATCCAGATAAGGCTTGCAGACACGATTCATGAAATCCATGAACACAGCAGGTGCGTTGGTTAATCCGAACGACATCACGAGAAACTCGTAATGACCATAGCGGGTTCTAAACGCAGTCTTCATCACATCACTCTCTTTCACTCTCAACTGGTGATAACCGGATCGCAAATCGATCTTAGAGTAAACGCTTGATCCTTGCAGCTGATCAAAAAGATCGTCAATTCGGGGAAGAGGATATCGATTCTTGATCGTCAATTTATTGAGTTCGCGGCAGTCGATACACATGCGGAAAGATCCGTACTTCTTCTTCACGAATAAAATAGGTGCGCCCCAAGGCGACGAGCTCGGTTGGATAAACCCTCGGTCGAGCAATTCCTGCAGTTGACTCTGCAACTCTTGCAGTTTGGAAGTTGCTAGTCGATAAGGTGCGCGAGCTACGGGTGCAGCTCCCGGCACTAGATCGATCTGGAATTCCACTGCTCTTGGTGGCGGTAATCCAGGCAACTCTTCCCGAAAGACGTCAAGGAATTCATTCATGATTCGCACATCATTCACACTCTTCTCTTCTGTTTCTAAAACCTTCACGTGTGCTAAAACAGCAAGACGTCCTTTCTTCATGATCTTCTGCGCTTTCATACAACTAATGAGGTTCAGTTTCGAACTACATCTCTCTCCGTATATAACCAGTGGCTCACCATCTCCTTGTGGTATACGAAGAGCTTTATCTCCACAGATAACATCGGCCCTTACTTTAGTCAACCAGTCCATGCCGACAATCACGTCAAAGCTTCCCAATTTGATGGGTATCAAGTCAATTTCGAAATCCACGCTAGCTATGTTAATAATAGCTCCTCAGCCAATTTGGTCAACTTTCTCAAGTTTCCCATTGGCTACCTCAACTAGCATACTTTCTTTTAAAGGAACTAATGATCAATTTATCTTATAAAGTGTCTACATACATAACTTCTATCGGCACCAGTATCAAATAGGACAGAAGCTAAAAGGTTGTTGATTGTGAATATACCTGTCACCAAGTCGGGGTTCTCGCGTGCATCCCTTGTATTAACATTAAAAGCTCTACCTCGCGGTGGTCCGCCGTCTTTTCGCTTGTCGGGACACTCATTCCTGAAGTGGCCCTTCTTTCCGCATCCGTAGCACTTCTTCGGCCCGGTGGGGTTTGCCCTTGCATTCAAAGTAGTGACTTTGCAATCCTTACCTATATGCCCAGACCGCTGGCACTTCTCACAAACAACATTACAATACCCAGTGTGGTGTTTGTAACACCTCTTGCATTGCGGTAGGGTACCTTTGTAGTTCGGGTTGGAGCTTGTGCCGGGGTTGGGGTTTCCACCGTTGTTGTGTTTCTTAGCGGGGGTTTGATCATAGGTCCTCCCCTTACTGTTATCCCACTTTCGCTTGTCACTACTACCCGCTTCAGACTTGGACTTCTCCGGTTCATCGATGAGAATCTGATTCATGAGTGTATGCACCATGCGCATTGCTTCGGGAACATTCGGTGGCTTGGACGAGGTGACATTACCCTTGATGGACTTAGGGAGTCCCCAAAAGTATCTCTCCATACACTTGAATTCCGGGGTGACCATGGTAGGACACATAAGAGCTAACTCAAGAAACCTCCGATTGTAACCATCGAGATCATTTCCAACAGCCTTCAATTACATAAACTCCATTTCCATCTTTTGTATCTCGGTTCTCGGACAATACTCATCAATCATAGCCGCTTTGAACTCCTCCCATGGCGTAGCATACGCCTCATCAATACCTTGTGCCTGTGCCATGGTATTCCACCACGTGAGGGCGCCATCAGATAGCGTGCAGGAAGCAAATTTGGTTTTGTTGGATTCGAAACAGTTGCTGACTCGGAATACTGATTCAAGCTTTTCAAACCATCTTGTGAGACCAACAGGCCCCTCAATTCCGCTGAAGTTATGTGGTTTACAGCTCTGGAATTCCTTGTAGATGCACCCGTTTCAAATAGGTTGGATAACCGGCGGTGGTTCAGCTTGAGGGTTCATTTCTGCCAAGGCTGCGGCGACTCGTTCATTAATCATCTCTTCGATTTGAGCTGCTGTGGGTGTTGTTCGTGTGTTTGCCATTGCCCTTCGAAACAAAAGTTTTGACTTAAGTCAAAATCCAGCATACAACATACAATAATACAGTATATAGTAAACAGGGAAACAACACAACGCATGCCAATATAGTAACACAACTAGGTACAAATACAACAAAACCAACATACAGTAACGTAAATAGAACACTATGCAAGGATTAAACAACGCAAAGTTCCATTAATTAATAAAGAGTTGCATACATCTGCATAAGTTCGCACATTACATAAGGATAACATGGAACTACAAACGAGATTACAAAATGAAACCTACTACAAAGCTCTATGGTGATGGTGGGTAAAGGATGTCCAGCACATGGGACATCTGCTCCTCGAGCTCAGTCACCCGAGCACGGAGGATCTCCACCTCCCTCGTCAGTTCCTCGACAGAGGGAGGGGCTGGCAGAGCAGGCGGAGCTGCTGGTGCAGGTGGCGCTGGTGGTGAAGATTGTCCGGATCCAGAGGTAGATGCTGCACAGCAGTAAGGCTTACGCACGAACGGATCAGCCGGGTAAGGCACGACCCGTTTACGGGCGGTAACCCTACAACGCTGGCCATGTGCGTCAGTGAATGCTCGTCCTCCGTTGATCCCCGGAATGACGGTGCCATCGAAACGGTACCGCTTCTTCGGCGGGGCGAAGAGTGGCTGCACAGGTGCATCATCAAGGTCCTCCTCGTCGGAGTTGTCGTCACTAGAGTCGTCTGTGGATGAGCTGTAGGATGATGAATCAGCTGGGAGTGGCTGCACGGGTGGCTGTACTGGCTATCCTCGAGCGGCCATCATCTGTCGGTATCTGCCGGGCGGAATCGGCACAAGGCGTCCATCAGGAGCGCGTCGGCACCACATGCGTAAATGATTATGGAATGGACCTTCCCCGAATTCTGCGGGAATCACAACACCACCGGGGCGGGGCTGTGGCTCCTGAGGTACCGGGGTAACTGGAGCTGGAATCTCCGAAGGGTCTTGGGTTCCGACTGCGGTAACCACTGGTATAGGTGTATGGCTGCTGGTTCCGGAGGATGAAGCACCGGGGTCGCTGGTTAACGGGATCTGTGTGTCGGTAGCAGCAGTAGGTGAGGTGGCTGACGAGTCTGAATCGCTGTCCAAAATGATGACAGGTGGAATATCCGACATCTGAACAAGGAAAATAACTTTTCCATATCAGTAAGTCATAAGCAAGCATGTATTAGGCACTATAGCAACCTAGCATGGCAATAACAATAGTGCTAAACAGAAATAACATGTGAAAGCAGATAGTAATCATGCATTAGCAGAAGTAAGCATACAACAAGTTCGTATGGCAGTGAAGATAAGCAATAGCATGCAGTAAGATCATACAGCTGAGAATAGTAAACAAAAGCATGCAGTAAGTTTCGTGAAAACAAGTAAACTAGCAAGTTGTAGATTAGTCCTATTAGTGAATCCTACTCGGGTCGGCCTAGACTCACTAATGCAACCTAATTCCCTACAACCAATGCTCTGATACCAAATGTGACGCCCCGTACAAAACCATCGTGTACGGGTCATCAATCAACAGGATCATTACATGGTCAAACACTATATGCTGTTTCAAAACCGATTTGCATTCATAAAAGATAACGTTTTTACAAAAGATAGCGTGCATCCTATGAATAGGAGCATAAACATAATTATTTGACCCTAAGGTCGTTACAAAGCCATTTTTTGAAATTAACATAAACTACGAGTGCAACATAAAAGTTCCATGAATGAGACATCTCTAGTAATGCAGCGGATAACTAATACAACAGGTCCTTAACAGCAATTCAATAACAGCATGACATCAAGTCTAACAGCGGAAGCAATAAACCTCTAGGCACCTGAGAAATACATGCTTAAAAAGTCAACACGAATGTTGGTGAGCTATAGTTTAAGTTGTAATAGTAACGTAAGATAGGCCACGAGATTTCAGTGCTGCAAACAGCGTATCAAACAGTATGAAAAGTATATGTATAACCGTGGGTACCCGGTAACTAGACTTAACGTTTATAACCCCCTGAAAGTACACCTGGCGAGTGCGTATGTTCACGAATTATCAAACACTCGTTAAATGCTAGCGCGACTAGCCCGAGTGGGGATGTCAAACCCTATGGATCCATAACTAAGATTCGCGTTCACCGGTTCAAAAACCAATGACTAAACGTTACCGTGCTAAGAGGAATGTTTATGCCATTGTATAACCCACACACATATAAAGTTTAAGTACTCGTGCCTAGTATGTAAAATGTAAAAAGTGCATGTATTCTTAGTCCCAAAATAGTTAAAGTAAAAAGGGATGCTATAACTCACAGTGATAAAAGCGGTAAAGTCGGTAATGAAAGTACGCAAGTAGTAAGTCGGTACGAAAGGTCGTCAACCTAAATCAAAAGTTACTAGGTCAGTAGGTTGTCTTTATAAATTCTAATAGTGCATAAAATAAGTTTAAGTGTCATCATCATCATCATTCATCATCATAAAAGCTAAGTAAGTTTGACAAGAATAGAGATCGAAACAATAGGCTGACTTCGGTCAGCTGCTACGACCTCTACGTAAATCGAAAAGATGCATAGTCAGTGGCTATGGCTCCGTATATGAGTCCCCTATCCACTGACCAATTTCCAGAACCTAACTCGTCTTCGTTTGAGCGTGGCAACGGTTTAAGTGCGAGTAGGTCAGAAATTTTCAGCACAACGTTAATAGGGTGTAGTGACTATCGGAGGGCCATAAATCCTAAACCGTAACTCGGATTAAGACGAGGCCTAAACGGAAAATCATCTACTAGAATCGAACTAACTGAAAATCAACTTTCCAGTAGCCCAGGTGGTCTGATAAGATACGAAAAATAGTAGGTAAGTGCTCCGGTGGGGTTCTTGGTGCTTGATGCTCATCACGGTTCTCATCCTTGATGCTTGTAGCTTCAAGTGTACAACTCGTTGATGGTTTAGCATCACTTTTGACCAAGATTCACCATCAATACACAATATGTTAAGACCAAGTAAGAATACAATGTGAAGACCCGTCCTAATCCATCCAGACGAAGTCCATATCGATTATAAACGATTCACAACAGTTGATTACATCGCGAGGTACTTGACCTCTATATGATACATTTTACAAACATTGCATTCGTTTTTGAAAAGACAAACTTTCATTACATCGAAAGTTGACAGGCATGCATACCATTTCATAATATATCCAACTATAATTGACTTGATAATAATCTTGATGAACTCGACGACTCGAATGCAACGTCTTTTGAAATATGCCATGAATGACTCCAAGTAATATCTAAAAAATGAGCAAATACACAGCGGAAGATTTCTTTCGTACCTGAGAATAAACATGCTTTAAAGTGTCAACCAAAAGGTTGGTGAGTTCATTAGTTTAACTTAAACAATCGTTTCCATCATTTTAATAGACCACAAGATTTCAGATTTCCATTTCTCATAAACATACGTCCCATGTATAGAGACAAAAATATCATTCATATGGATTGAACACCTGGTAACCGACATTAACAATATGCATATATAAGAATATCTCCATCATTCCGGGATCCTCCTTCGGACATGATATAAATTTCGAAGTACTAAAACATCCGGTACTTTGGATGGGGCTTGTTGGGCCCGATAGATCTATCTTTAGGATTCGCGTCAATTAGGGTGTCTGTTCCCTAATTCTTAGATTACCAGACTTAATAAAAAGAGGCATATTCGACTTCGATAATCCAACCATAGAATGTAGTTTCACGTACTTGTGTCAATTTCGTAAAACAGTTATAAAAGTTGCGCATGTATTCTCAGCCCAAAAATATAAAGGGTAAAAAGGCAAATGAAACTCACGATACTGTATTTTGTAGTAAAAATACATATGACGTCATTGAACAATGCAGGGTTGGCCTCGGATTTACGAACCTATATCAATTGTGTATATATTAATACGTATAATGTAAGTTACAAAATTTCATTTATTAATATGTATTATAGTTTTGTAGAATTTATTCTAACCTTTATTTTAAAACGTATACTTATATTATATTTTATATATATATCGATTTTATGTATATATATCTATAATGATTTACGTTTATATAAATAGTGACATTAATATATTTATATACATATATTTGTGGTTAGTATTGTATTTATGAAATTTTATTAGTTTGTTATGTGAATTATTAATACAATCCTAGTATATACCATAAGTATATATATAGTGTACAAAATATTTATTTGTTAAAATAATAATTTAGATAATAATGATTTACTAATAATAATAATAATTTTATTAATAATGATAATACTAATAGCAAAAAAAATGAAAATGATAACTGTTAATGATACTAATAATAATAACTCTAAAATAATATTAATACTAATACCATACTTATGTTAATAATAAGGGTTCTAATATTTATAAAATGATAAATGATAATCATAATAATACTAGTAAATATTAATGATGATACTGATAAATATGATATTATTAATTGTAAATGTACTGATGATACTATTATTTATAAACCGGTACAAATTCTAATATTGATGATAATAATATATTTTTATTTCCTTCATAATAATAATAATGATAATCATAATCATAATCCTAATGATGATAAAATACTAAAATGATAAGTTTATTACTAATAATAATATTATTAATACCTATCATAATAATAATAGTAATGTCTATAATACTTTCAAATATGATAACAAGTATGATACTAATAATAACAATAACAATAACAATCAAAACAATCACAATAATAATAATAATACTAATAATAATTAATATATAATAACAATAATAAAATTAGAAAAGAAAACTACCTCACATGAAAAGAGTTTCAAAAAAAAAAGAAACTACCGTCCTCTGGAATCGATCTCGTGACCACATGCTCACACGCAAACACTCTCGACCATCCCACCAATTCTGATTCTCTGTACTAATATCGAATTTAAATTTTATATATAAACTGTTTTTCTTCTATTCCTCTTCTTCTCCACAAGTCTCATGGATTCAACAAAACATCAATAACCAAAAAAAAAAAACAAAATCGGGGTTCCCTTTAAAGCTTCAAAACATTACAGAAAAAAAATAATTTGGGTTCTAAAATAAAAAAAAAAAATACTAAAGGCCTACTGCAGCGTCGGTTCTTGGAACAAAAAAAAAATTGATTTCGTAATAGATAACATTATAGATAATGTTTATAACACGAAATAGTTTTCTAAACATGTATAAAAACTACTGGAATCGTCAATTTGATCAGAAACATATACACGAACGCGAATTTGTCTCAAGAACAATTGTTGACTTTTTTTAAACTAAACTTTGACTTCAAAATTCAAGATCGATATAAAGATTTGAGAGTTGAGATTTTGCAGATAGATTCAAAGAAAGATTTCTAACCTTTCTGCATTTTTAGATTTTGAAACTTTATTCAAAATTGAATTAAGAGAAAAAAAAATTGGAGCGTGCAGAGAAGAAGAAAAAAAAATATCGCTGTGCTCTTTAATCCCATTGGATTTCCTTTTTATTTGATTTGCAATTATACATAATCATGTTGTAATAATAGAGATCGGTTGATAAAAAATGGAGAAAATGTCAACACAGGTTCACGAGTTGGGAGCAGGAAAGAAACAAAAAAATAATAATAATAGAGATAAAGGATACAGAGGTCACGCGTATAATATAGATCCCTACTGTTTTTTTTTTAATTAATAATAATAATATATAATAACAATACTATTAATATCTAATAATATTAATAAAATTAATAATAATGATAAATATAATATTAATGATAATAATAATTGTAAAAATGATAATAATAATAATAATAATAATAATACCATACTAATTATGATAATATTAATATTTTATCGATAATAATAATATTAGTAATAATAATCTAATATATACATCCAATTTCATCTTTATATGATATAAAGTGATATTATGAATACAAATATTGATATTTGACGATACAAATAACATTACTACAACAACTATATTTGTATTTAAATTTAATTTATTAATATCATCTATTATTATGTAATATTTAATAATTATGTAATATGTATTGTAACATATACTGAATATTATATATTTATGCATTTTAATATAAATATATTATAATATTTATTTACATACTAATTATATTATACTTATGTATGTAATTATGAAAAATATAAATGTTTTATATATGTAAGTATTATATATATTTATTAAAATAGTACATTATTTCATCATAGATATATTATAAATATAAATTTCTACATATACATAATATAATAATTATGTATAAAATCATATATATATAGTTATATTTATGTATATATGTATACTACCATATATATAAAATCATGTTTTAAATGTTGAGTAGATGATTAATTATGTATATTAAACAATTAACTACAAAGTATAACATTGTACATTTAATATTTTGATAACGTTGGTAAAATATGTTTGAATCATTTATATACAATATACTATATATATTCAAAATGAAAATCTTTAGTTATTAAATGTTATCTTTTATAATAACAAAATTACTTAATAGTTCATTAATACTAATATAATTAGTTTTATATATAATTATTTATATTTACATTCTTAGTTACAATTAAAGGTTCGTGAATCGTCGGAAATAGTTAAAGGTCAAATGTTATCATGAAATAGTTCAAACATAATGAGACTCGGTTTAATAGACTTTGCTTATCGAGTCGAATCATATAAGATTATGTTTAAATTTGGTCGGAAATTCCCGGGTCATCACAGTACCTACCCGTTAAAGAAATTTCGTCCCGAAATTTGAGTGAGGTCGTCATAGCTAACAATAAATATGTTTTCCTGACGAATATGAGTTGATAACTTGAGTTTTATCATCATTGAGTAATATGGATAAAAATAATTCGATTATTCGAAGAGTGCGAATGAAGCTATTCACAAAAGGATGAAATGAGAAACAAAGATTTGTTTTTAACTTTTGACGTAGTCAGGTTTGAATTTAGAAAATAAGGCGCGTCTTAACTTTTGACATTGCCTTGGTTGAATTCCGAAATTTAAGGGATTTAAAGAAAATCTTGAAGATCTATAAAATCTGATTCTTCGGGATTTATGAAAATTAAGATCTCTTTAATTAAATACGGTGATCTGCCCCGATTACTACGTCTGATATTTCCAGTATAAATTAAGCTCTTCCTTTCCATTATTCTCACCATTCTTATACTTTCTTTCTTAGTTCATACATCCAAAAGATTCTGAAAATGATTAATCCAGTTCTGATCCTTGTCCTCATCCTTACTATCGCAACAATCATTCTCCTTTTCCAACTTCCACCAGAGGAATCTGCTTTCTTCTACTTCGCCCTCGGGATTATAATGTTTTTAATTCTCCCGTGTCTTTATGTTGCGATAAACATTGATATACACGATTTGTAATTTATGTGTTGTTATCGGACTTTATATTCTCCCTTATATTTCAAAGCTCTATGCTTTTGTTTTCTCTTCCCGACTTCAAGTCAAGCGAATAATGGTCCAGAATTTATAGATATAGAGTTTCGAATGATTATAATGTTCTAAGCATGAAGGAACGTGATAGCACGATTTGATTTTCAAATTTATCAACATCACGGAAGATAGAACCATCAAGAATACATTTTCTTGATTTGTTACGGAGTTAAGTAGGATGAAAGAGTTATGTAACATGGCACATGATGACGTTATGATCTGTGAATCATCACGTTTCATTTAGAAACTCAACATGACTTACTGTAATATAATCACGTTGATCAAGTGTCATTATATTATACTAACTCATGCATCAGTTCCCATCATTACTTCAATAACATTCATATTTTAAGCTTGAAAATTTACAGAATATAGAAACTAACAGTTTCTATATGATGTAATACTGATAGCACGAAAAGATTAATGATTTCAGATAAGAATAGTTATAAAAATATCTCCAGAAATATGGAGGATATTTATAATGAAAGGTACGATAATATCTCAGAATATCTAAGATCAGAGGATGATAGAAACTATTGTCTGCAAGGGTTTAGAGTAAGGAGCAAGTTATTCACTATAGACTTTAGCAGACATTGAATTATTTGGATTCTTTGAAGTCAAACTTATTCTTTGTGATTTATCCACGGCTTTCTTCATAGTTTCGCATAATCTGCTTTTCGGTACTATATTTTCTATTGAATGTTTCCAATATATTGATACACAGGAAGCACGAAGAGGTATATAATTTCGGACGAGAATATTTATGAAAATATCCTCAGAAATATCAAAGATATTGATGATGATATTTTGGAATTTCTAAGTTCGACAGTTGATGGAGAAAGATTTTCCGCAAGATTTTAACATGACTTCGGAGCAAGATATTCTCTAAAGATTTCAACGGATCCAGAATTACCTGAATCCTTTGAATATAGGATTTGGTCCTTGTATTTGTCCTTGGTCTCCTTCATGGGTAACTCAATCTGTTTTTCAATACCCAATTTTCTATCGAGCGTTCCTAACACTCCTTTCTTTAACATCAAACTTTGGTCCGTTTAGACCATCTACCATTTTTCTGTTTCCTCTGCATTTAATGCTATGATATCTGAATCATCGGTTATTAATCCGAGGTGGTTTCAGGAGAATTGTGTTTTTAGATGATTAAACGCTGATGGTAATATGATGGAATATGAAAGGTTACCTGGTAACAATAAAAGAGCACGCGTATATATAAACGTTATAATAAGGTTGTTTCGTACGAAAAGTCGAAGTTGACTTGTTGGAGCTGTGACAAAATTGGCTAATTTTGAAAAGGGATCGCAAAGTTGTTTTTGTTAATAAATGCCAAAGGATCTGACGCGGCTACGTGTTGAACTTTTACTCAATTGCTGAGAGTTTCTCAGGTGCATAACTATATGCATAAATCTTTCCTTCCGTAGATGAAGTGCGGTTGATTCATCCTATCGATTGAGGTGTTTTCAAGAATCATGAAAGGTTTGAACGCAGAATGTAATCGTGAAGATACAAATGAGGTTTAAGACGAAATCAAGTGGCAAACTTGAAGAATTGTTTAGTTTCATATGTTATATTCAATATTTAAATTCATTTTAATTGTCCATTGTTATTAGTCCACAGTCGATAGTCCACCGTTGACAGTGCAATCATTTATATATAGTTTAATATATAATATTTGAATTAATTAATACGTATCGTGACCCGTGTACATGTCTCAGACTCGATCACAACTCAAAGTATATATATTATTATAGAATCAACCTCAACCCTGTATAGAGAACTCGATCATTACTGCATATAGAGTGTCTATGGTGATTCCAAATAATATATATAGATGTGTCGATATGATATGTCAAAACCTTGTATACGTGTCCCGATATTTAAAGTGCGTAAAATAAATAACAGAAATTAAGTGACGATAAATAAAGTGCGTAAAGTAAATAACATAAATTAAATGACAATAAATAAAATTGCGAGAATATAAATTGCGATAAAATAAATTGCGATAAATAAATTGCGATAAATAAAATGTAATACGGAATTAACAGTTAGCTAGGAACAGTTAGCTAGGATTTTGTTAGCGTGGTTTCTTAATAAAATTTAATATTGTTAATTAGTCCGTTTCTAATCAATTTTTATTGTGTCCATTATTTCTTCATTATGCCACTTGTTGGATTCTGATAGGTCAAAATTCAAATATGAAATTGAATTTGAATGAAAATAGTTATTCTTTGGTGAACGGATAAGTATTGATAATGCTAAAAACGAACATATATTTCATAGCATTATTCCTCAAGAAATACAAGCTTTTAGTTGCAATTGTTCTATTTACAAGTGATATTCGTTTAAATAATAAAAGGTGAAGACAAAAGACAGATTCGACGAATTGAAGACGCAAACAACTAAAAAGCTCAAAAGTACAAAAGACAATCAAAGAGGTTCCAATTATTGATAAGAAACGTCTCGAAATTACAAGAGTACAAGATTCAAAACGCAAAATACAAAATATAAAATTGTACGCAAGGACGTTCGAAAATCCGGAACCGGGACCAGAGTCAACTCTTAACGCTCGACGCAACGGACTAAAAATTACAAGTTAACTATGCATATAAATATAATATAATATATAATTAATTATATTAATTATATATATATTATATATATATATTATAAAACCGTCGGCAGAGAAACTCCAAGGGTGTGAGCTGTAAATACATTCTCCGCGACTCGCGGAGTTTGAAGAGGATTTTGCCACGAGTCGCGGAGCCCCAAAAATCAACTCTGGCTATAAAGCAAACTGAATTCTGATCAAAATTTCATATTCTATTTCTCTCTTCTCTCATATATACGATATATATATATATATATAATTTATATTTTAATTTTAATTTTAATTATAATTCTAATAATAAGGGTATGTTAGCGAATATTGTAAGGGTGTAAGTCGAAATTCTGTCCGTGTAACGCTACGCTATTTTTAATCATTGTAAGTTATGTTCAACCTTTTTATATTAATGTCTCGTAGCTAAGTTATTATTATGCTTATTTAAAACGAAGTAATCATGATGTTGGGCTAATTACTAAAATTGGGTAATTGGGCTTTGTACCATAATTGGGGTTTGGACAAAAGAACGACACTTGTGGAAATTAGACTATGGGCTATTAATGGGCTTCATATTTGTTTAACTAAATGAAAGTTTGTTAATGTTAATATAAAGATTTACAATTGGGCGTCCCTATAAATTACCATATACACTCGATCGGACACGATGGGCGGGGTATTTATATGTACGAATAATCGTTCATTTAACCGGACACGGGAATGGATTAATAGCCACTAGAATAATTAAAACAGGGGTGAAATTACATTCAAGGGTAATTGGTGTAATTGTTAACAAAGTAGTAAAACCTTGGTTTACACGCAGTCGATAACCTGGTGTATTCATTAAACAAAGTATTAAAACCTTGTTACAATTCGAATCCCCAATTAGTTGGAATATTTAACTTCGGGTATAATAATAATTTGACGAGGACACTCGCACTTTATATTTATGACTGATGGACTGTTATGGACAAAAACCAGACGGACATATTGAATAATCCAGGACAAAGGACAATTAACCCATGGGCATAAAACTAAAATCAACACGTCAAACATCATGATTACGGAAGTTTAAATAAGCATAATTCTTTTATTTCATATTTAATTTCCATTATTTTATATTTAATTGCACTTCTAATTATCGCACTTTTATTTATTGTTATTTAATCGCACTTTTAATTATCGTACTTTTTAATTATCGCAATTTTATTTTATCGCACTTTTATTATTCGCAATTTCATTATCGTTATTTACTTTACGCTTTAATTTAAGTCTTGTATTTATTTTATATTTTACATTAGGTTTTAACTGCGACTAAAGTCTTAAAATCGACAAACCGGTCATTAAACGGTAAAAACCCCCTTTATAATAATAATATTACTTATATATATATTTGTATTTTTAATAAAAGTAAACTAATATAGCGTTGAGCTTTGTTTAAAGATTTCCCTGTGGAACGAACCGGACTTACTAAAAACTACACTACTGTACGATTAGGTACACTGCCTATAAGTGTTGTAGCAAGGTTTAAAAATATCCATTCTATAAATAAATAAATATCTTGTGTAAAATTGTATCGTATTTAATAGTTTTTCCTAGTAAAATATAAACTATTTTATATACACCTTTGCATAACATCAAGTAATTTTTGGCGCCGCTGCCGGGGACTATCTTAAAAGCCGGAAGCGCAACTCTAATATAAAAAAAAAAAAGATTTTTTGTTTACTTTTATTAAAATTCGTTTTTGTAAAAATACGTGTTAATTATTCAAAAATATAAAAAGAAAAACAAAAATATAAGTATTTTTTTTAAAATATTTAAGTTTTATAAGTTACTTTATTTTTATTTTAGTTTATAAAAATATAAGTTTTATTTTAAAATCTTTTATTTATTTAAAAATAGAAAACAGAAAATAAAAAAAAAATAAATAAAGAAAAACGCGTAAAAATTCAAACCTGTCAGCTGAATTCTGGAACCCCGCGACTCGCGGGGTTTGATGCAATAATTGCCGCGACTCGCGGAGATGCTCTGACACGAGACAGAACCCTAATTCAGCATTTATTACGGATTATTAATTATTATTATTATTATTTTACCCTAATTATTATTATTATTATTATTATTATTATTAGTTTTATTTTAAGAATTTCTTTTTATTTAATTAGTTTTATTTTGTTTAAATTAGTTTTATTAAATTGTAAAATTAGTAGTTTTATTAAATAAAAAAATATAAAAATAATATTTTTATAAAAATTGTAATTTTTACAACTTTTTGTATATTTTTATATTTTGTACCTTTTTAATCGTTGTAGCGTAATATTTGTATTTTTTCGCTCATATTTAATTTTAAACTTAGTTTTTGCTATAGTTATTTTTACTCCTAGATTTTTAGGCTTTGCCGTAGAATTTCTTAAGTGCTTTTTCTTTAGACTAAGATTTAGGTGCTTTAGAATTTTGCGACGCCTTTTTAAGTTTTAGTTTCTTTTTAAGTTATTTCCATTTGGGATTTAGTTTTTCCTGTAAGCTTTAATATTTTTAGACTTTTACTATGTATCAATTATCATTCCAATTAGTAATTTCAATTTGCGATTATAATTTTAAGTTAGTTGTAGTGATAAGGTTAGGTTAGTTAAGTATTTTTAAGTTTTTATAAGTTTCTTTTATTTTTCCGTCACCTTTTATTTTTCAACCATTTTTCGTTTTTCGACCTTTTTCGACGAACTCTTTTTCTCTCTTATTTCTCGCTATTCTAGTTTTTAGGACTTAGAATTTTTTCTACTTCTTATCTAAATTTCTTAAAATTACGAAAATTTATTTTAAGTGGTTAAATTGATAGACATCAAAATTTTCTGGTTCGTAGTAATAGTTGGATTTGTACGTGGACCGGGTTATTGGAGCCAAACAGTCCTCAATTATATTGAGACCAAACGAATCCTGCCCCTCTGCTGCATCTTTTGGCTATTCAAAACGTGAGCAAAATCAGAAAAGTCTATTAATTGGATAACTTATTATAATTTTTCTTTCCTTTTAAAAACTAATAGGATATTCAGTGAATGCACCGAGCAAGACGTTCACCACCTTTTGTACGTTCACCACCTGTAACTAGATCAAGACATTTAGAAAATATAACCACCGTTGATTTTTCTTTAGAATCGTCATCCAGTCGACCAAGTACTTCAGTTCAAATTTCCGATAATCCATTTTTTGAACCCAACATCACAATTGAGAATCCGGAAAATATTCAGGAACGGTTCATAGATCCTGAACCATTAAACTTTCCTCCGGAACCACCAATCATTCAAACAGAGATTGTTGAGGAACGAACCATTAAATCTGAATCCTCTAGTGATTCCGATTCAACAAATTCAATTATGGAGAATCTAGAACCTTTAAGTATGGAAGACCGAATGAGAGCTAAACGCACTGGCCAAGGTCACGCAATTACTCATCCAGACATTAATGCGCCAGATTATGAAATCAAAGGACAAATTCTACACATGGTGACTAATCAATGCCAATTTAGTGGTGCGCCGAAGGAAGATCCAAATGAACATCTACGTACCTTTAATAGGATCTGCACACTATTTAAAATACGAGAAGTGGAGGATGAACAGATATATCTCATGTTATTTCCCTGGACTTTAAAGGGAGAAGCCAAAGATTGGTTGGAATCGTTACCTGAAGGGGCGATCGATACATGAGACGTTTTAATTGACAAATTTCTTAAACAATTCTTTCCTGCATCTAAAGCCGTAAGACTTCAAGCAGAAATTGTTACGTTCACACAGAAACCAAATGAAACTCTATATGAGGCGTGGACAAGATATGGAAAGTTGTTAAGAGGATGTCCGCAACATGGTTTAGACACCTGTCAAATAGTACAAATATTCTACCAAGGATGCGACATCACTACAAGGAAAGACATAGATATAGCAGCTGGTGGTTCTATTATGAAGAAAACCGAAACTGATGCTTACAAAATTATTGATAATACTGCTTCCCACTCACATGAGTGGCACCAAGAAAAAGATATCATTAGATCATCTAAAGCAGCTAGAGCCGATTCTAGTCATGACTTAGATTCCATTTCCGCAAAGATAGATGCTGTGGAGAGACGAATGGAAAAGATGACTAAGGATATTCACTCAATACGAATTAGTTGTGAGCAGTGTGGAGGACCACATTTGACAAAAGATTGTCTCAGTATTGAATTAACAATGGAACAAAGAGAGAATATTTCATACATAAACCAAAGGCCTGGAAATAATTATCAGAATAATTATCAACCGCAAAGACCGATTTACAATCAAAACCAGAATTATAACCGAAATATTCCATACAACAACCAACAAGGTCCTAGCAATCAACAAGTATCCAATAATACTTACAATCAGCAAAGACCTAATTTTCAAAACAAACCACCACAACAAACCGATGATAAAAAGCCGAATTTAGAAGATATGATGACGAAGCTAGTTGAAACTCAAACACAGTTTTTCACATCTCAGAAACAAACAAATGAACAAAATGCTCAAGCATTTAGAAATCAACAAGCTTCTATTCAAAATCTGGAACAAGAAGTAAGTAACCTAGCAAGGTTAATAGGTGAAAGAAAACCGGGAAGTCTACCTAGTGATACAAACGCTAACCCCCGGAATGAAACAGCTAAAGCTATTACCACAAGAAGTGGTACAACACTTAAACCACCTGAAATACCTGTAACTTCTGATGAAACTATTCCTACTCCACAAGAACCACAACCTGATCAAGATAAGGAAAAAGAACCGGTAGTTGAAAAAGTTAATGAAGATAACATAGTTAAGGATAAACCTTATGTTAAACCATACCAACCACCACTTCCTTACCCGAGTAAAATGAAGAAAGAAAAACTTGAAGCCGAGCAATCCAAATTCTTGGATATGTTTAAACAGATAAATGTAAATCTTCCTTTCATTGATGTGATTTCAGGAATGCCTAGATATGCTAAATTCTTGAAAGATCTAATCTCAAATAGAAAGAAAATGGAAGAACTCTCGGCTGTTACTATGAATGCTAATTGTTCAGCAGTTCTGTTGAATAAGATACCAGAAAAACTATCTGATCCAGGAAGTTTCACAATTCCATGTTTTCTGGGTAGTCTTAGTTCAATAGAAGCATTGGCAGACTTAGGTGCTAGTATAAATCTAATGCCGTATTCACTATACGCTAAACTAGACCTTGGAGAATTAAAACCAACCAGAATAAGCATACAACTAGCCGATAGATCAATAAAATATCCTAGAGGGATAATGGAGAACATGCTAGTTAAAGTTGGTACTTTAGTATTTCCAGTAGATTTTGTTGTTCTGGACATGGAAGAAGATTCTCAAGTTCCTCTCATATTAGGAAGACCATTCTTAAACACGGCTAAAGCAATGATAGACGTGTTCGGTAAGAAACTGACCCTAAGTATAGAGGATGAGAGTGTTACCTTTTCAGTTGATAGAGCAATGCAACAACCACAATCTGCAGATGATACATGTTATTATATTCAAACTATAGATGCACATGCAGAATTATTAGAAGAATTTCCAGAATTACAAGGAACAGGAGAATGTTCTTTAGGAGAAGGTAATGAACCAATTGATGAAGCTGAAATGTTAGCTACACTTATAGCTAATGGATATGAACCAACAACAGAAGAAATTCAAATGCTAAAAGAAGAAGACAGATATCGATATAAATCATCAATAGAAGAACCTCCGAAATTAGAGTTAAAGCCACTTCCAAACCATTTGGAATACGCTTATTTACATGGTGAATCTGAATTACCTGTAATAATATCGTCTTCTCTTACTGAAAATGAGAAATCACAACTCATTTCTGTGTTGAAAGCTCATAAACCAGCCATTGCATGGAAGATTCATGATATTAAAGGAATAAGTCCTTCGTATTGCACACATAAAATCCTTATGGAAGAAGGTCATAAAACGTATGTGCAACGCCAACGAAGACTAAATCCTAATATGCAAGATGTAGTTAAGAAAGAGATTATTAAACTGCTAGATGCAGGTTTAATTTATCCAATCTCTGATAGTCCATGGGTAAGCCCAGTTCAATGCGTACCTAAGAAGGGTGGTATGACTGTCATTACAAATGAGAAAAATGAGCTTATTCCTACTAGGACTGTAACAGGATGGCGTGTATGTATTGATTATAGAAAATTAAATGACGCCACCAGAAAAGATCACTTTCCCTTACCTTTCATAGATCAAATGTTGGAAAGATTAGCCGGAAATAGTTACTATTGTTTTCTAGATGGATTTTTCGGATATTTTCAAATTCCAATAGCACCCGAAGATCAAGAGAAAACCACATTCACGTGCCCTTATGGTACTTTTGCTTACAAACGCATGCCATTTGGACTTTGCAACGCCCCTGCAACCTTTCAAAGGTGTATGATGGCGATTTTTCACGACATGATAGAAGAATGCATGGAAGTTTTCATGGATGACTTTTCAGTCTTCGGTGATACATTTAAATCATGTCTAGTTAATCTGGAACGAATGCTAATTAGATGCAAAAAATCAAATCTAGTACTTAATTGGGAGAAATGCCATTTCATGGTTAAAGAAGGCATCGTTCTTGGACATAAAATTTCAAAAGAAGGAATTGAAGTGGATAGAGCTAAAGTAGATGTAATTGCTAAACTTCCACATCCCACCAATGTTAGAGGAGTTAGGAGTTTTCTAGGGCATGCCGGTTTTTACCGACGTTTCATAAAAGATTTTTCTAAAATTGCCACTCCTATGAATAAACTCCTAGAAAAGGATGCGCCATTCATCTTTTCAGATGAGTGTATCAAATCTTTTAATATTCTTAAAGAAAAACTCACTAATGCGCCGATCATGATAACACCAAATTGGAATCTACCATTTGAACTAATGTGCGATGCAAGTGATTTTGCAATGGGAGCCGTTTTAGGACAAAGGATTGAAAAACGATTTCAACCTATATATTATTCTAGTAAGACGTTACAAGGAGCACAAACGAACTATACAACTACTGAAAAAGAACTCCTTGCTATTGTCTTTGCTTTTGACAAATTTCGATCATATCTCGTTCTAGCAAAAACGGTGGTCTATACCGACCATTCTGCTCTTAGATACCTATTTTCAAAACAAGATGCTAAACCAAGATTAATCCGTTGGATCTTACTCTTATAAGAGTTTGATATTGAAATTCGAGATAAAAGAGGAGCAGAAAATCTCGCCGCTGATCATCTTTCTCGTCTTGAAAATCCCGAATTAGAAGTTCTGAATGAATCAGCCATACAAGACAACTTTCCTGATGAATATCTATTGAAGATAGATTATAAAGAAATCCCATTGTTTGCAGACTATGCAAACTACTTAGTTTGTGGATTCCTTGAAAAAGGATTATCGTACCAAAGACGAAAGAAATTCTTCAGTGATATAAAACACTATTTCTGGGAAGATCCACATCTGTTTAAAAGTTGTCCCGATGGAATAATACGCCGATGTGTATTTGGAGATGAAGCTAGTAAAATTTTAAACCATTGTCACACAGGACCAACAGGAGGGCATTATGGGCCTCAACTAACAGCAAGAAAAGTTTATGAAGCTGGATTCTATTGGCCTACAATTTACAAAGACGCACACCTTCTTTGCAAATCCTGTGATGCATGTCAAAGGGCGAGAAAAATAAGTCAACGTGATGAAATGCCACAAAATGTCATCCAAGTATGTGAAGTATTTGACATTTGGGGTATTGACTTTATGGGTCCATTTCCAAAATCTCATAATAATCTATATATACTCGTAGCCATTGATTATGTATCTAAATGGGCGGAAGCACAAGCTCTCCCAACTAACGATGCACGAGTTGTAGTCAACTTTTTAAAACGTCTTTTTGCAAGGTTTGGAACACCGAAAGCTTTAATAAGTGATCGGGGTACTCATTTCTGTAATAATCAACTTGAGAAAGTTCTTAAAAGATATGGAGTAACTCATAAAATCTCCACCACATATCATCCACAAACAAGTGGACAAGTTGAAAATACAAACCGAGCTTTAAAACGTATTCTAGAGAAAACCGCAGGATCAAATCCGAAGGATTGGTCCATTAAATTGGAGGATGCACTCTGGGCTTTTAGAACAGCCTACAAAACTCCAATTGGAACCACACCTTTTAGACTTGTTTATGGAAAAGCATGTCATCTTCCAGTAGAAATTGAACACAAAGCATTTTGGGCTTTGAAAACATGTAATCTTGATTTACATGAAGCCGGACGTCTACGATTAAGTCAACTAAATGAATTAGAAGAATTAAGACATGAAGCATACGAAAATTCGTTAATCTATAAAGAAAGAACGAAGAAATGGCATGATAAAAGAATCAGAAGTTCAAAAGAATTTAAAGAAGGAGACAGAGTTCTTCTTTTCAATTCACGATTCAAGCTATTTCCTGGAAAATTGAAATCAAGATGGTCTGGACCATTCATAGTCAAAAGAGTTTTCCCATACGGAACGATAGAATTGATAAATTCAAATGGGATTGAATTTAAAGTTAATGGTCACAGAGTTAAACATTACATACATGGTCCGATGGAAGTCGACAACGAAGTTAATCACAATTTCGATACCACAGCTAACTAAGTGTGGGGAGAATCAAGTCTTTAAAGGATAATATGTATTTCTGTTAGAGTTAGATTGTCTGTTTTCGTGTAGTTCTCGAAAATGGAACCCGAATGGTCTTTCCCTAGCAGACCCTAAAGAACTAGTCTTCTCCCCCCATTCTGAATTTTTATTTTTTTAGGTTTTTACAAAATGAAGACTGCCTGTGAACTAAACCATGGTCTAATGCTACACGCTTGGATCACTAAAAGAAATAATGACATACTACCGAGTAAAATAGTATCAGTAATCAGAGAAAGAATGGACGGAGTTAGAAAAGAATCCAGATGCGAAGATAATAAGTTACAATTTGGTAAAGGAAAATCAAAATCCGCAGCGAAAAGAAGAGCACGACACCTAGAACGATGTCACAAATGCGGAAAATGGTCACATGGAGGTAAATGTTCAAATAATCAAACCTATTCAAATACCGAATTTGTTACTTTATGCAGAGACGGACCGTTCATATGTTTAGAAGAAAAGACACTGAATGCTCAAGGTTACGCCTATGTAGCCATGGAAAACCAATTAAACCGACTATCTTATGAATGGAATAGATCATATAACTAAGAAATCTATTTCACAGGTATGTCTGTACAGTTTTTATTTTTATTTTTATTTTTAACCTTTTGATAATAAACGCTAATTTGTTCGCTAAAAAGTATTAAATTGGTATTGAATAAAATTAGGTTTGGCGATCGAAATTATTGATATCATTCAAAAATTTATTACATCACTGCGAAATTTAACGTTTATTCTTAAGGTATAAATATCTTTAATCAATCAACCCAAAATATTTCAAAAATTCATCATGAGTCAAATTAGGTCTTGGAACCGAAATTACTTTACCGAAAAGAGGGGCGCATATTTTTGATAATATTTGATTGATTAAAGTGGAATAAAAAGACAAAAAGATTTTTAATTTTATTTTTACCATGTTTTTAATCTTAATATTTAAATCTTAAATTAATATTGTAAACTCTGTAAAAACAATATATTTAAAATTGTAAATATTTGAAAAATTAATATAAGTTTGATATAAATTTATGAATTTTTAAATTAAGTTTGGTGTGAATTTTTAAAATATAAAATTTTTAATTTTATGCATTTCAAATTTTAAGTTTGGTGTGAATTTTTAATATTAATTTTGAATTTTATATTTAAGTTGTGTGAATTTAAAAACAAAAATTTACTTTATCTCATTAAGTTAAGAATATGATTTTTAAAATTCATCGTAAGTTGAAAACTAGGTCTTTGAACCGAAATTGCTTTACCCGAGGGAGGGACGAGAACTTTTATTATCATTATTTTTAATCTTTTTGATTTAAAGTATGCCAAAAACATTAAAAAACCCAAAAATCTTAGCTTTTAAAACAATCGCTACAAAAAGACAAATTTTAAAATTTTGTCGAGGGACGGACTAGGACATCGATCCGAAACGACCTCGTCCTAAATAACAAGGGAAACAAAATTTTAAAATTAATTACTTAATTGTTTTAATAAGTTAATGATTATAAAAAAAAAAAAACAAACAAACTCCGCGAGTCGCGGAGTTTGAAGGGTATTTCACCGCGACTCGCGGAGGGACCGAAAATCAGAAAAAAAATATAAAGAGCTGAACGATCAGTTCACTCCCCCATACAAAAACACTGCGAAAAAACAGCAAAAAAACCTCGAAAATACACGAAAAAAACCCTCCAAAATCACAATTTTTAACCGTTAATCACCAAATTTTTTGCTAAAATCATGTTGAGAAGGATGCTATCTAAGAATTACTCAAGAAAAACGGTAAATTTCTACACCTAAACACCATTTAATTCGAAATTTGGTGTTCTTGAGTCATTTTTTCCCCAATTTGATTTTGATGCTTTTTAGTGTAATTAGACTTAAATTGTTTATGTATTATGCTTGTATAACCTAGATTGATGCTGTTTAACATGATTAGAAGCCTTAAACTTCAAATTTTGAATAATCTAGGGTTTGTGTTCTTGAGCAAATTTGGGGCTTTTTGATATAAACAGGTTATGGCCGATTTTTGTCATGAATTGTTGCTAAATTGAGTAGTGTAACATGTCTAGGTAGTTAAATGATCCAAACTTTGAGCCTAAACATGATTTTGAGAATTAAAGTGGACTTTTTCAAGTCTAAAATTCATGAACTTGGTTTTTGAAAGATAATGCCATTTGAGACTTGTTTAATTGCTAGTAAGGATTATTTTGACATGTTATTTGAGTTGAATACTTATAAACTTGGCGAACATTTTCGTATATGCTTATTTGAAAAAGTGTAGATTTGATAAAAATGTGAAAATGAGCTTAAGTTTGATATAAATTGATAATGTCATTGTAATTATTTTGATTGATGATTTTGCTGACACTAATGCATATTTGGATGCACAAAAATTGTGTTTGATGTGTTTTGCAGAATGAAAGGGGTGAATCTTCATCCCAAGCCCGCAATGCTCCTGCTGAGAATTTGGAACAACAGGAGGTGGATAACTACTACAAGCAGGATGTACCTCATCCAGTCATGACCTTTTCCGATATGCACTTGGAAGAGTTGCACCCGAACCTGAGATTTGACAGACTTTGGATAGATTATCCAAAATATCAACGGGGTTTGCATACTCTTCATTCTAAGGTTGTTGAGGTACCGAGGGTCATAGAATGGGGACCCTTAGAAGCTGTAGAATTGGCCGGACCAATTAGGGAATTACTTGTACAGAGGTATGGTAATTCTTCTTTTAATGACTGGATATGTTTATTCACCATACGAAGACCTGTATATAAAGTATGGTGTGAAGAATTGTTATGTAGTATAGAGTTGAATGATCGGGTAGCTAGTTTAACCGATCGTTCTTTTATTAGATTTTTGTTAGGCGGTTCGATGCGCCACATGTCTTTACTGGACATGGCTCAGGCTTTACGTATATATACGCCTGAGGAGTTAGCGTCTGCCGATTGTAGAGGATTGATACTAAACGGTAGAAAGATAGATGAGAATTTTGATACACACGGTGTGTGGAGTCAAATGACAAGCCATCACCGTTTCAAAGGGGGAAATTACTCTTATTTGGATATAGATAGAGCCGAATTAAGAGTGATACATAGGTTTTTAGCTAATTCGATTACACAAAGGGGTAAGAACAAAGAAAAAGTAAATGAACAGGATTTGTTTTACCATATGTGTATTCGAGACCCACAAAGCGCTGTAAGTATACCATATTATGTGGGTTATTATTTATCAGCTATGGTTCGGGGGATGCGACCACATAGCATAATAGGAGGTGGTATTTTTATTACTTTGATTGGTGAATATCTCGGTGTGGATATAAGTCGGGGGGGATTATTACTAGAAGAGCCGGAACCCCGCGATACTATAGGTTTAAATGTATACCATGGTGCGAAAGTTTTGAAGAGGCGAAATAACGCCGCAGTACGATACCATGGTAGACATCCACAGGTGGAGAGAAACCAACAACAAGGTAATGTAGGAGGGGGGAATGAGATGCAAGAAATGCATAGGTTTATAGCTTCTCAGGAATACGAAAATGCTAGACAGAGAGCATTTGAAGATTGGCAAGTTCATCAGAACCAGATCATAGCTCATTGCCAACATATAGGTAGAAACTATATTCCTACACCGAAACCCATCTTCCCTCCTTGGTCTATAGAGATGCAGCCACCATATCCTACGTATGACCCTGCCGAAGCATTCTATAGCACTTATGGTTATGCCTGGAACCCCTATTGGTACCAATATCATCCTTAGTTTACTTATTATTTTTTATTATTTTGTAATTTGTAATTATTGATACATTTAATATTTTTGTTAATATTGTAATCATTTTTATAATTGTCTAACTTTTATTCTTAGATTTTAATAATTTTTGAATGTGGGGTAATATACCAAACTTCAAAAATATGTATATATGTTTGCAGTTTATCTTATGTACACAACAGGGTAAAACAACGCATTTTCAAAGACTGGCATTAAGTTCAGCAAAAGCAACTAATTTTGACGACAAGATGCAAAATATATGTGAAATAACAACAAGACGGAATGAACAAATGATGTGCACCATTTATCATTCAGCAAACAAACGCCAATATATTTGGAAACTTTGGTAAAAATTTAATCATTTTCACACAAATCACCCTCAATAATTTAAATTGTTACTGATTTCTTGCAAATGAGGGCATTGCAAGATCTTAAGTGTGGGAAGGGGTTAAATTCTTTCGGATTTTAAAATTTTTTACTTTATACACTTGGTTACCATTAAAAATACTAGTAAAGCAGTAGTTGTATTAGAATCTAGTGCTCTCTGATAAAAAAGAACAGCCCTAGTCTTATATACTGACTACCCAATTCTAGTAAAATTTTTCAATTAAATGAATTCAAATCATGTTTATACATATTTATGAACGATAAAACTAGGTTTTAACACCGAAATTATTGTTACCTCGGAAAGAACATAAATTAAGAAACAAACTAAAATGTCAAAATTCATTTAAAATGGAATAGAGGACGATAAAAAGGAAAATAAAAGCCAAGTGTGGGAAAATTTACCAAGTTATTTTAAACATATGTCACATATATCTGTAACAAATAACTGAAAATACTTTTGCTTTGGACTAAACTAAACTGTTTTACCTGATGAAAGAAAAGAAGAGATGGATCTACATGATGAATCAATTCCATCATTAAAAGGAAGTAAAGTCTTCCGAAAAAGAAACGCGCTTCTTGATTTAGGTCATGAAGTTGTCGTCCAGACCAGCTGTAGGTTGACGAAAAATCTAGAAAAGTCATCACTAAAATCAGCAGGAAATCCACGGACCTCAGCATTAAACAGGGTCGCCAAGTGGTCAGATTTATCCTAACCATGAGAAGGATTTATCTCGTACAATGGGGGGGCACCATGCAAATTAGCTGGATAAGACTAATGAATCAGATCCCCAGAAAGGATAATCTCCTTAAAGATTAAAAATCAGCTTTTAAGACTGATATTACTCAATCCTAGAGATTGACCTTAAAGATTGAGAATTACAAACTCATGAAATTCAATGATATCTAAACTCGAGCTTGAACGAGAAAATATTTTGATCAAAATTATAAACCGATTTGTTTTCTGAAAACCCTATTTTCAATGCGTTCATTACCATTGAACGTAAAATCCTAGGAATTCACCTGGAATTCATTAGGTCACCTGAACTAAATCGGGTGTCAACCGTAAGAACGGTGGTTGCATAGTGGTCAAAGACAGGACCTTGTGCCAGACCGAAAAATTATAAGGGTGAGCTTTACTATTGCTCCTACCAAGGATAGTAATTGCGTCCGACACGTTATAGACCATAATTAAAAGCATGTCACGGGACATTGCCTTAACAGTTGCTTGTTCAACGCTTTCCTTTACAATCGGACGGTAGTTTGCCGAAAGGTAATATACGGAACAAGTAAACTGGACGTGTTGCTTTCCTAATACAAGGTTAGCAAGTGGGTGACACAAAACCGTAAGTTTTGAGCTAAAATTTTCAAATTTAAAACCCACCAAACCCACAAAAATATTTTGCAAACACCGGTAAAGGGTTATCCCGGAAAACTTATCTAGGGTAAAAACTAGATTTCAAAAGATAAAATGTTTTCATAAAGATCCAATTTCCTTAATGGATCTAAATTTTTATAGTCATGTGGGACTGTAAACCATATCGTTACTACCATTGTTTATACCGCCGTATAGAAATCACTGATGTACAAAGTGTGAAGAATAAAGAAGTGATTCTAGTATTTCAAGACGATATTGCTTGAGGACAAGCAACGCTCAAGTGTGGGAATATTTGATAATGCTAAAAACGAACATATATTTCATAGCATTATTCCTCAAGAAATACAAGCTTTTAGTTGCAATTGTTCTATTTACAAGTGATATTCGTTTAAATAATAAAAGGTGAAGACAAAAGACAGATTCGACGAATTGAAGACGCAAACAACCAAAAAGCTCAAAAGTACAAAAGACAATCAAAGAGGTTCCAATTATTGATAAGAAACGTCTCGAAATTACAAGAGTACAAGATTCAAAACGCAAAATACAAAATATAAAATTGTACGCAAGGACGTTCGAAAATCCGGAACCGGGACCAGAGTCAACTCTTAACGCTCGACGCAACGGACTAAAAATTACAAGTTAACTATGCATATAAATATAATATAATATATAATTAATTATATTAATTATATATATATTATATATATATATTATAAAACCGTCGGCAGAGAAACTCCAAGGGTGTGAGCTGTAAATACATTCTCCGCGACTCGCGGAGTTTGAAGAGGATTTTGCCGCGAGTCGCGGAGCCCCAAAAATCAACTCTGGCTATAAAGCAAACCGAATTCTGATCAAAATTTCATATTCTATTTCTCTCTTCTCTCATATATACGATATATATATATATATAATTTATATTTTAATTTTAATTTTAATTATAATTCTAATAATAAGGGTATGTTAGCGAATATTGTAAGGGTGTAAGTCGAAATTCTGTCCGTGTAACGCTACGCTATTTTTAATTATTGTAAGTTATGTTCAACCTTTTTATATTAATGTCTCGTAGCTAAGTTATTATTATGCTTATTTAAAACGAAGTAATCATGATGTTGGGCTAATTACTAAAATTGGGTAATTGGGCTTTGTACCATAATTGGGGTTTGGACAAAAGAACGACACTTGTGGAAATTAGACTATGGGCTATTAATGGGCTTCATATTTGTTTAACTAAATGAAAGTTTGTTAATGTTAATATAAAGATTTACAATTGGGCGTCCCTATAAATTACCATATACACTCGATCGGACACGATGGGCGGGGTATTTATATGTACGAATAATCGTTCATTTAACCGGACACGGGAATGGATTAATAGCCACTAGAATAATTAAAACAGGGGTAAAATTACATTCAAGGGTAATTGGTGTAATTGTTAACAAAGTAGTAAAACCTTGGTTTACACGCAGTCGATAACCTGGTGTATTCATTAAACAAAGTATTAAAACCTTGTTACAATTCGAATCCCCAATTAGTTGGAATATTTAACTTCGGGTATAATAATAATTTGACGAGGACACTCGCACTTTATATTTATGACTGATGGACTGTTATGGACAAAAACCAGACGGACATATTGAATAATCCAGGACAAAGGACAATTAACCCATGGGCATAAAACTAAAATCAACACGTCAAACATCATGATTACGGAAGTTTAAATAAGCATAATTCTTTTATTTCATATTTAATTTCCTTTATTTTATATTTAATTGCACTTCTAATTATCGCACTTTTATTTATTGTTATTTAATAGCACTTTTAATTATCGTACTTTTTAATTATCGCAATTTTATTTTATCGCACTTTTATTATTCGCAATTTCATTATCGTTATTTACTTTACGCTTTAATTTAAGTCTTGTATTTATTTTATATTTTACATTAGGTTTTAACTGCGACTAAAGTCTTAAAATCGACAAACCGGTCATTAAACGGTAAAAACCCCCCTTTATAATAATAATATTACTTATATATATATTTGTATTTTTAATAAAAGTAAACTAATATAGCGTTAAGCTTTGTTTAAAGATTTCCCTGTGGAACGAACCGGACTTACTAAAAACTACACTACTGTACGATTAGGTACACTGCCTATAAGTGTTGTAGCAAGGTTTAAGTATATCCATTCTATAAATAAATAAATATCTTGTGTAAAATTGTATCGTATTTAATAGTTTTTCCTAGTAAAATATAAACTATTTTATATACACCTTTGCATAACATCAAGTATCCCGGTGGTTTTAAATAGGATAGTGAATAACTGTTGAATCAGATTCGAAGAATATACAGTGTAACTTATTAATGTGAAATTTAAATATTCCTCGGGTATTACCTACCTGTTAAAATATTTTTATTATTAACAGTTTGTACAAAAGAATTTTTAATTACAATCTTTATGAAAACATATATACATATATATTTTCTTCAGATGTAATCATGAATTTAATGAGTTAACATGATATTAAACTCATTTAGTTTTCAGTTGGAACTAGAATAAATAATCTCTAAAACATTAGAGATTACATAATCACCATGTCGAACGAAGATAACTGATGTAGAATGTCATGTAGAATGATGATTATACTCGAGGTATAGATTGAGATGTTGAGGCATGTGATATTGAAATTTGGGTTGTTGGTGGTACTGTTGGTGCCGGTGATTTGGATGAAGCTGGTACGTTTTGCACCATATTTTCCAAGACTACAACTTATGCACGAAGTTCGTTAACTTCTTCTATTACACCGGGATGATTGTCGGTTCGGACGAGCGGATGAATGAGGTTTAGAATCTGAGATAGTATATGATCGTGATGAGATACTTTGGAAATGAGAGAGAAAATGGTGTCTCGAACAGGTTCACCGGTAAACGTTTTAGGTTCATTGTCAAGAGGTGAATTTGGTTAGTGGAAATGATCGCCTTCTTCGCGTTTCCATTGATTAAGTCGACTACGAACCCATCTCCAATTCATTCAGAATAGATGATGGCTAATTGATCGATTCATTCCGGTTACTCTGCTTTCGGAGCTCGAGTGGAAATCCATATCGAAATAGCTGTCAGAATAACTATCGAAATAGCTATCGAAATCTGATGGACTCGAACTGGTTGAGGGATTCATCTCGTACGACCAGATGAAGGATTTTCGATAAGAAATAGATTATAGGATGTAGATTAGTACCCTGCAATACATAATTTACATATGCATATATAATACTAAAATCCCATAAGCTACGGAGGAATCTACGGAAGCTGTCAGGCAAAGGTAACAATAACAGATACGCTAAGATATGAATTTAACTATACACTGTCTATGCAATAAAGGCAGTAAGACGTGTCTTAGACTTTAAGGATGATAAGCAAATAATTTTTCGACACTAAATGATAAGCAAAACTTTTGACATGCAGACACGGTCGAAGTCCAGACTCATTAATGCATTCTAACGACTATCAGTTAGACTCACTAATGCAAGACCTGGTTCGCTAAGACCACCGCTCTGATACCAACTGTGAAGACCCGTCCTAATCCATCCGGACGAAGTCCATATCGATTATAAACGATTCACAACAGTTGATTACATCGCGAGGTACTTGACCTCTATATGATACATTTTACAAACATTGCATTCGTTTTTGAAAAGACAAACTTTCATTACATCGAAAGTTGACAGGCATGCATACCATTTCATAATATATCCAACTATAATTGACTTAATAATAATCTTGATGAACTCGACGACTCGAATGCAACGTCTTTTGAAATATGCCATGAATGACTCCAAGTAATATCTAAAAAATGAGCAAATACACAGCGGAAGATTTCTTTCGTACCTGAGAATAAACATGCTTTAAAGTGTCAACCAAAAGGTTGGTGAGTTCATTAGTTTAACTTAAACAATCGTTTCCATCATTTTAATAGACCACAAGATTTCAGATTTCCATTTCTCATAAACATACGTCCCATGTATAGAGACAAAAATATCATTCATATGGATTGAACACCTGGTAACCGACATTAACAATATGCATATATAAGAATATCTCCATCATTCCGGGATCCTCCTTCGGACATGATATAAATTTCGAAGTACTAAAACATCCGGTACTTTGGATGGGGCTTGTTGGGCCCGATAGATCTATCTTTAGGATTCGCGTCAATTAGGGTGTCTGTTCCCTAATTCTTAGATTACCAGACTTAATAAAAAGGGGCATATTCGACTTCGATAATCCAACCATAGAATGTAGTTTCACGTACTTGTGTCAATTTCGTAAAACAGTTATAAAAGTTGCGCATGTATTCTCAGCCCAAAAATATAAAGGGTAAAAAGGCAAATGAAACTCACGATACTGTATTTTGTAGTAAAAATACATATGACGTCATTGAACAATGCAGGGTTGGCCTCGGATTTACGAACCTATATCAATTGTGTATATATTAATACGTATAATGTAAGTTACAAAATTTCATTTATTAATATGTATTATTTATATATTATAGTTTTGTAGAATTTATTCTAACCTTTATTTTAAAACGTATACTTATATTATATTTTATATATATATCGATTTTATGTATATATATCTATAATGATTTACGTTTATATAAATAGTGACATTAATATATTTATATACATATATTTGTGGTTAGTATTGTATTTATGAAATTTTATTAGTTTGTTATGTGAATTATTAATACAATCCTAGTATATACCATAAGTATATATATAGTGTACAAAATATTTATTTGTTAAAATAATAATTTAGATAATAATGATTTACTAATAATAATAATAATTTTATTAATAATGATAATACTAATAGCAAAAAAAATGAAAATGATAACTGTTAATGATACTAATAATAATAACTCTAAAATAATATTAATACTAATACCATACTTATGTTAATAATAAGGGTTCTAATATTTATAAAATGATAAATGATAATCATAATAATACTAGTAAATATTAATGATGATACTGATAAATATGATATTATTAATTGTAAATGTACTGATGATACTTTTATTTATAAACCGGTACAAATTCTAATATTGATGATAATAATATATTTTTATTTCCTTCATAATAATAATAATGATAATCATAATCATAATCCTAATGATGATAAAATACTAAAATGATAAGTTTATTACTAATAATAATATTATTAATACCTATCATAATAATAATAGTAATGTCTATAATACTTTCAAATATGATAACAAGTATGATACTAATAATAACAATAACAATAACAATCAAAACAATCACAATAATAATAATAATACTAATAATAATTAATATATAATAACAATAATAAAATTAGAAAAGAAAACTACCTCACATGAAAAGAGTTTCAAAAAAAAAAAAGAAACTACCGTCCTCTGGAATCGATCTCGTGACCACATGCTCACACGCAAACACTCTCGACCATCCCACCAATTCTGATTCTCTGTACTAATATCGAATTTAAATTTTATATATAAACTGTTTTTCTTCTATTCCTCTTCTTCTCCACAAGTCTCATGGATTCAACAAAACATCAATAACCAAAAAAAAAAAACAAAATCGGGGTTCCCTTTAAAGCTTCAAAACATTACAGAAAAAAAATAATTTGGGTTCTAAAATAAAAAAAAAATACTAAAGGCCTACTGCAGCGTCGGTTCTTGGAACAAAAAAAAAATTGATTTCGTAATAGATAACATTATAGATAATGTTTATAACACGAAATAGTTTTCTAAACATGTATAAAAACTACTGGAATCGTCAATTTGATCAGAAACATATACACGAACGCGAATTTGTCTCAAGAACAATTGTTGACTTTTTTTAAACTAAACTTTGACTTCAAAATTCAAGATCGATATAAAGATTTGAGAGTTAAGATTTTGCAGATAGATTCAAAGAAAGATTTCTAACCTTTCTGCATTTTTAGATTTTGAAACTTTATTCAAAATTGAATTAAGAGAAAAAAAAATTGGAGCGTGCAGAGAAGAAGAAAAAAAAATATCGCTGTGCTCTTTAATCCCATTGGATTTCCTTTTTATTTGATTTGCAATTATACATAATCATGTTGTAATAATAGAGATCGGTTGATAAAAAATGGAGAAAATGTCAACACAGGTTCACGAGTTGGGAGCAGGAAAGAAACAAAAAAATAATAATAATAGAGATAAAGGATACAGAGGTCACGCGTATAATATAGATCCCTACTGTTTTTTTTTAATTAATAATAATAATATATAATAACAATACTATTAATATCTAATAATATTAATAAAATTAATAATAATGATAAATATAATATTAATGATAATAATAATTGTAAAAATGATAATAATAATAATAATAATACCATACTAATTATGATAATATTAATATTTTATCGATAATAATAATATTAGTAATAATAATCTAATATATACATCCAATTTCATCTTTATATGATATAAAGTGATATTATGAATACAAATATTGATATTTGACGATACAAATAACATTACTACAACAACTATATTTGTATTTAAATTTAATTTATTAATATCATCTATTATTATGTAATATTTAATAATTATGTAATATGTATTGTAACATATACTGAATATTATATATTTATGCATTTTAATATAAATATATTATAATATTTATTTACATACTAATTATATTATACTTATGTATGTAATTATGAAAAATATAAATGTTTTATATATGTAAGTATTATATATATTTATTAAAATAGTACATTATTTCATCATAGATATATTATAAATATAAATTTCTACATATACATAATATAATAATTATGTATAAAATCATATATATATAGTTATATTTATGTATATATGTATACTACCATATATATAAAATCATGTTTTAAATGTTGAGTAGATGATTAATTATGTATATTAAACAATTAACTACAAAGTATAACATTGTACATTTAATATTTTGATAACGTTGGTAAAATATGTTTGAATCATTTATATACAATATACTATATATATTCAAAATGAAAATCTTTAGTTATTAAATGTTATCTTTTATAATAACAAAATTACTTAATAGTTCATTAATACTAATATAATTAGTTTTATATATAATTATTTATATTTACATTCTTAGTTACAATTAAAGGTTCGTGAATCGTCAGAAATAGTTAAAGGTCAAATGTTATCATGAAATAGTTCAAACATAATGAGACTCGGTTTAATAGACTTTGCTTATCGAGTCGAATCATATAAGATTATGTTTAAATTTGGTCGGAAATTCCCGGGTCATCACACACAACTCATTCATGAGTCTTAGATGGATGATGAACCAAGGTTACATCATATCCTTAGTCTTAACACAATTTCAATTCACAATAACAACTAAAGCTACAAACTTTACATCAATTCAACAAGTATAAGCACAATCCAAGTCAAACGTGGTGATGGAACCCTAAGCTAGAGAGCTTGGATGCATTTCACACAAGTTACAAGGTTGCAAAGCTAGAAAGCTTGAACCTTTAAGTGTTCTTGAAGATCTTGAAGCATAAAGCTTGGATCTTGAAGATACATGAAGATTACAAACAAAAGTTTGAATCTTTTTCACAAAACAACATGATCAAAGCAAAAAGAACTTAGATCTAACAAAAAGATATGAAGATTCAAGCTAGAAAGCTTGCATCTTAATTGTTCTTGAATATCTTGAAGCATAAAGCTTGGATCTTGAAGATGCATGAAGATTACAAACGAATCTTTATCATAAAATAACAAGATTAAAGTAAAAGAAAGATGAATCTACAAAGTTGGTGAAGATTCAAAGCTAGAAAGCTTGAATCTTCAATGTTCTTGAAGGATTCATGCTTGAATCAACAAGATATAAGCAAGATCAAAGCTACAAGGAACTTGATCTCCTTAAGAATGATGATGAAGGTCACGAAAATGATGAAGAAAAGAGGAAGAAAAAGAAAACTTACAAGTAAGGAAAGAAAGAAAGAACAAGTGTGTGAAAAACCAAAATTATCAAGTGTAAAATGGGAGATAAATGGCTAGTATTTATAGGCAAATGAAATGACAAGGATTGATGACATGGACAAGGCCATGGTGGCCTTGGTGGCCGTGGGTTTTGGGTAGGGGGGAGGGAGACACCACTTTGCTTTTTGGATAATGGTTGTCTAAAGTGTGTCCTTATACTAGAATCCCATGTGACAAAGTTGATAATCCTTATCCATTATGCTAGTATGACTCACTAATTATTTATTTATTTATTTATTTATTATTATGGGCTACTAGTAATAATACTTGGGCTAATTAATTGGGTCACTAGCTAGAGTAGGGTGGGCTTGAGTCCAACAAGGTAGAAAGTCCAACAAGACTAACTATTGGGCTTTAGCAAATAAATAAATAAAATTAAGCATCCAAAGGCCCAAGTTATTATTATTATAATATAATAATTAATATTTCGCAGTCCAAAAGTTCCGGTTCCGACAAAAGTCAAACGTGCGCGCAGTCCGCGGTTTATTCGTAACAGCAAGTAACACTAACGGTTATAAAGCATCCAATGGACAAGTTAAGCATTCCACATACACCAAGGCATGTTTTAGGGTGAATATGAATATAAAACACATGTGCCAAGGTTCCGGAGTAATAAAGTAACGCAGTACGCACAAACACGCAGTTTCGCTAAAATACAAGGCACAAAAGCAAGTCGAAAAAATCGGGTCTTTACACATGCGGTTTTGCTGAACTTAATGCCAGATTTGAAAATCGTTTCACCAACAAACCTAACAAACATAAAAGAAACCACATAAACGGGACAAGGTGGCACCACCCGGTACCGAAACGCCTTGTCTCCGAATAAGTCTACAGTACATAATTAAAGTAAATAATTATCCAAGTACAGAACCAAATAACATGTTTGCAAACAAAATACAACATGATCATCGGGCTCGCAGGCCCTCCTCACTGAAAACCATCATACGGCCAATTGCCGTACGGATACTGCTGCTGAAACCTCTGATGCGCATCTTCCAACCTTTCCTGCTCACTATAAATCGGGGCCTGCACTCGTGGCTGAACTGGACTATGATAATACACGGGTGTCTGAGCAGTAGTACCATAATAATGATTCGGGTTGAAGTAGAAAAGACGAGCATTGTGCCTTTGCCAATCGTTCCCATAAGCAATCCATTGCTGGTCATGTAAGGACTCGGCCAACCTCTCATCGACCCGCTACTGACTTTCCCACATACGGTCATTATGCGACCGTTGTTCTGCCCGAAAATCATTAAATCTATCTGACACACCGATTTGAACGTTATCAACCCTCCAAACCAAATCATTCCAAACTGTCTCTGAAACACCCCAAGGTTGACCACTACCCGAACCAACGTGCTCCTCTGACTCGGAACCAAAACACTAGTGGATGCGAGCCGCGACTTCCTCATCATCCTCATGTCGCGCACCACTACCACTCGCTCCCCCTTGTTGAGACGGTTCAACATATTCAACTAACATAGACCGATTCGAGTTCCACATCAAAATTTGTGCATTACTATAAAATTGAACCCCAAATGGTTTCATTGAATCACGAGCCGGTGTACAACGAGTGAAGTTAATATTGAAAAACCGAGCAATTTTAGTAACATAATGACCACCCAAAAGTGGTTTTGCCTTTTGTATCTCCATCGCATGCTTACGCAAATATTCACCTACCAAATTTGCCAAATCAGCAAACTGTCCATGCTTAATCATATAAATGGACCACAAATCATGATTCGTCACCTTGTCATACCCATTCACTCGTGTACAAAACGTGCAACCCAACAACCTCTGAATCAATCTAGCATCTTTGTCACGAATGTCCGACGCCTTTGATTCACTAGACACAAACGGATTCTTCCCACTCAGTTGATACCAATATTGCTGTGCATTAAAGAACTCGGCACCATAAAATTTAGTTTCTCTCAAATACTGTCCTAAAATGAAATCATCCATTTCGGGGTACAAATTTAAAGCCCGACAAAGATCAAACCTACGCATCTCCCTATCCATCCCTCCTAAGCGAAAATGTAAGAAACTCGTATCTGAAACTGCACGACGAGGATTAAAAGTCAATGTGGAAAAGAATTCTCACACCAATTCATCATAAATAACATCCGTACACAAAAACGCCTGCTTCCATGCGTGAATGAAATGGTTCCCCGGTTGTTTTACGCATGTAAGCACCTCTTGGAGATGAGTTCTCAAATGTCTTCCCGCTTGTTCTAGCGGGGCCCAGTCTAAATACCAAGTACCGGTGATGAGACGCCTTCTAATATATCCAAACCTTCCGGCATACTCTTCATCATCCCTTAACGCTTGTAACCAATTTTCAGGATTGGTTTGAATTTCCAAAAGTCTTTCTTCCTCCCTTTGAGCATTCGAGATTCTTTGCTTCTGTATTAACAAACACCAAACAAACAAAACACAAAAGCAAACATTGCCATTAGCATTAAAGATTAGTCCCTACTCATATTCAAAACAATCCACATTTCAAGCATAAGTCAACCTTGGTCAACAAACTTCTACAAGCATAAATCAATTATGACCAACATCAAAATCACAAGCAATCAACCATAACTAATCACCTTTTCCAAGTACTCAAACAATTATCATTCATTGGTACATCTCAACATACACTTAAGACGTTCGAAGCAATTAACATTAAGTGGAAAGATAATTTTAACTCCAAATTTAGCAATTCAATCCAAAATTCAACAAACAAGCTAGCACCAAGTCATCATAGCATCAATATCATGGCATCTATATCATATAAAAGCAAATTAATTCTAAGAAAACCATTCAATTAAGACTAGAACCCTAATGACTCGGCCAAATTGACACACCCCACACTTATCATTCAAGTCAAACCATAATTAACAAGACCCATAACCAATTTTTCCCAATTACTTATCTCTAATTCGAAATCAAACAAACCATGAACCCTAGAATCAAAGATATGCATCAAAAAACACAAACGATTATGAATTTCATACATACTAATCACATTAAACAAAGACTCATGATAAATTTAAGCATTCAAGACCAAAATCAACAACCCCACACTAATTCTCAACCTAATCCGAATTAAAACAACAATTAAGCATGTAATTAGGCAAGAACAAGATAAGGAAAGTCAAAATCGGACCTTTGGTGCCATGGATTAGAGATTCGATGAAGAAATTTAAGCAAAGATTGAAGATTAAAGATTAGGGTTTGAGAGGTTTTTGAATCGTGCTTGATTAAGAAAAGATAAGTGTGTTTTTCAAACAGCAAATACCCCTAAATATGTTAAATTCCCGTCGGGTATAACCCTTGGGTCGGGTTTGACCCATTTCCTTTTATAAAAAAACGAATTTGGAATTCCCACAGATGCGAACCGCGCCGCGGTCCCTATAGCCGCGCCGCAGCTTAAAACACCAAAAACTCCTGAATTTTTAAAAACTGTTGACCTGCAAATATAGTGTTAACCCGCGCCGCGGGGTCCCCAGCCGCGTCGCGGCTTAATACAGCCGGATTTTCCTTCACAAATTTTAAGTTTTTCCAACAAAAAAACCAATTATCCACAACCAATGCCTTAACCAATGATCATATTGTACCTGTTTCAAGCATGAAAAATACAAACTACAAAAATTATTATATAAACTCTACAACAAAGGTTATAACCAAGATTTTCACGCATCGTTAGAGGTAAAGATGAGTTTAATCTCATCATCCACCTCTTGCGGTCCATCGACATAATATTTTATCCGATGACCGTTCACTTTGAACTCTTCCCCTTTTGAGTTAACCAAATCAACCGCCCCATGGGGATAAACCTTATGAACAATAAATGGTCCCGACCACTTAGACTTCAACATTCCAGGAAACAAACGGAACTGTGAATTGAAAAGAAGCACACGATCTCCTTCCTTAAATTCCTTAGGATCTTTTAAACGACTATCGTGCCACTTCTTTGTCCTTTCCTTACTAATCAACGAGTTTTCATAAGCATCTAGCCTTAACTCCTCTAACTCATTTAATTGGCTCAAACGAAGGCGACCCGCCTCCTTAAGATCAAGATTGCTCGTTTTTGAAATGTCCCGTTCATATTGATTATAAACGTTCCATATTAATTGATTTCGTCGCGAGGTTTTGACCTCTATATGAGACATTTTTCAAAGACTGCATTCATTTTTAAAACAACCATAACCTTTATTTTATCGATAAAGGTTTAAAAAGCATTACGTAGATTATCAAATAATGATAATCTAAAATATACCGTTTACACACGATCATTACATAATGGTTTACAATAAGAATATATTACATCAAAAATAAGTTTCTTGAATGCAGTTTTTACATAATATCATACAAGCATGGACTCCAAATCTTGTCCTTATTTTAGTATGCAACAGCGGAAGCTCTTAATAATCACCTGAGAATAAACATGCTTAAAACGTCAACAAAAATGTTGGTGAGTTATAGGTTTAACCTATATATTATCAAATCATAATAATAGACCACAAGATTTCACATTTCAATATACATCCCATACATAGAGATAAAATTCATTCATATGGTGAACACCTGGTAACCGACATTAACAAGATGCATATAAGAATATCCCCTATCATTCCGGGAAATCCTTCGGACATGATAAAAACAACATCGAAGTACTAAAGCATCCGGTACTTTGGATGGGGTTCGTTAGGCCCAATAGATCTATCTTTAGGATTCGCGTCAATTAGTAGATCGGTTTACTAATTCTTAGGTTACCAAGCAAAAGGGGCATATTCGGCTTCGATCATTCACCCATATAATGTAGTTTCATTTACTTGTGTCTATTTCGTAAAACATTTATAAAACTGCATGTATTCTCATCCCAAAATATTAGATTTTAAAAGTGGGACTATAACTCACTTTCACATATTTTTTCTTCGTCGGGAAGTAAGACTTGGCCACTGGTCGATTCACGAACCTATAACAAATATGTACATATATATCAAAGTATGTTCAAAATATATTTACAACATTTTTAATACGTTTTAATGTTTTAAGTTTATTAAGTCAGGTGTCCTCGTTAGTAACCTACAACTAGTTGTCCACAATTAGATGTACAGAAATAAATCGATATATAATATCTTGAATCAATCCAATACCTAGTGTATATACGTCTCAGGCTAGATCACAACTCAAAGTATATATATTTTTAGAATTAACCTCAACCCTGTATAGCTAACTCCAACATTACTGCATATAGAGTGTCTATGGTTGTTTCAAATAATATATATAGATGGGTCGATATGATATGTCAAAATATTTGCATACGTATCTATGGTATCCCAAGATTACATAATATATTAGAATACATGTATAATACAATATAAGTTAGCTAGGATATGATTAATATAGATTTGTTACCAATTTTCATGTAGCTACAACAAGCAAAAATATCCAAACTTGTTTTACCCATAACTTCTTCGTTTTAAATCCGTTTTGAGTGAATCTAATTGCTATGGTTTCATATTGAACTTAAGTTTATGAGTCTATATAGAAAAAGTATAAGTTTATAGTCAGAAATATAGGTTACAAGTCGTTTTTGTAAAGGTAGTCATTTCAGTCGAAAGAACGACGTCTAGATGACCATTTTGGAAAACATACTTCCACTTTGAGTTTAACCATTATTTTTGAATATAGTTTCATGTTCATAAGAAAAATCATTTTCCCAGAAGAACAACTTTTGAATCAAAGTTTATCATAGTTTTTAATTAACTAACCCAAAACAGCCCGCGGTGTTACTACGACGGCGTATATCCGGTTTTACGGTATTTTTCGTGTTTTCCAGTTTTAAATCATTAAGTTAGCATATTGATAATGCTAAAAACGAACACATAATTCATAGCATTATTCCTCAAGAAAGACAAGCTTTTAGTTGCAATTTTTCTATTTACAAGTGATATTCGTTTAAATATTAAAAGGTGAAGACAAAAGGCAGATTCGACGATTTAAAGACGCAAACGACCAAAAAGCTCAAAAGTACAAAGTACAATCCAAGAGGTTCAATTTATTGATGAGAAGCGTCTAGAAATG
Organism: Rutidosis leptorrhynchoides; assembly: GCF_046630445.1. NCBI lineage: Eukaryota > Viridiplantae > Streptophyta > Magnoliopsida > Asterales > Asteraceae > Rutidosis > Rutidosis leptorrhynchoides. The sequence goes on from NC_092341.1 coordinate 254,419,746, forward strand.
ACAAAAGTACAAGTTACAAAACGAAAAGTACAAGATATTAAATTGTACGCAAGGACGTTCGAAAATCCGGAACCGGGACCTAAGTCAACTTTCAATGCACGACGCAACGGAGCGAAAATTACAAGTCAACTATGCATATAAATATAATATAATATATAAATAATTCTTAAAATTATATATATATTATATTTATTTATTAAAAAATCCGTCGGCAAGCTAGGAGCCAAACTTGGATGAGCTGTAATCCACTACTCCGCGATCGCAGAGATGTGAAGGAGAAACCCTTCGAGATCGCGGAGCACGCCAAAACTGAAATGGGGCCTATAAAAGGCAACGCATTCGATCGATATTTTACACTTCTTTTTCTTTTCATCATACGTAAAGATATATATATATATATATATATATATATATATATATATATATATATATATATATATATATATATATATATATATATATATATTATAATTTTAATTTTAATTTAATTTTAATTTTAATTTTAATTTTAATTTTAATTTTAATTTTAATTCTAATAATAAGGGTATGTTAGTGAATGTTGTAAGGGTGTAAGTCGAATTTCTGTCCGTGTAACGCTACGCTATTTTTAATCACTGTAAGTTATGGTTAATGTTATTTTTAAATTAATGTCTTGTAGCTAAGTTATTATTATGCTTATTTAATACCGAAGTAATCATGATGTTGGGCTAAATTATTATGATTGGGTAATTGGGTTTTGTATCATAATTGGGGTTTGGACAAAAGAACGACACTTGTGGAAATTAGACTATGGGCTATTAATGGGCTTTATATTAACTAAATGATACCTCGTTAATTTAATATATAGACTTATAATTTGACGTATTTATATATAACCACATACGCTTGACTGGGCACGGTGGGCGGGATATCTATAAATACCAATAATTGTTCATTTTATCGGACACGGAATTGGATTAATAGTTAATAGACTTGTTGAAACAGGGGTGGATTACATTCAAGGGTAATTGGTGTAATTGTTAACAAAGTAGTAAAACCTTGGTTTACACGCAGTCGATAACCTGGTGTATTCATTAAACAAAGTATCAAGACCTTGTTACAATTCGAATCCCCAATTAGTTGGAATATTTGACTTCGGGAATAAGAATAATTTGACGAAGACTTTCGCACTTTATATTTATGACTGATGGACTATTATGGACAAATCCGTATGGACATATCAAATAATCCAGGACAAAGGACAATTAACCCATGGGAATAAACTAAAAACAACACGTCAAACATCAAGATTACGGAAGTTTAAATAAGCATAATTCCTTTATTTCATATTTAATTTCCTTTATTTTATATTTAATTACACTTTTAAATATCGCACTTTTATTTATTGTCATTATATTTAATTGCACTTTTAATTATCGTACTCTTTAATTATCGCAATTTTATTTTATCGCACTTTTATTTATCGCAATTTCATTATCGTTATTTACTTTACGCTTTAAATTAAGTTATATTTATATTTTACATTAGGTTTTAACTGCGACTAAAAGTTTTAAAATCGAAAAACCGGTCATTAAACGGTAAAAACCCCCTTTTATAATAATAATACTACTTATATATATTTTTGTATTTTTACAATTATAAGTTAAAAATATAGCGTTAAGCTTGTTTAAGTGTATCCCTGTGGAACGAACCGGACTTACTAAAAACTACAATACTGTACGATTAGGTACACTGCCTATAAGTGTTGTAGCAAGGTTTAGGTATATCCATTCTATAAATAAATAAATATCTTGTGTAAAATTCTATCGTATTTAATAGTATTTCATTGTAAAAATAATACTATTTCCTAGTACACCTCGCACACATCAAGTATTTTTGGCGCCGCTGCCCGGGAAGACCAAAGCGAAACGCTATAAAAAAATATATATTTATTTTTAAAAAAAAAGTTTGTTCAAAATATATAATATATAAAATTATAAAGTAATTTTATTTCTATTTTAGTTTTTTTAAAATTAAGTTTTTATTTAATTTATATAAATATTTTATATAAATATCAAAAACAGAAAAAAAATTTAATTAAAACTGAGAATTGGACCGAAACCCGTCGAAGCCCAACACTGTTTTTATTTAAATATCGAAGTGGGCCGAACTGTTTTTAGCCCAATACTTAATCCGATAATATTCATCTCCGCGATCTCGGAGAAGAAAAGGCAGACAGCTTCGAGATCGCGTAGCACACCCTGACACGCCTGGTCAAACCCTAATTCTGCATTAATTACGGAGTATTATTTATTATTATTCTTATTAAAACCCTAATTAGGGTTTAATTTTAAATTAATTAGTTTTAGTTTTTATTATTAATTTGTATTTTTAGTGTAATTAGTTTTAATAATATATAAAATTAATACTTTTATAAAATAAATAATATAAAAATAATATTTTTATAAAAAAATTGTACTTTTTACAACTTTAAGTTTATTTTTATATTTTGTATCTTTTTATTTGTTTTAGCGTAATATTTGTATTTTTCGCTCGTATTTAGTTTTAAGTCATAGTTTTTGCCATAGTTATTTTTATTTCTAGATTCTTAGGCTTTGCCGTAAAATCCCTTAAGTGCTTTTTCTTTAGACTAAGATTTAGGTGCTTTAGAATTTTGCGAAGCCGTTTTATAAAATTTAGTACCTTTTTAAGTTTTTGCCATTTTGGATATAGTATTCCTTTTAAGCTTTAATATTTTTAGACGCAACTTTTAATTCTTAGTTTTTAGACTTTTTAAGTTTCGACGCGCTGCTTTCTTATTTTTATTTTTCGACGTCTATTATTTTTCGACATTTTTCGACGCACTCTTTTTCTTTCTTATTTCTCGACGCTCTAGTTTTAGGACATAGATTTTTTTATTTCTTCTCTAAAATTTCCTTAAATTTAAACGAAAAATTATTTTAAGTGGTTAAATTGATAGACATCAAAATTTTCTGGTTCGTAGTAATAGTTGGATTTGTACGTGGACCGGGTTATTGGAACCAAACAGTACTCAATTATATTGAGACCAAACGAATCCTGCCCCTCTGCTGCATCTTTTGGCTATTCGAAACGTGGGCAAAATCAGAAAAGTCTATTAATTTGATAACATGCATAATTTTTCTTATTTTTATAACTAATAGGATATTCAGTGAATGCACCGAGCAAAACGATCACCACCTTTTGTACGTTCACCACCTGTAACTCGATCAAGACATCTAGCAAATATTGTCGCCGTTGATTTTTCTTTAGAATCGTCATCTAGTCGACCAAATACTCCAATTCAAATTTCCGATAATCCATTTTTTGAACCCGACCTCACAATTGAGAATTCGGAGAATATTCAGGGACGATTTCGAGATCCTGAACCATTAATCTTTCCTCCGAAACCACCAATCATTCAAACAGAGATTGTTGAGGAACGAACCATTAAATCAGAATCCTCTAGTGATTCAGATTCAACAAATTCAATCATGGAAAATCTGGAACCTCTAAGTATGGAAGATCGAATGAGAGCTAAACGCACTGGCCAAGGTCACGCAATTACTCAACCTGACATTAATGCGCCAGATTATGAAATCAAAGGACAAATCCTACACATGGTAACTAATCAATGCCAATTTAGTGGTGCGCCGAAGGAAGATCCAAATGAACATCTTCGTACCTTTAATAGGATATGCACACTATTTAAAATAAGAGAAGTGGAGGATGAACAGATATATCTCATGTTATTTCCCTGGACTTTAAAGGGAGAAGCCAAAGATTGGTTAGAATCGTTACCTGAAAGGGCGATTGATACATGGGATGTTTTAGTTGAAAAATTTCTGAAACAATTCTTTCCGGCATCTAAAGCCGTGAGACTTCAAGGAGAAATTGTTACGTTCACACAAAAGCCAAACGAAACTCTATATGAAGCGTGGACAAGATTTGGAAAGTTATTAAGAGGATGTCCGCAACATGGTTTAGACACTTGTCAAATAGTACAAATATTCTACCAAGGATGCGACATCACTATAAGGAAAGACATCGATATAGCAGCTGGTGGTTCCATTATGAAGAAAACAGCAACTGATGCTTACAAAATTATTGATAACACTGCTTCCCACTCACATGAGTGGCACCAAGAAAAAGATATCGTTAGATCATCTAAAGCAGCTAGAGCCGATTCTAGCCATGACTTAGATTCCATTTCCGCAAAGATAGATGCTGTCGAAAGACGAATGGAAAAGATGACTGAAGATATTCACTCGATACGAATTAGTTGTGAGCAGTGTGGAGGACCACATTTGACAAAAGATTTTCTTAGTATTAAACTAACAATGGAACAAAGATAGAATGTTTCATACATAAACCAAAGGCCTGGAAATAATTATCAGAATAATTATCAACTGCCAAGACCGATCTACAATCAAAATCAGAATTATAACCGAAATGTTCCATACAACAACCAACAAGGTCCAATCAATCAACAAGTATCCAATAATACTTATAATCACCACAAACCGATGATAAAAAGCCAAATTTAGAAGACATGATGTCAAAGCTAGTTGATTCTCAAACACAGTTTTTCACATCTCAGAAACAAACCAATGAACAAAATGCTCAAGCATTTAGAAATCAACAAGCTTCTATTCAATCTGGAACAATAAGTAAGCAACCTAGCAAGGTTAATAGGTGAAAGAAAACCGAGAAGTCTACCTAGTGATACAAATGCTAACCCCCGGAATGAAACAGCTACAGCCATTACCACAAAAAGTGGTATTACACTTAAACCACCTGAAATACCTGTAATTTCTAATGATGCTATTCCTACTCCACAAGAAACACAACCTGAGCAAGAAAAGGAAACAGAACCGGTAGTTGAAAAGGTTAATGAAGATAACACAGTTAAAGCTAAACCTTATGTTAAACCATACTAACCACCACTTCCTTACCCGAGTAAAATGAGAAAAGAGAGACTTGAAGCCGAACAATCCAAATTCTTGGATATATTTAAACAGATAAATGGTAATCTTCCTTTCATTGATGTGATTTCAGGAATGCCTAGATATGCTAAATTCTTGAAAGATCTAATCACTAATAGAAAGAAAATGGAAGAACTCTCGGCTGTTACTATGAATGCTAATTGTTCTGCAGTGCTGTTGAATATGATACCAGAAAAATTATCAGATCCAGGAAGTTTCACAATTCCATGTTTTCTGGGTAGTCTTAGTTCAATAGAAGCATTGGCAGACTTAGGTGCTAGTATAAATTTAATGCCATATTCATTATACACTAAACTAGACCTTGGAGAATTGAAACCAACACGAATAAGCATACAACTAGCCGATCGATCAGCAAAATATCCTAGAGGGATAATGGAGAACATGCTAGTTAAAGTTGGTACTTTAGTATTTCCAGTAGATTTTGTTATTGTAGACATGAAAGAAGATTCTCGAGTTCCTCTCATATTTGGAAGACCATTCTTAAACACGGCCAAAGTAATAATAGACGTGTTTGGTAAGAAACTGATCCTAAGTATAGAGGACGAGAGTGTTACCTTTTCAGTTGATAGAGCCATGCAACAACCGCAATCTGCAGATGATACATGTTATTATATTCAAACTATAGAATCACATGCAGAATTGTTAGAAGAATTTTCAGAATTACAAGGAACAGGAGAATGTTCTTTAGGAGAAGGAGCTGAACCAATTGATGAAACTGAAATGTTAGCTACACTTATGGCTAATGGATATGAACCAACAACAGAAGAAATTCAAATGCTAAAAGAAGAAGACAGATATCGATATAAATCATCGATAGAAGAATCACCGACATTAGAGTTAAAGCCACTTCCAAACCATTTGGAATATGCTTATTTAGATGGTGAATCTGAATTACCTGTAATAATATCATCTTCTCTTACTGAAAATGAAAAATCTCAACTCATTTCTGTGCTAAAAGCTCATAAACCAGCTATTGCATGGAAAATTCATGATATTAAAGGAATAAGCCCTTCGTATTGCACACATAAAATCCTTATGGAAGAAGGTCATAAAACGTATGTGCAACGCCAACGAAGACTAAATCCTAATATGCAAGATGTTGTTAAGAAAGAAATTATTAAACTGCTAGATGCAGGTTTAATTTATCCAATTTCTGATAGTCCATGGGTAAGCCCAGTTCAATGCGTACCTAAGAAGGGTGGCATGACTGTCATCACAAATGAGAAAAATGAGCTTATTCCTACTAGGACTGTAACAGGATGACGTGTTTGTATTGATTATAGAAAATTAAATGACGCCACCAGAAAAGATCACTTTCCCTTACCTTTTATTGATCAAATGTTGGAAAGATTAGCCGGAAATAGTTACTATTGTTTTCTTGATGGTTTTTCCGGATATTTTCAAATTCCAATAGCACCCGAGGACCAAGAGAAAACCACATTCACGTGCCCTTATGGTACTTTTGCTTACAAACGCATGCCATTTGGACTTTGCAACGCCCCTGCAACCTTTCAAAGGTGCATGATGGCGATTTTTCACGACATGATAGAAGAATGCATGGAAGTTTTCATGGATGACTTTTCAGTCTTCGGTGATACATTTGAATCATGTCTAGTTAATCTTGAACGAATGCTTATTAGATGCGAACAATCAAATCTAGTACTTAATTGGGAGAAATGTCATTTCATGGTTAAAGAAGGCATCGTTCTTGGTCATAAAATTTCAAAGGAAGGAATTGAAGTGGATAGAGCTAAAGTAGATGTAATTGCTAAACTTCCACATCCCACAAATGTTAGAGGAGTTAGGAGTTTTCTAGGGCATGCCGGTTTTTACCGACGTTTCATAAAATATTTTTCTAAAATTGCCACTCCTATGAATAAACTTCTAGAAAAGGATGCTCCATTCATCTTTTCGGATGAATGCATCAAATCTTTTAATATTCTTAAAGAGAAACTCACTAATGCGCCGATCATGATAACTCCAAATTGGAATCTACCATTCGAACTAATGTGCGATGCAAGTGATTTTGCAATGGGAGCCGTTTTAGGACAAAGAATTGAAAAACGATTTCAACCTATATATTATGCTAGTAAGACGTTACAAGGAGCACAAACAAACTACACAACTACTGGAAAAAAACTTCTTGCTATTGTCTTTGCTTTTGACAAATTTCGTTCATATCTCGTTCTAGCAAAAACAGTGGTCTATACCGACCATTCTGCTCTTAGATACCTATCTTCGAAACAAGATGCTAAACCAAGATTAATCCGTTGGATCTTACTCTTACAAGAGTTCGATATTGAAATCCGAGATAAAAAGGGAGCAGAAAATCTCGCCGCTGATCATCTTTCTCGTCTTGAAAATCCCGAATTAGAAGTTCTAAATGAATCGGCCATACAAGACAACTTTCCTGATGAATATCTATTGAAGATAGATTATAATAAAATTTCATGGTTTGCAGAGTATGCAAACTACTTAGTATGTGGATTCCTTGAAAAAGGATTGTCGTACCAAAAACGAAAGAAATTCTTTAGTGATATAAAACACTATTTCTGGGAAGATCCACATTTGTTTAAAAGTTGTCCCGATGGAATAATACGCCGATGTGTATTCGGAGATGAAGCTAGTCAAATCCTAAACCATTGTCACACAGGACCAACAGGAGGGCATTATGGACCTCAACTAACAGCAAGAAAAGTTTACGATGCTGGATTCTATTGGCCTACAATTTTCAAAGACGCACACCTTCTTTGCAAATCCTGTGATGCTTGTCAAAAGGACGGAAAAATAAGTCAACATGATGAAATGCCACAAAATTTCATTCAAGTATGTGAAGTATTTGACATTTGGGGAATTGACTTTATGGGTCCATTTCCAAAATCTCATAATAATCTCTACATTCTCATTGCCATTGATTATGTATCTAAATGGGCGGAAGCACAAGCTCTCCCAACTAACGATGCACGAGTTGTAGTCAATTTTTTAAAACGTCTTTTTGCAAGGTTTGGAACACCGAAAGCTTTAATAAGTGATCGGGGTACTCATTTCTGTAATAATCAACTTGAGAAAGTTCTCAAAAGATATGGAGTAACTCATAAAATCTCCACTGCATATCATCCACAAACAAGTGGACAAGTTGAAAATACCAACCGAGCTTTAAAACGTATTCTAGAGAAAACCGTAGGATCAAATCCGAAGGAATGGTCCATTAAATTGGAGGATGCACTCTGGGCTTTTAGAACAGCCTACAAAACTCCAATTGGAACCACACCTTTTAAACTCGTTTACGAAAAAGCATGTCATCTTCCAGTAGAAATTGAACACAAAGCATTTTGGGCTTTGAAGACATGTAATCTTGATTTACATGAAGCCGGACGTCTACGATTAAGTCAACTAAACGAATTAGAAGAATTAAGACATGAAGCATACGAAAATTCGTTAATCTATAAGGAAAGAACGAAGAAATGGCATGATAAAAGAATCAGAAGTTCAAAAGAATTTAAAGAAGGAGACAGAGTTCTTCTTTTCAATTCACGATTCAAGCTATTTCCTGGAAAATTGAAATCAAGATGGTCTGGACCATTTATAGTCAAAAGAGTTTTCCCATACGGAACAGTAGAGTTAATAAATTCAAATGGGATTGAATTTAAAGTTAATGGTCACAGAGTTAAACATTACATACATGGTCCGATGGAAGTTGACAATGAATTAAATCATAATTTCACCACCCAAGAAAACCTTCAAAATGAAAACATAAATATGTTATCAACAACATATGAAAAATCAAAATTGGAAAATAGGGAGGATTCAAATTGGAGTGATGAAGAAGAATTCTTATACAAACCTCCCATTCCAAGAAATGAAGAAAAATGTGAACAAGAAGTTCAAATAGAAGTGAAAGAACCAAGAAAAGAACACCCGAAAAAGATTTACAAACCAACTCGACTTACTAAAGCAGGAGACCCGGGTGAATTTATCATTTCTTGCTTGCTTAATGATGGTGCTGTATATAATGGACTCGCAGATTTAGGAGCAAGTGCAAATATTATGCCTCTTTCCTTATACAAAAGATTAGGTATGGGTAAATTAAAACCAACCAAAATAGGTGTTCAATCATTTGACCTAACCATTAAATACCCGGTTGGAATAGCAAATAATTTACTTGTTAACGTGGAATGTTTGACATTTGTTGCAAACTTCATAGTGATTAATATGGAGCAAAACCTTGATATTCCTCTAATTTTAGGTCGCCCATTTTTAGCAACCACCGAGGCATTCATTGATGTAAGAGAAGGTAGAATGACACTTAGGGATGATGATAAATCGATCACCTTTGTGAACCGAAAGTTTAGATCTCCACTAACCAAAACTGTTAGACCAATAAAAACGCATAAGTATGGGGAAGATGAAGAAATACTTAATGATGATCCGATCACAAAGAACCCCGTTGATGATAAGAAATTAGATGAACCCGTTTTTAACAGTTCAACGAAGAAACTTTATAAACGGATTCACGATGCTAAGATTAAGGGAAACTTGAAGTTATGTAACCGATTAATATCCAATTTATCGTCAAAAGAAAAGGCGATGTTAGTTGAATTTGTGAAAGTTACGGAGGAAATCAATAAATGGATTGAAGTAAAAGTCAGAGATATACAAGTTGTTGATGATCCAATTGAACATAACGTTAATCACAATTTCAACTAAGTGTGGGGAGAATAGAATCTTTTTAGGGTAATATGTATTTCTGTTTGTCATAACCCGACCTTAACCATAAGGACGAATACAATAACATATGATTTCATCGCGAGATATTGACCTCTATATGCGACATTTTTCAAAAACTGCATTCGTTTTTACAATACAAACCATAGCTTTTATTACAAATACAAGGTTTAAACAACTTAATAATGATTATCGTTTAGCGATAATCTTAGACTTACAAACTTTACATGTGATAATAACAATACGACCTCCAACATATTTTACATTACAAATCCTCCGATATGCAGTTTTATTTTTGACACAAATATGCATACTCAAGATCTTGCTTAAATTCAACATGTTGCAGTTGAAGCTTTTAGTTATCACCTGAGAATAAACATGCTTAAAACGTCAACATAAAGTTGGTGAGATATAGGTTTAATGCCGGCAGCGTTATAAATATAGACCACAAGATTTCATATATAAACGTTTTAATAAAAATATTCTAAGTTGTTGAGCACTTGATAACCATACTTAACATTTAATCAACGTCGCATATTCCCTTTATTATGAAATCTTACTACACCGTACCAAGTGTAGTTACCGAAACGAAGTACTGTGCAACCGTTGAATACTGGTCGTCCAGTCCGGTTGGGGTTGTCAGGCCCGATAGATCTATCAACAGGATTCGCGTTTACAATACCTTATGTAAATAATAGTTACCAAGTTACAGGGAAGTATGCCAGTGGTACAACTCAACGTAGAATATATATTTTTAATCACTTGTGTCCATAACGTAAATCATAAAATGCATGTATCCTCATCCCGAAATATTTAGAGTTTAAAAGTGGGACTATATACTCACCTTTTCCTTGAAGGTATTTAACTCGACTTGGTCTCCGATAGATATCACGAACCTAACCATATATATAATATATCAACATATTTTCTTTTCAAGTAATCGTTACATATATATATATACTTATAGTACTTTTAATATTTTCTTAGTCCGTAGTTAGCAGTCTGTTGTTAATGGTCCACAATTAGTTGCTCAATAAAATAAATAAAGACCCCATCGTATTCGTATTGATCAGAATTAATCTCGACCCATGGTACCATGTTGTCAAATGACGTGTTGCGTACATAAAGTACCGTGTTGTCAGATGACGTGTTGCATACAATCATGAGGTCTTATGATTAATCTTCTCGTGTTGTTTACGGGTGGTCCTGGAATATATAAAATCAAATCATAAGTAAATATATATTAAATATTATGTTAATTAGCCAAGATATGATTAATCTAATTTTGTCATAATATGATATATTACAGGTTTTGAAGTGTTTTAAAAATCAAATTAGAAGGATCTATTTAGTTTGCGAACAGGTTTGAAATCATTCAAACTATGTTCTCGTTGTTAAAAATTTTATAACACAAAATAAGATAGCTATATAAATATGAATCGAATAAGAATATGAATAAGGTTACTACCTCAAGTTACTTGGATAAAGCTACTGGAAAAGATAGAAAATAATCTTGATCAAACTTTCTTATGATGATTATAGGTTGTTCATGAAGCTAGTTCTTCATGAGTATTTGCTGAGATTGTGAAGAACACTTAGAGTTCCTAAGAGTGTGTTTTTTTTGGTTAGAGAAAGATGGTTGTAAGAATGAAATGAAAAACCAAGGTGATGGTGATACTTATAGAACAGTCTGGTTGTTGAGGGAACAAGGACAAATTATTGTGTTGAATTTTTGAGTAATAATGTATGCTAGCTTACAAATAAGATTCCCTATTATCTAGGGCAGATCTAAAGCTGATAAGGATATTGATTTGATGTGTATTTACCAATAGTAAATACGTATGGCTGATGGGTATGATACGGTAAAAGAAGCTCAAAATCGGGCTTTTATTTTGGGTCCAACCGGGCCAAAAATAAAATTTTAAGACATTTTTAATAAAGCAATGTTAGCCTAAAAAAAAAAATTCCTAGCTGACCTGGCAGCTCGACCCCAGCCAGGGGCTCTGCCCCTTGGACCCCGCCAGGGGTTGCCACCCCTTGGACCCCGCTTATCGGGGGCACTGCCCCCGAACCCCCGTCATAATCAAGATAAGTTCAAACAAGTGTGCACTCCACACTTCCCCAAACTTGTTCGATATTTATCAAGATTATTTTGGTTACAAATTAATCCCATTACACTTAAATCATATTGGTGACATAAATCACAACACATTATAGATTGTAAGTATATATGTCAAAGAACGTTACATATAGTTATCGTTTTGAAAACTTAAGTTAGTGGTCTCAAAGTATACTTATAACTCATTGTTGTTAGTTCACAATGAAATGTTAAACCATTCTTAAATCATGTTAAATATGTATAGATCTGTACATATACATAATCGTATAATTATCGTGTGTTATATAGTTCGTGATATCATCGGTCAAATTGGACGGTCAAACGTTGTGTAAAACTCTTTTCAAAAATATAAGTCTCAACAGTTTGGATTGCTTATCATGTTGGTAAGGTTTAATTTATGTAAATATTAATCTCATAAGTATAGAACGATCAGAAAATTCCGGGTCGTTACACTGTTAGAGTTAGATTTTCTGTTTTCATGTAGTTTTCGAGAATGGAACCCGAATGGTCTTTCCCTAGCAGACCCTAAAGAACTAGTCTTCTCCCCCCATTCTGAATTTTTATTTTTTTTTTGGTTTTACTAGATGAAGACTTCCTATGAATTAAACCATGGTCTAATGCTACACGCTTTGATCACTAAACGTAGTAATGACACCCTTCCAAGTGAAATAGTATCATTAATCAGAGGTAAATTGGACGGAGTAAGAAAAGAATCCAGAAACGAAAATAATAAATTACAATTTGGTAAAGGAAAATCAAAATCCGCAGCGAAAAGAAGAGCACGACACCTTGAAAGATGTCACAAATGCGAAAAATGGTCACACGAAGGAAAATGCTCGACGAATCAGACATATTCCAATACCGAATTTGTTACTTTATGCAGAGACAGACCGTTCATATGTTTAGAAGAAAAAACATTAAATGCTCGAGGTTACGCCTATGTAGCTATGGAAAACCAATTAGTCCGACTATCTTATGAGTAGGCTAAAGCAGGTCACTAAGAATTCTATTTCACAGGTAAGTTTGTACAGTTTTCAATTTTTATTTTTATTTTTTATTGTTTTTAACCTTTTGATAATAAACGCTAAATTGTTCGCTATAAAGTATTAAATTGGTATTCAATAAAATTAGGTTTTGCGACCGAAATTATTGATATCATACAAAAATTTATTACATCACTGCGAAATTTACCATTTATTCTTAAGGTATAAATATCTTTAATCAATCAACCCAAAATATTTCAGAAATTCGTCAGGAGTAAAACTAGGTAATATAGCCGAAATTACTTTACCGAAAAGAGGGGCGTATATTTTTGATAATATTTGATTGATTAAAGTGGGATAAAAGACCAAAAAAATTTTTAATTTTATTTTTACCTTGTTTTTAAAATATTAAATTAATATTGTAAATATTTTTAAATCAATATGTTTAAGTTTGTGAATATTTTAAAAACTAATATTTTTAATATGAGTTTGTAAAACTAAAATATATAAATATTAATAATATTAATATGAATTTTTAATTTTATGCATTTTAAATTTAAGTTTGTGTGAAGTTAAAAACAAAAATTTACTTTATTTCATTAAGTTAAAAATATGATTTCTAAAATTCGTCGTGAGTTGAAGACTAGGTCATTTAGCCGAAATTGCTTTACCCGAGGGCGGGACGAGAAATTTTGTTATCATCATTTTTAATCTTATTAATTTAAAGTATGCCAAAAAAAATTAAAAAACCCAAAAATCTTTGCTTTTAAAACAGCGCTAAAAAACGACAAATTTTAAAATTTTGTCGAGGGACAGACTGGGACAACGATCCGAAATGACCTCGTCCTAAATAACAAGAAAAACTAAAATTTTAAATTACGTAATTTCTATTTTAAAAGTTAAAGGTTTTATAAAAAAAAAAAAAAAGGTGTTTCGAGATCGCGGAGCCAGGAGGGTGTCCCCCTTCGAGATCGCGGATATTAAAAATCCCAGAAAGCATAAACTGGTCGACAGACCAGTTTCATACACACACACACACCACATATTTCTGCGAAAAATCCACGAAAAAAGCACCCCAAAATCGCCATTTTGCACCGTTTTTCATCAAATTTGTTACTAAAAATTGATGTGAAGATTCCTACCTAGATCCCTTTCAAGAAGAATGGTAATTTCTACACACCTAACACTCTTAAATTGGAATTTTTTTTTTTTGTGTTCTAGAGCTATTTTTTTTTAATTTGATTTTTGTTAATTTTTAGTGTAATTAGTGTTAAATTGTTGATATATTATGCATGTATAACCTAGATTGATGCTATTTAACATGATTTGAAGCCAAAAACTTCAAAAATTTTAGGAATCTAGGGTTTGTGTTCTTGAGCAAATTGAGGCTTTTTGATATAAACAGGTTATGGCCGATTTTTATCATGAATTATTGCTAAATTAAGTAGTGTAACATGTTTAGGTAGCTAAATGATCAATACTTTGATCCTAAACATGATTTTTGAGAATTAAAGTGGACTTTTTAAGTCTAAAATTCATGAACTTGATTAATTTGATATAAAAGCCATTTGAAACTTGTTTAATTGCTAGTAATGATTGTTTTGACATGTTATTTGAGTAGAATGCTTATAAACTTGGTAAACATTTTCATATATGCTTATTTAAAAAAGTGTAGAATTGTTAAAAATATGAAAATAAGCATGAGTTTAATATGGATTAAACATGTCATGTTAGTTATTTTTAATTGTTATTTGCTAATACCAATGCATTTTTGGATGCACAATTCCTTTTTGTTTAATGTGTTTAGCAGAATAAACGAGGTGAATCTTCATCCGTGCCACAAAATTTGAATACTTATAATGAAAGTGACGAGGATAAAGATCTCAGTGAACAATACAAACAGAATCAACCGCATCCTTTAATTTCATTGTCGCGATCAGTTGAAGCAAATCTACACCCTAACTTACGATTTGACAGATTTTGGATAGACTATCCAAAATATCAGAGGAACTTGAGCATTCTTTATCCCAAAGATGTTGAAGTGTACAGGGTGATAGATTGGGCACCATTAGAAACAGTGGGATTGGCTGAGCCAATAAGAGAATTACTTACACAAAGGTATGGTAATTCTACTTTTAATGATTGGATTAATCTATTCACTATACGTAGACCTGTGTATAAGGAATGGTGCGTTGAGTTAGTAAGTACTATTGAACTAAATGATGAAGTAACTAGTTTAACGGATAGAAGTTTTATTAGATTTCTATTAGGAGGTGTGATGCGCCGTATGTCTTTATTAGATATGGCTGAAGCTTTGTGTATTTATACGGCTGAAGAATTATTAACTAATGATTGTAGACAGTTGATAAGTAATGGTAGAAGGGTTGATTATGATTTTGATAAGAATGAGTTGTGGAGTATAATGACTAGCCATAATCTTTTTCGTGGAGGTCATTATTCTTATACTGATATACATAGAGCTGAGCTTAGGGTAATCCATAGATTCATTTCCAACTCTATTACACAAAGGGGTAGAAATAAAGACAAAGTGACTGAAGATGATTTATTTTATCTGATGTGTATTAGAGACCCACAGAGCTTTGTAAATATTCCTTATTGTGTGGGCTATTATTTGTCGGATATGATAAAGGGAATGCGAAACAATAGTATTATAGGAGGTGGTATTTTTGAGACTTTAATTGCCGAGTACCTCGGTGTGGATATTACTCGGGGAAGGGAGTTAGTACAAGTACCCATTCCTCGTGATCGGATTGATATGCGGGTGCAAAGGTTTTGTTGAAAAGAAATAATGTTGCACTTCCATATCAAGGGAATCATCCACAGGTAGAAAGAGGTCAACAACAAGGTAATGTGGGAGGAGGAAACCAAATGACCGATATACAAAGAATAATGTCCCAAACTGAATACCAACGGGCTATGCAACAAGAGTATCAGGCTTGGCAATATCATCAAGAATATATCAAAGCCTATTTAGCCTCCCAAGGTAGGACCTACATTCCTACTGAGCCAGTCCATTTTCCTCCGTGGACCGAGGACACGAGACCACCTTTTCCTACCTATGACTGATAATGCTAAAAACGAACATATATTTCATAGCATTATTCCTTAAGAAAGACAAGCTTTTAGTTGCAATTGTCCTATTTACAAGTGATATTCGTTTAAATAATAAAAGGTGAAGACAAAAGACAGATTCGACGAATTGAAGACGCAAACGACCAAAAAGCTCAAAAGTACAAAATACAATCAATGAGGTTCCAATTATTGATAAGAAACGTCTCAGAATTACAAGAGTACAAGATTCGAAACGCAAAGTACAAGATATTAAATTGTACGCAAGGACGTTTGAAAATTCGGAACCGGGACCAGAGTCAACTCTCAACGCTCGACGCAACGGACTAAAAATTACAAGTCAACTATGCACATGAATATAATATAATATATAATTAATTCTTAAAATTAATATATATATTATATTATATTATAAAACCGTCGGCATAAAAAAATAAAGACTTTTGAGTCTCCCCAGCTGGCCATGCGATCGCATGGCCTGGAAGGCATAAATCCATGCGATCGCATGGTGCACAGTTCCAGCCCACATGCCTATAAAAATCGAGCTTTGGTGTAACACAAAACACATCTTTTTCTTCTCCTCATTCATACGTAGTATATATTTATATTTATATTTTAATTTTAATTTTAATTTTAATTCTAATAATAAGGGTATGTTAGTGAATGTTGTAAGGGTGTAAGTCAAAATTCTGTCCGTGTAACGCTACGCTATTTTTAATCATTGTAAGTTATGTTCAACCTTTTTACATTAATGTCTCGTAGCTAAGTTATTGATAATGCTAAAAACGAACATATATTTCATAGCATTATTCCTCAAGAAAGACAAGCTTTTAGTTGCAATTGTTCTATTTAAAAGTGATATTCGTTTAAATAATAAAAGGTGAAGACAAAAGACAGATTCGACGAATTGAAGACGCAAACGACCAAAAAGCTCAAAAGTACAAAAGACAATCAAAGAGGTTCCAATTATTGATAAGAAACGTCTCGAAATTACAAGAGTACAAGATTCAAAACGCAAAGTACAAAATATAAAATTATACGCAAGGACGTTCGAAAATCCGGAACCGGGACATGAGTCAAGTCTCAACGCTCGACGCAACGGACTAAAAATTACAAGTTAACTATGTGTATAAACATAATATAATATATAATTAATTATATTAATTATATATATATTATATTTATAAATAAAACCGTCGGCAAGAAAGATTCCAAAAGGGACTGAGCTGTAATTTCAATCTCCGCGACTCGCGGAGTTTGAAGGCCAAAAATTCCGCGAGTCGCGGAGCCCTAAGTTTTGAAACCCCCTATAAAGCCAACCGAATTCTGAGCATTTTTCATCATCATATATCTCTCTCTCTCTCAATATATACGTAATATTTATATTTATAATTTTAATTTTAATTTTAATTTTAATTTTAATTTTAAATCCTAATAATAAGGGTATGTTAGCGAATATTGTAAAGGTGTAAGTCGAAATTCTGTCCGTGTAACGCTATGCTATTTTTAATCATTGTAAGTTATGTTCAACCTTTTTATATTAATGTCTCGTAGCTAAGTTATTATTATGCTTATTTAATCCGAAGTAATCATGATGTTGGGCTAATTACTAAAATTGGGTAATTGGGCTTTGTACCATAATTGGGGTTTGGACAAAAGAACGACACTTGTGGAAATTAGACTATGGGCTATTAATGGGCTTTATATTTGTTTAACTAAATGATAGTTTGTTAATGTTAATATAAAGATTTACAATTGGGCGTCCCTATAAGTTACCATATACACTCGATCGGACACGATGGGCGGGGTATTTATATGTACGAATAATCGTACATTTAACCGGATACGGGAATGGATTAATAGTCACTAGAATAATTAAAACAGGGGTGAAATTATGTACAAGGACACTTGGTATAATTGATAACAAAATATTAAAACCTTGGGTTACACTCAGTCGACATCCTGGTGTAATTATTAAACAAAGTATTAAAATCTTGTTACAGTTTAAGTCCCCAATTAGTTGGAATATTTAACTTCGGGTATAAGAATAATTTGACGAGGACACTCGCACTTTATATTTATGACTGATGGACTGTTATGGACAAAAACCAGACGGGCATATTAAATAATCCAGGACAAAGGACAATTAACCCATGGGCATAAAACTAAAATCAACACGTCAAACATCATGATTACGGAAGTTTAAATAAGCATAATTCTTTTATTTTATATTTAATTTCCTTTATTTTATATTTAATTGCACTTCTAATTATCGCATTTTTATTGTTATTGTATTTAATTGTACTTTTAATTATCGTACTTTTTAATTATCGCAAGTTTATTTTATCGCACTTTTATTATTCGCAATTTCATTATTGTTATTTAATTTACGCTTTAATTTAAGCCTTGTATTTATATTTATTATTTTACATTTGGTTTTAACTGCGACTAAAGTTTTAAAATCGACAAACCGGTCATTAAACGGTAAAAACCCCCCTTTATAATAATAATATTACTTATATATATATTTGTATTTTTATAAAAGTAAACTAATATAGCATTAAGCTTTGTTTAAAAAGATTCCCTGTGGAACGAACCGGACTTACTAAAAACTACACTACTGTACGATTAGGTACACTGCCTATAAGTGTTGTAGCAAGGTTTAAGTATATCCATTCTCTAAATAAATAAATATCTTGTGTAAAATGTATCGTATTTAATAGTGTTTCCTATAAAAATTAATAACTATTTTATATACACCTCGCGAAACATCAAGTTATTTTTGGCGCCGCTGCTAGAGAATTTTCTTAAACGCCGGAAGCGCAACGCTAATAATAAAAAAAAAAAGATTTTTAGTTTACTTTTATTAAAATTCGTTTTTATAAAAATACGTTTTAAATATTCGAAAATATAAAAAGAAAAACAAAAATATAAATATTTTTAGGATTTTGTTAAATATTTAAGTTTTATAAAGTTTCTTTAGTTTGTAAAAATATAAGTTTTATTTAATTTATTTTATAAATATATTCTATAAATATAAAAAACCGAAAAAAGTATAAATATATATAAATCTATTTTTTTTAGATTGTTATAAAGTATTTTATTTTTATCTTAGTTATTAAAGATAAGTTTTATTTAAATTATATAAATATTTTTAATTAGATATTAAAAACAGAAAATATAAAAACAGAAAATATAAAATAAAAAGAAAAAAAAAACGCGTCGAATTTTAACCTGTTAGTTGAATTTCTGAACCCCGCGACTCGCGGGGTTTGCTGCTTGAAATACCGCGACTCGCGGAGCTTTTTCTGACACGCCTGCCAGAAACCCTAACTGCAATTAATACGGAGTAATAATTATTATTATTAATTAATTAAGATTTAGGTTTTAATTAAATTAATATTTAATTTTAACCATTTAGTTATATTAAGTTTTAATTAGTTTTATTTATATATTTAAATTAATACTTTTATAAAATAATATAAAAATAATATTTTTATAAAAATTGTACTTTTTACAACTTTTTGTATATTTTTATATTTTGTCCCTTTTTAATTGTTTTAGCGTAATATTTGTGTTTTTCGCTCATATTTAGTTTTAAATTTAGTTTTTGCCATAGTTATTTTTACTTCTAGATTTTTAGGCTTTGCCGTAGAATTCCTTAAGTGCTTTTTCTTTAGACTAAGATTTAGGTGCTTTAGAATTTTGCGACGCCTTTTTAAGTTATTTCCATTTGGGATTTAGTTTTTATTGTAAGCTTTAATATTTTTAGACGCCTTTTACCTATGTATCAATTATCATTCCAATTAGTAATCTCAATTTGCGATTATAATTTTAAGTTAGTTGTAGTAATAAGGTTAGGTTAGTTAAGTGTTTTTAAGTTTTATAAGTTTCTTTTATTTTTCCGTCACCTTTTATTTTTCAACCATTTTTCTTTTTCGATCTTTTTCCGACGAACTCTTTTTCTTATTTCTCGCTATTCTAGTTTTAGGACATAGATTTTTATTCTACTTCTTATCTAAATTTCTTAAAATTACGAAAATTTATTTTAAGTGGTTAAATTGATAGACATCAAAATTTTCTGGTTCGTAGTAATAGTTGGATTTGTACGTGGACCGGGTTATTGGAGCCAAACAGTCCTCAATTATATTGAGACCAAACGAATCCTGCCCCTATGCTGCATCTTTTGGCTATTCGAAACGTGGGCAAAATCAGAAAAGTCTATTGATTGGATAACTTATTATAATTTTTCTTTCCTTTTAAAAACTAATAGGATATTTAGTGAATGCACCGAGCAAGACATTCACCACCTTTTGTACGTTCACCACCTGTAACTAGATCAATACATTTAGCAAATATTACCGCCGTTGATTTTTCTTTAGAATCGTCATCCAGTCGACCAAGTACTTCAGTTCAAATTTCCGATAATCCATTTTTTGAACCCGACCTCACAATTGAGAATCCGGAGAATATTCAGGAACGATTCGTAGATCCTGAACCACTAAACTTTCCTCCGGAACCACCAATCATTGAAACAGAGATTGTTGAGGAACGAACCATTAAATCAGAATCCTCTAGTGATTCCGATTCAACAAATTCAATTATGGAGAATCTGGAACCTTTAAGTATGGAAGACCGAATGAGAGCTAAACGCACTGGCCAAGGTCACGCAATTACTCATCCAGACATTAATGCGCCAGATTATGAAATCAAAGGACAAATTCTACACATGGTGACTAATAAATGCCAATTTAGTGGTGCGCCGAAGGAAGATCCAAATGAACATTTACGTACCTTTAATAGGATCTGCACACTATTTAAAATCCGAGAAGTGGAGGATGAACAGATATATCTCATGTTATTTCCCTGGACTTTAAAGGGAGAAGCCAAAGATTGGTTGGAATCGTTACCTGAAGGGGCGATTGATACATGGGACGTTTTAGTTGAAAAATTTCTTAAACAATTCTTTCCTGCATCTAAAGCCGTAAGACTTCAAGCAGAAATTGTTACGTTTACACAGAAGCCGAATGAAACTCTATATGAGGCGTGGACAAGATATGGAAAGTTGTTAAGAGGATGTCCGCAACATGGTTTAGAAACCTGTCAAATAGTACAAATATTCTACCAAGGATGCGACATCACTACAAGGAAAGACATAGATATAGCAGCTGGTGGTTCTATTATGAAGAAAACCGAAACTGATGCTTACAAAATTATTGATAACACTGCTTCCCACTCACATGAGTGGCACCAAGAAAAAGACATCGTTAGATCATCTAAAGCAGCTAGAGCCGATTCTAGCCATGACTTAGATTCCATTTCCGCAAAGATAGATGCTGTGGAGAGACGAATGGAAAAGATGACTAAAGATATTCACTCAATACGAATTAGTTGTGAGCAGTGTGGAGGACCACATTTGACAAAAGATTGTCTCAGTATTGAATTAACAATGGAACAAAGAGAGAATATTTCATACATAAACCAAAGGCCTGGAAATAATTATCAGAATAATTATCAACCGCCAAGACCTATTTACAATTAAAACCAGAATTATAACAGAAATATTCCATACAACAACCAACAAGGTCCTAGCAATCAACAAGTATCCAATAATACTTACAATCAGCAAAGACCTAATTTTCAAAACAAACCACCACAACAAACCGATGATAAAAAACCAAATTTAGAAGATATGATGACGAAGCTAGTTGAAACTCAAACGCAGTTTTTCACATCTCAGAAACAAACTAATGAACAAAATGCTCAAGCATTTAGAAATCAACAAGCTTCTATTCAAAATCTGGAACAAGAAGTAAGTAACCTAGCAAGGTTAATAGGTGAAAGAAAATCGGGAAGTCTACCTAGTGATACAAATGCTAACCCCCGAAATGAAACAGCAAAAGCCATTACCACAAGAAGTGGTACAACACTTAAACCACCTGAAATACCTGTAACTTCTGATGAAGCTATTCCTACTCCACAAGAACCACAACCTGATCAAGATAAGGAAAAAGAACCGGTAGTTGAAAAGGTTAATGAAGATAACACAGTTAAGGCTAAACCTTATGTTAAACCATACTAACCACCACTTCCTTACCCGAGTAAAATGAAGAAAGAGAAACTTGAAGCCGAGCAATCCAAATTCTTGGATATGTTTAAACAGATAAATGTAAATCTTCCTTTCATTGATGTGATTTCAGGAATGCCTAGATATGCTAAATTCTTGAAAGATCTAATCTCAAATAGAAAGAAAATGGAAGAACTCTCGGCTGTTACTATGAATGCTAATTGTTCAGCAGTGCTGTTGAACAAGATACCAGAAAAACTATCTGATCCAGGAAGTTTCACAATTCCATGTTTTCTGGGTAGTCTTAGTTCAATAGAAGCATTGGCAGACTTAGGTGCTAGTATAAATCTAATGCCGTATTGACTATACACTAAACTAGACCTTGGAGAATTGAAACCAACCAGAATAAGCATACAACTAGCCGATAGATCAATAAAATATCCTAGAGGGATAATGGAGAACATGCTAGTTAAAGTTGGTACTTTAGTATTTCCAGTAGATTTTGTTGTTCTGGACATGGAAGAAGATTCTCAAGTTCCTCTCATATTAGGAAGACCATTCTTAAACACAGCTAAAGCAATGATAGACGTGTTCGGTAAGAAATTGACCCTAAGTATAGAGGATGAGAGTGTTACCTTTTCAGTTGATAGAGCAATGCAACAACCACAATATGCAGATGATACATGTTATTATATTCAAACTATAGATGCACATGCAGAATTATTAGAAGAATTTCTAGAATTACAAGGAACAGGAGAATGTTCTTTAGGAGAAGGTAATGAACCAATTGATGAAGCTGAAATGTTAGCTACACTTATAGCTAATGGATATGAACCAACAACAGAAGAAATTCAAATGCTAAAAGAAGAAGACAGATATCGATATAAATCATCGATAGAAGAACCTCCGAAATTAGAGTTAAGGCCACTTCCAAACCATTTGGAATACGCTTATTTACATGGTGAATCTGAATTACCTGTAATAATATCGTCTTCTCTTACTGAAAATGAGAAATCACAACTCATTTCTGTGTTGAAAGCTCATAAACCAGCCATTGCATGGAAGATTCATGATATTAAAGGAATAAGTCCTTCGTATTGCACACATAAAATCCTTATGGAAGAAGGTCATAAAACGTATGTGCAACGCCAACGAAGACTAAATCCTAATATGCAAGATGTAGTTAAGAAAGAGATTATTAAACTGCTAGACGCAGGTCTAATTTATCCAATCTCTGATAGTCCATGGGTAAGCCCAGTTCAATGCGTACCAAAGAAGGGTGGCATGACTGTCATTACAAATGAGAAAAATGAGCTTATTCCTACTAGGACTGTAACAGGATGGCGTGTATGTATTGATTATAGAAAATTAAATGACGCCACCAGAAAAGATCACTTTCCCTTACCTTTCATAGATCAAATGTTGGAAAGATTAGCCGGAAATAGTTACTATTGTTTTCTAGATGGATTTTCCGGATATTTTCAAATTCCAATAGCACCCGAGGACCAAGAGAAAACCACATTCACGTGCCCTTATGGTACTTTTGCTTACAAACGCATGCCATTTTGTAGCGACCCGACAAAATCGTCATTGACGGCGCCGCTACTTAGGTCCCGTTGTGTGGTCATAGTCCCTATATGAGACGCGTTTGACCAAAATTATGTCGCATTCATTTGAAACGTGCATGACTTGCAAAGTTTAGTTCACCAAACGGATCGACAACAAGTTTAAGTTTACAAAAGTAGTAAAGTACAAATGAAATATCTTGCGACATAATTAGTTTAAAATCACAGTTGCTATAAATAGCGTAAGTATGTAAACAATATGTTTGAATCCAAAGGTGCTATCACTAGCGTATGCATGTATGTATGCTTGACCCCAAGCAAGTATGAATGTACGCGGAAGTATGTATCAAATAGCCATGTATGAACCTGAGAAACATATAGAAAACTGTCAACGAAAAACGTTGGTGAAATCATAGGTGTATTAGTAAATGTTATATTTTGAACCACAAGATTTAGTATTTCCAATATGTTGATTATCCAAATCGTTTGCATTCCAAAAGTATTGTTCGCGAGCACCCAATTATCAAGACTTAACGTTTCCTTCCATAGAACCCCATCACAATAGTGTTAGAACATACACTGTTTCTCGAAAATATATTTCATCCGTAGACGGTAGCGAACCGTCCGTAATGAGGGTTTGTCAAACCCGTATGGCCACACAATATAAGTTCTCGCTTACACCCTGCAAGTGTAACTAATGATAATCGAATTGAGGATTTTTGTTCTAACTCGCTGTGGAATGTTTGTTTTCCTTGTACTTGTGTTCAAAGTATAAAAGTAAGTAGTACAAAATGTAACAAAGTATATGTTTCTCAGCCCACAAGTTAAAAGTATAAAAAGTTGTTGAAAAGGTGGGACTATGATCTCACCTCGAGTGCACGAGTATAAAAGTACTTCACAAAGTAACGTATGCATGAAAGTTGCTTAGCCTTGACCTAAACAAGTAAGTTATATCAATTAACCGGTTACGACACAAGGTCGGGCGAAATGTGTTCAATTAGTCCTATGGCTCGTTACGACTCGATTAAGTATAGCATGTGAATCACGTTGTCAAGTTTCATACAAGAAACAAGTATAAAAGCATGTTAGAATGATTGTATAAAAGTTTGGTTAAGTTTGACTAAAAGTCAAACTTGGTCAAAGTCAACGAAAAAGTCAACATGTTCGGGTCGGGTCCCGGACAAATTTTCTATGCTAATTATTCATATACAAGTATATTAAAACAAGTTTCATGTGAATCGGAGGTCGGTAGCTAGTCAAACATTTCACGTGAAATGGGTCCAAGAGGTCAGAATCTGGCCAGGTGATTCTGCGCGCCGCGCGGGGATGTGGCGCGCCGCGCCACTACCTGGGCAGAGAATCCTGGTCAGTTTTTCCAAGTGTGCACGAACCAAAACCTTTTCTAACCCAATTCTTGACCCGCAAACACCCAAAACATGTGTCTTATATCGTTGGAAAGGTATTTTAACAAGGAATACAACTAAACACTTTTCATAGATCATAACCGACAATTTCCAACTCGAAAACATCATCAAAGTTCATCATTTTCAACCAAAAATCAAAGAAACGCATTTTATGATTCGGGAACTTTTAACATACAAATGATATGCCGTTTTGAAGGTAATAACGCATACATTGCAACTAGACGCATATTCCAAGTTTCAATAAACATTTACTACGTCAAAATCACTAGTCCCGTTGTCGTTTCAAAATCAATTTCGACACAAATGAGACTTATGATTCACTAATCAAACGCTAGCATACATCACACTATTTCGAAGCTATTTACGCATACAATTTAACTAGTTAACTAGCATACATTCAAACAAGTGTCTCAACTAGCGTTCAACCGCATCAAGTTCCTACCAAAACGATAATCGATTCACCAAAAACACATTTCATGTTATTGAGCTAGTTTTTCATCATCCAACATATCAAAACGAAGCTAATGAAGTAACTAACACTTTTAACACATACACTTTAACAATCTAACAACATTAACTCATCCAAAATCAAGGATTTAGCACACCCATTTCAAAGTTCATACTAGTTACTCCCAATCAACAAATCGAGCAAACAAAACATATATTCATGTTACACACGAGCCATAGACACTAACTAACACAATTTCAAGTATATAAAACGAATTTAGAGAAATTTAGTGCTTTAGAAATGTTACCCAAACTTGATGAAATTGGTATCAAAATGTAGAGGATGAAGAGAGGATCACGAATATGTAATTTATTTTGAAGTTTGCTTCCCGATCCGAATTTAGATGATGAATGTTTGAATTGGGTGTTTGTGTGTGTGTTCTTGCTAGAGAGAAAGAGAGAGAGATGGAGGTGATTGAATGGTGAGGAAGGTGGGGAGGTGGTGACTAGTTGCCCCAATTTGGCCAAGTGACGAGATTGGTCCCTCAAGTTTCAAAGCGGGTGCGGTAATTAACCAAACGAATATTTTAAAACGCTCGAGTAAACGGGTGATGTCAAAATTAAATAGCGGGAATATAATGAACGTTACTCACGGAAACTATTAATTTAAATACGAAAGATTATGTTTTAAAAAAAAAGACGGTATTAAAATTAAATTTAACGGAAAAACGCGGGATGTTACATTATCCACACCTCAAAAGAAATTTCGTCCCGAAATTTAGTTGGAAGTAGTAGTTGTTGCTTCTTCTTCGAAACCTTGCGTTGCAAATTCTACGAATGAGAGAGTAGTACGTCCTAGGGTATTTCAACGAACTTGACGGTCCGGATCATATGTTGTTTTAAGATTTGGCTTCACGATTTATGGTTTCAACCGGTCCTCCTAGGAAGTGAGGTTTATCGTCGATAGTGAGTTCATCAAAGGAGATAACAAGTACTCGTTTCGCAAAACACGTCTTTGAGTTGATACATCGAATGTAGGATAAACGGAGACCCAAAATGAGTCGGAAAAATCTAAACGGCTAGCGACGGGTCCAAAACACCCCAAGAATTTAAAGGATCGAAATATAGCGGATTTAGCTTCCTACGTTTTCCGAAACGGATTGCACCTTTCCAAGGTGCGACTCTTAACGTGACGCGGTTTCCCACGTGGAATTTGAAATGTTTACGTCTAACATCGGCGTAGCTCTTGGTGATTACGAGTCGCGTAGGGTTTTGCCTGAATATGAATAAATTTTCTTGGTTACTCATGAATAACCTCGGCCCCGGTGAATTGATCATCGTTTACTTGGTTCGACAAAGGAGAATGACGTTTCCGGTCACATGTGGTTTCAAAAAGAGTGACGTTAAAACTCGAATGAAAATCATTGTAGTACGAGGATTCGGTTAAAGGAAAATACTTTTCTCAAGTAAATTTGAAGTTGATAACACAAATTCGTATTACGGTTTCCAAGGTTTGAATCGTATGTTTGCTCGGTCCGTCGGGTTGTGGTTGATGTGCGGTACTCATGTCTAAACGTGGTCCCGAGACTTTTTGTGAGGCACTCCAAAATCTAGAAGTGAAACGAGGGTCTCGATCCGAAACGGGGTACATTTCCCTAAGGCATATAGAACAAGTTTGCTAGGAATTGAAAACGTTAGCTAGGACAAGTTTCTCAAGAAAATTCGCGTCGCGGAAGATTTATCGGTTTCCAGAAACGTTCGTCGAGACTATTCACCCTCGAGGCGAATACTAGTATAACGTGAAGAGTCTCTCTCCATTGAGAATTTAAAATAAAAGATTTCCTGAACCAGAATTACGAGTGTAAGGCGAGAGAAGTTTCTGCCTCGATGCGAGCATAACGAGTAAATTGTAGTTAGTCAATAAGACTGTGCGAGGACGAGATAGTATACACGTGTAACATACGGTTGAAGTCGAAAGGAATCGGTAATTCATTCGGAAGCATAAGTATAGTTCGACAAAAAAAAAAAAAATCGAAGGTGTGTCCCCGGTATGGTTGTTATCAATATTCTCGGAGTTTTCAGATGTCTAAACATGAATAGATGAAGTCATGTACATGGCTCATGGTGGTGTTTAGGTTGATCGAGTCTAACCACCATCACGTGTCATTAGAACTTTGGCATGAATTACCGTAATATAACCACGTTGATCGAGTGTCGTTATATTACGCTAACTCATACCTCCATTCCCACATCACTCCATAGATTCAAGTTCGTGTCATCGTGAAGACCTAAAATGAACAAAATGTAACGATGTCTCAAACGTGACTCGTATTAAATCGAAAGAATTTCTGCAACTCTAAGGAAGCGTTCCCCGAGAGAAGTGTATAAATGATTATTCACGTCAATGCGGTTCGAGTCAGACAAAAATGTACTTAGGTATGAAAAGAGTAACGAGTCATGATAACGAGTAGTACGCAACCGTAGTGATAAATAGTGATGACGATACTCATCTAGAGTAGTGGTGGTAACTTTACAACACTTGTGGATAGTAAGCTGAGACGGGGTGGATAACAACCAAGGAGTCAGAATTCCCGAACTAGAGTGACTAACGAAGTCGTGGTCATCCGTGCGCGTATAAACCTTGAATTCACGTGTGTTACCAAAAAGTGGCAGAATACGAGTTCGTATGATGAAGGTTGGGTACCATTAAAAGGTTTGCCTAAGAATGATTCAAGTATAATGCACAAGTAGTCAAGTAAGTGCTATCTATAGCAAATGTATGTCAGAATGTAAATGCTAACTATCCGGTTGTAGTCTAGACTCACTAATGCGTCCTAACGACTCTGTTAGACACACTAATGCACGTCCTAGTTCCCTACAACCAACGCTCTGATACCATCTGTAGCAACAGATGGGGTAGAAACCCACCCAGTGCCTTTCCAGCTAACCGCTTGGTGACCACTGAGTATACCTCAGACACTGATTTTACGGCCCGCATTTCTGCCAAACTGCCAACCCTCAAATTCCAAGGGATCGCAAGGGGTAAGAGCCAATGCTTCGTCACAGGTAACACTGTGAGAACCCCCTCTACGACTAACCCGCCAAAAAGCATAGTCCGTATGAGTGCCCGGCCTGACAGCCGGCGCGCGTGACTACCTTTACGGCTAAGGTTAAACCAGCTCTGATACCATCTGTAGCGACCCGAAAAAATCGTCATTGACGGCGCCGCTACTTAGGTCCCGTTGCGTGGTCATAGTCCCTATATGAGACGCGTTTGACCAAAATTATGTCGCATTCATTTGAAACGTGCATGACTTGCAAAGTTTAGTTCACCAAACGGATCGACAACAAGTTTAAGTTTACAAAAGTAGTAAAGTACAAATGAAATATCTTGCGACATAATTAGTTTAAAATCACAGTTGCTATAAATAGCGTAAGTATGTAAACAATATGTTTGAATCCAAAGGTGCTATCACTAGCGTATGCATGTATGTATGCTTGACCCCAAGCAAGTATGAATGTACGCGGAAGTATGTATCAAATAGCCATGTATGAACCTGAGAAACATATAGAAAACTGTCAACGAAAAACGTTGGTGAAATCATAGGTGTATTAGTAAATGTTATATTTTGAACCACAAGATTTAGTATTTCCAATATGTTGATTATCCAAATCGTTTGCATTCCAAAAGTATTGTTCGCGAGCACCCAATTATCAAGACTTAACGTTTCCTTCCATAGAACCCCATCACAATAGTGTTAGAACATACACTGTTTCTCGAAAATATATTTCATCCGTAGACGGTAGCGAACCGTCCGTAATGAGGGTTTGTCAAACCCGTATGGCCACACAATATAAGTTCTCGCTTACACCCTGCAAGTGTAACTAATGATAATCGAATTGAGGATTTTTGTTCTAACTCGCTGTGGAATGTTTGTTTTCCTTGTACTTGTGTTCAAAGTATAAAAGTAAGTAGTACAAAATGTAACAAAGTATATGTTTCTCAGCCCACAAGTTAAAAGTATAAAAAGTTGTTGAAAAGGTGGGACTATGATCTCACCTCGAGTGCACGAGTATAAAAGTACTTCACAAAGTAACGTATGCATGAAAGTTGCTTAGCCTTGACCTAAACAAGTAAGTTATATCAATTAACCGGTTACGACACAAGGTCGGGCGAAATGTGTTCAATTAGTCCTATGGCTCGTTACGACTCGATTAAGTATAGCATGTGAATCACGTTGTCAAGTTTCATACAAGAAACAAGTATAAAAGCATGTTAGAATGATTGTATAAAAGTTTGGTTAAGTTTGACTAAAAGTCAAACTTGGTCAAAGTCAACGAAAAAGTCAACATGTTCGGGTCGGGTCCCGGACAAATTTTCTATGCTAATTATTCATATACAAGTATATTAAAACAAGTTTCATGTGAATCGGAGGTCGGTAGCTAGTCAAACATTTCACGTGAAATGGGTCCAAGAGGTCAGAATCTGGCCAGGTGATTCTGCGCGCCGCGCGGGGATGTGGCGCGCCGCGCCACTACCTGGGCAGAGAATCCTGGTCAGTTTTTCCAAGTGTGCATGAACCAAAACCTTTTCCAACCCAATTCTTGACCCGCAAACACCCAAAACATGTGTCTTATATCGTTGGAAAGGTATTTTAACAAGGAATACAACTAAACACTTTTCATAGATCATAACCGACAATTTCCAACTCGAAAACATCATCAAAGTTCATCATTTTTAACCAAAAATCAAAGAAACGCATTTTATGATTCGGGAACTTTTAACATACAAATGATATGCCGTTTTGAAGGTAATAACGCATACATTGCAACTAGACGCATATTCCAAGTTTCAATAAACATTTACTACGTCAAAATCACTAGTCACGTTGTCGTTTCAAAATCAATTTCGACACAAATGAGACTTATGATTCACTAATCAAACGCTAGCATACATCACACTATTTCGAAGCTATTTACGCATACAATTTAACTAGTTAACTAGCATACATTCAAACAAGTGTCTCAACTAGCGTTCAACCGCATCAAGTTCCTACCAAAACGATAATCGATTCACCAAAAACACATTTCATGTTATTGAGCTAGTTTTTCATCATCCAACATATCAAAACGAAGCTAATGAAGTAACTAACACTTTTAACACATACACTTTAACAATCTAACAACATTAACTCATCCAAAATCAAGGATTTAGCACACCCATTTCAAAGTTCATACTAGTTACTCCCAATCAACAAATCGAGCAAACAAAACATATATTCATGTTACACACGAGCCATAGACACTAACTAACACAATTTCAAGTATATAAAACGAATTTAGAGAAATTTAGTGCTTTAGAAATGTTACCCAAACTTGATGAAATTGGTATCAAAATGTAGAGGATGAAGAGAGGATCACGAATATGTAATTTATTTTGAAGTTTGCTTCCCGATCCGAATTTAGATGATGAATGTTTGAATTGGGTGTTTGTGTGTGTGTTCTTTCTAGAGAGAAAGAGAGAGAGAGATGGAGGTGATTGAATGGTGAGGAAGGTGGGGAGGTGGTGACTAGTTGCCCCAATTTGGCCAAGTGACGAGATTGGTCCCTCAAGTTTCAAAGCGGGTGCGGTAATTAACCAAACGAATATTTTAAAACGCTCGAGTAAACGGGTGATGTCAAAATTAAATAGCGGGAATATAATGAACGTTACTCACGGAAACTATTAATTTAAATACGAAAGATTATGTTTTAAAAAAAAAGACGGTGTTAAAATTAAATTTAACGGAAAAACGCGGGATGTTACACATTTGGACTTTGCAATGCCCCTGCAACCTTTCAAAGGTGTATGATGGCGATTTTTCATGACATGATAGAAGAATGCATGGAAGTATTCATGGATGACTTTTCAGTCTTCGGTGATACATTTGAATCATGTCTAATTAATCTGGAACGAATGCTTATTAGATGCGAACAATCAAATCTAGTACTTAATTGGGAGAAATGCCATTTCATGGTTAAAGAAGGCATCGTTCTTGGACATAAAATTTCAAAAGAAGGAATTGAAGTGGATAAAGCTAAAGTAGATGTAATTGCTAAACTTCCACATCCTACCAATGTTAGAGGAGTTAGGAGTTTTCTAGGGCATGCCGGTTTTTACCGACGTTTCATAAAAGATTTTTCTAAAATTGCCACTCCTATGAATAAACTCCTAGAAAAAGATGCTCCATTCATCTTTTCAGATGAATGTATCAAATCTTTTAATATTCTTAAAGAAAAACTCACTAATGCGCCGATCATGATAACACCAAATTGGAATCTACCATTTGAACTAATGTGCGATGCAAGTGATTTTGCAATGGGAGCCGTTTTAGGACAAAGGATTGAAAAACGATTTCAACCTATATATTATGCTAGTAAGACGTTACAAGGAGCACAAACGAACTATACAACTACTGAAAAAGAACTCCTTGCTATTGTCTTTGCTTTTGACAAATTTCGATCATATCTCGTTCTAGCAAAAACGGTGGTCTATACCGACCATTCTGCTCTTAGATAACTATTTTCAAAACAAGATGCTAAACCAAGATTAATCCGTTGGATCTTACTTTTACAAGAATTTGATATTGAAATCCGAGATAAAAGAGGAGCAGAAAATCTCGCCGCTGATCATCTTTCTCGTCTTGAAAATCCCGAATTAGAAGTTCTAAATGAATCGGCCATACAAGACAACTTTCCTGATGAATATCTATTGAAGATAGATTATAATGAAATTCCATGGTTTGCAGACTATGCAAACTACTTAGTTTGTGGATTCCTTGAAAATGGATTATCGTACCAAAGACGAAAGAAATTCTTCAGTGATATAAAACACTATTTTTGGGAAGATCCACATCTGTTTAAAAGTTGTCCCGATGGAATAATACGCCGATGTGTATTTGGAGATGAAGCTAGTAAAATTTTAAACCATTGTCACACAGGACCAACAGGAGGGCATTATGGGCCTCAACTAACAGCAAGAAAAGTTTATGATGCTGGATTCTATTGGCCTACAATTTACAAAGACGCACACCTTCTTTGCAAATCCTGTGATGCTTGTCAAAGGGCCGGAAAAATAAGTCAACGTGATGAAATGCCACAAAATGTCATCCAAGTATGTGAAGTATTTGACATTTGGGGTATTGACTTTATGTGTCCATTTCCAAAATCTCATAATAATCTATATATACTCGTAGCCATTGATTATGTATCTAAATGGGCGGAAGCACAAGCTCTCCCAACTAACGATGCACGAGTTGTAGTCAACTTTTTAAAACGTCTTTTTGCAAGGTTTGGAACACCGAAAGCTTTAATAAGTGATCGGGGTACTCATTTCTGTAATAATCAACTTGAGAAAGTTCTTAAAAGATATGGAGTAACTCATAAAATCTCCACCGCATATCATCCACAAACAAGTGGACAAGTTGAAAATACCAACCGAGCATTAAAACGTATTCTAGAGAAAACCGTAGGATCAAATCCGAAGGAATGGTCCATTAAATCGGAGGATGCACTCTGGGCTTTTAGAACAGCCTACAAAACTCCAATTGGAACCACACCTTTTAGACTTGTTTATGGAAAAGCATGTCATCTTCGAGTAAAAATTGAACACAAAGCATTTTGGGCTTTGAAGACATGTAATCTTGATTTACATGAAGCCGGACGTCTACGATTAAGTCAACTAAACGAATTAGAAGAATTAAGACATGAAGCATACGAAAATTCGTTAATCTATAAAGAAAGAACGAAGAAATGGCATGATAAAAGAATCAGAAGTTCAAAAGAATTTAAAGAAGGAGACAGAGTTCTTCTTTTCAATTTACGATTCAAGCTATTTCCTGGAAAATTGAAATCAAGATGGTCTGGACCATTCATAGTCAAAAGAGTTTTTCCATACGGAACGATAGAATTAATAAATTCAAATGGGATTGAATTTAAAGTTAATGGTCACAGAGTTAAACATTACATACATGGTCCGATGGAAGTTGACAACGAAGTTAATCACAATTTCGATACCACAGCTAACTAAGTGTGGAGAGAATCAAGTCTTTAAAGGGGTTTATGTATTTCTGTTAGAGTTAGATTTTCTGTTTTCGTGTAGTTCTCGAAAATGGAATCTGAATGGTCTTTCCCTAGCAGACCCTAAAGAACTAGTCTTCTCCCCCCATTCTGAATTTTTATTTTTTTTAGGTTTTTACAAAATGAAGACTGCCTGTGAACTAAACCATGGTCTAATGCTACACGCTTTGATCACTAAATGTAATAATGACATACTACCGAGTGAACTAGTATCAGTAATCAGAGAAAGAATGGACGGAGTTAGAAAAGAATCCAGATGCGAAGATAATAAGTTACAATTTGGTAAAGGAAAATCAAAATCCGCAGCGAAAAGAAGAGCACGACACCTAGAAAGATGTCACAAATGCGGAAAATGGTCACATGGAGGTAAATGTTCAAATAATCAAACCTATTCAAATACCGAATTTGTTACTTTATGCAGAGACGGACCGTTCATATGTTTAGAAGAAAAGACACTGAATGCTCGAGGTTACGCCTATGTAGCTTTGGAAAACCAATTAAACCGACTATCTTATGAATGGGATAGATCATATAACTAAGAAATCTATTTCACAGGTAAGTCTGTACAGTTTTTATTTTATTTTTTTTATTTTTAACCTTTTGATAATAAACGCTAATTTGTTCGCTATAAATTATTAAATTGGTATTGAATAAAATTAGGTTTGGCGACCGAAATTATTGATATCATTCAAAAAATTTATTACATGACGCGCAATTTAACGTTTATTCTTAAGGTATAAATATCTTTAATCAATCAACCCAAAATATTTCAAAAATTCGTCATGAGTTAAATTAGGTCTTGGAACCGAAATTACTTTACCGAAAAGAGGGGCGCATATTTTTGATAATATTTGATTGATTAAAGTGGGATAAAAAGCCAAAAAGATTTTTAATTTTATTTTTACCATGTTTTTAAAATTAATATTTAAATCTTAAATTAATATTGTAAACTTTGTAAAAACAATATATTTAAAATTGTAAATATTTGAAAAATTAATATAAGTTTGGTGTGAATTTATAATATGAATTTTTAAATTAAGTTTGGTGTGAATTTTTAATTATTAAAATATGAATTTTTAATTTTATGCATTTTAAATTTTAAGTTTGGTGTGAATTTTTAATTTTGAATTTCATATTTAAATTGTGTGAATTTAAAAACAAAAATTTACTTTATCTCATTAAGTTAAAAATATGATTTTTAAAATTCGTCGTAAGTTGAAGACTAGGTCTTTGAATCGAAATTGCTTTACCCGAGGGAGGGACGAGAACTTTTATTATCATTATTTTTAATCTTATTGAATTAAAGTATGCCAAAAACATTAAAAAAAAACCCAAAAAAATCTTAGTTTTTAAAACAATCGCTACACAAAGACAAATTTTAAAATTTTGTCGAAGGACGGACTAGGACATCGATCCGAAACGACCTCGTCCTAAATAACAAGGGAAACAAAATTTTAAAATTAATTACTTAATTGTTTTAATTAGTATAAGATATATATATAAAAAAAAAAAAACTCCGCGACTCGCGGAGTTTGAAGGCTTAAATGCCGCGAGTCGCGGGAAGACCAAAATACAGAAAAAAAAAATAAAAACGCAGAACAGCTCAATTCACAACCCACAACACAAAACACAGCGAAAAAACTGCCGAAAAAACCCACAAAAACACCCCCAAAATCACAATTTTTAACCGTTAATCATCAAATCTTTTACTAAAATCATGTTGAGAAGGATGCTATCTAGGAATTACTCAAGAAAAACGGTAAATTTCTACACCTAAACACCATTTAATCCGAAATTAGTGTTCTTGAGCAATTTTTTTCCCCAATTTGATTTTGATGCTTTTTAGTGTAATTAAGCTTAAATTGTTTATGTATTATGCTTGTATAACCTAGATTGATGCTGTTTAGATTGATTAGAAGCCTTAAACTTCAAATTTTGAGTAATCTAGGGTTTGTGTTCTTGAGCAATTTGGGGCTTTTTGATATAAACAGGTTATGGCCGATTTTTGTCATGAATTGTTGCTAAATTAAGTAGTGTAACATGTTTAGTTAGTTAAATGATCCAAAATTTGAGCCTAAACATGATTTTGAGAATTAAAGTGGACTTTTTCAAGTCTAAAAATTCATGAACTTGATTTTTGAGAGATAATGCCATTTGAAACTTGTTTAATTGCTAGTGATGATTATTTTGACATGTTATTTGAGTTAAATGCTTATGAACTTGACGAACATTTTCGTATATGCTTATTTGAAAAAGTGTAGATTTGATAAAAATGTGAAAATAAGCTTAAGTTTGATATAAATTGATCATGTCATTGTAATTATTTTGATTGATGATTTTGCTGACACTAATGCATATTTGGATGCACAAAAATTGTGTTTGATGTGTTTTGCAGACTGAAAGGGGTGAATCTTCATCCCAAGCTCGCAATGCTCCTGCTGAGAATGCGGAACAACAGGAGGTGGATAACTACTACAAGCAGGATATACCTCATCCAGTCATGACATTTTCTGATATGCACTTGGAAGATTTGCATCCGAACCTGAGCTTTGACAGACTTTGGATAGATTATCCAAAGTATCAAAGGGGGTTGCATACGCTTCATTCTAAAGTTGTTGAGGTACCTAGGGTCATAGAATGGGGACCCTTAGAAGCTGTAGAATTGGTCGGGCCAATTAGGGAATTACTTGTACAGAGGTATGGTAATTCTACTTTTAATGACTGGGTACGTTTATTCACCATGCGTAGACCTGTATATAAAGTATGGTGTGAAGAATTGTTATGTAGTATAGAGTTGAATGATCAGGTAGCTAGTTTAATCGATCGATCTTTTATTAGATTTTTGTTAGGAGGTTCGATGCGCCACATGTCTTTACTAGACATGGCTCAGGCTTTACGTATATATACGCCTGAGGAGTTAGCATCTGCTGATTGTAGAGGGTTGATACTAAACGGTAGAAAAATAGATGAAAATTTTGATACACACGGTGTGTGGAGTCAAATGACAAGCCATCACCGTTTCAAAGGGGGAAATTACTCTTATTTGGATATAGATAGAGCTGAATTAAGAGTGATTCATAGGTTTTTAGCTAATTCGATTACACAAAGAGGTAAGAACAAGGAAAAGGTAAATGAACAGGATTTGTTTTACCATATGTGTATTCGAGACCCACAAAGCGCTGTAAGTATACCTTATTGTGTGGGTTATTATTTATCAGCTATGGTTAGGGGGATGCGACCGCATAGCATAATAGGAGGTGGTATTTTTATTACTTTGATTACTGAATATCTCGGTGTGGATATAAGTCGGGGGGGATTATTAGTAGAAGAACCAGAACCCCGCGATACTATAGGTTTAAATGTATACCATGGGGCGAAAGTTTTGAAGAGGCGAAATAACGCCGCAGTACAATACCATGGTAGACATCCACAGGTTGAGAGAAACTAACAGCAAGGTAATGTAGGAGGGGGAAATGAGATGCAAGAAATGCAAAGGTTTATAGCTTCACAGGAGTACGAAAATGCTAGACAGAGAGCATTTGAAGATTGGCAAGTTCATCAGAACCAAATCATAGCTCATTGCCAACATATAGGTAGAAACTATATCCCTACACCAAAACCCATATTCCCTCCCTGGTCTATAGAGATGCAGCCACCGTATCCTACGTATAACCCTGCCGAAGCATTCTATAGCACCTATGGTTATGCTTGGAACCCCTATTGGTACCAGTATCATCCCTAGTCTACTTAGTTTTATTTATTTTGTAATTTGTAATGTTGATACGTTTAATACTTATGTTATTATTGTAATGGTTTT
The DNA here is from genome assembly GCF_046630445.1 of Rutidosis leptorrhynchoides. NCBI lineage: Eukaryota > Viridiplantae > Streptophyta > Magnoliopsida > Asterales > Asteraceae > Rutidosis > Rutidosis leptorrhynchoides. The sequence continues at coordinate 254,457,104 of NC_092341.1, forward strand.
TATAATTTTCTAACTTTTATTCTTAGATTTTAATAATTTTTGAATGTGGGGTATTATACCAAACTTCAAAAATATGTATATATGTTTGCAGTTTATCTTATGTACACAACAGGGTAAAACAACGCATTTTCAAAGACTGGCATTAAGTTCAGCAAAAGCAAATAATTTTGACGACAAAATGCAAAATATATGTGAAATAACAACAAGACGGAATGAACAAATGATGTGCACCATTTATCATTCAGCAAACAAACGCCAATATATTTGGAAACTTTGGTAAAATTTAATCATTTTCACACAAATCACCCTCAATAATTTAAATTGTTACTGATTTCTTGCAAATGAGGGCATTGCAAGATCTTAAGTGTCGGAAGGGGTTAAATTCTTTCGGATTTTAAAAATTTTTTTTATCTTAAACACTTGGTTACCATTAAAATTACTAGTAAAGCAGTAGTTGTATTAGAATCTAGTGCTCTCTGATAATAAAGAATAGCCCTAGTCTTATATACTGACTACCCAATTCTAGTATAATTTTTAAAAAATTTTCAATTAAATGAACTCAAAATCATGTTTATACATATTTATGAACAATAAAACTAGGTTTTAACAACGAAATTATTGTTACCTCAAAAAGGACATAAATTGAGAAACAAACCAAAATGTTAAAATTCATTTAAAATGGAATAGAGGACGATAAAAAGGAAAATAAAAGCCAAGTGTGGGAAAATTTACCAAGTTATCTTAAACATATGTCACATATATCTGTAACAAATAACTGAAAATACTTTTGCTTTGGACTAAACTAAACTGTTTTACCCGATGAAAGAAAAGAAGAGATGGATCTACACGATGAATCAATTCCATCATTAAAAGGAAGTAAAGTCTTCTGAAAAAGACACGCGCTTCTTGATTTAGGTCATGAAGTTGTCATCCAGACCAGCTGTAGGTTGACGAAAAATCTAGAAAAGTCATCACTAAAATCAGCAGGAAATCCACGGACCTCAGCATTAAACAGGGTTGCCAAGTGGTCAGATTTATCCTAACCATGAGAAGGATTTATCTCGTACAATGGGGGGGCACCATGCAAATTAGCTGGATAAGACTAATGAATCAGATCCCCAGAAAGGATAATCTCCTTAAAGATTAAAAATCAGCTTTTAAAGCCTGATATTACTCAATCCTAGAGATTGACCTTAAAGATTGAGAATTACAAACTCATGGAATTCAATGATATCTAAACTCGAGCTTGAACGAGAAAATATTTTGATCAAAATTACAAACCGATTTGTTTTCTGAAAACCCTATTTTTAATGCGTTCATTACCATTGAACGTAAAATCCTAGGAATTCACCTGGAATTCATTAGGTCACCTGAACCAAATCGGGTGTCAACCGTAAGAACGGTGGTTTCATAGTGGTCAAAGACAGGACCTTGTGCCAGACCGAAAAATTATAAGGGTGAGCTTTACTATTGCTCCTACCAAGGATAGTAATTGCGTCCGACACGTTATAGACCATAATTAAAAGCATGTCAGGGGACATTGCCTTAACAGTTGCTTGTTCAACGCTTTCCTTTACAACCGGACGGTAGTTTACCAAAAGGTAATATACGGGACAAGTAAAATTGACGTGTTGCTTTCCAAATACAAGGTTAGCAAGTGGGTGACACAAAACCACAAGTTTTGAGCTAAAATTTTCAAATCTGAAACCCACCAAACCCACAAAAATATTTTGCAAACACCGGTAAAGGGTTATTCCGGAAAACTTATCTAGGGTAAAAACTAGATTTAATTTTCAAAAGATCAAATGTTTTCATAAAGATCCAATTTCCTTAATGGATCTAAATTTTTATAGTCATGTGGGACTGTAAACCATATCGTTACTACCATTGTTTATACCGCCGTATAGAAATCACTGATGTACGAAGTGTGAAGAATAAAGAAGTGATTCTGGTATTTCAAGACGATATTGCTTGAGGACAAGCAACGCTCAAGTGTGGGAATATTTGATAATGCTAAAAACGAACATATATTTCATAGCATTATTCCTCAAGAAAGACAAACTTTTAGTTGCAATTGTTCTATTTAAAAGTGATATTCGTTTAAATAATAAAAGGTGAAGACAAAAAACAGATTCGACGAATTGAAGACGCAAACGACCAAAAAGCTCAAAAGTATAAAAGACAATCAAAGAGGTTCCAATTATTGATAAGAAACGTCTCAAAATTACAAGAGTACAAGATTCAAAACGCAAAGTACAAAATATAAAATTGTACGCAAGGACGTTCGAAAATCCGGAACCGGGACATGAGTCAACTCTCAACGCTCGACGCAACGGACTAAAAATTACAAGTTAACTATGTATATAAATATAATATAATATATAATTAATTATATTAATTATATATATATATTATATTTATAAATAAAACCGTCGGCAAGAAAGACTCCAAAAGGGACTGAGCTGTAATTTCAATCTCCGCGACTCACGGAGTTTGAAGGCCAAAAATGCCGCGAGTCGCGGAGCCCCAAATTTTGAAACCCCCTATAAAGCCAACCGAATTCTGAGCATTTTTCATCATCATATATCTCTCTCTCTCAATATATACGTAATATTTATATTTATAATTTATATTTTAATTTTAATTTTAATTTTAAATCCTAATAATAAGGGTATGTTAGCGAATATTGTAAAGGTGTAAGTCGAAATTCTGTCCGTGTAACGCTACGCTATTTTTAATCATTGTAAGTTATGTTCAACCTTTTTATATTAATGTCTCGTAGCTAAGTTATTATTATGCTTATTTAATCCGAAGTAATCATGATGTTGGGCTAATTACTAAAATTGAGTAATTGGGCTTTGTACCATAATTGGGGTTTGGACAAAAGAACGACACTTGTGGAAATTAGACTATGGGCTATTAATGGGCTTTATATTTGTTTAACTAAATGATAGTTTGTTAATGGTAATATAAAGATTTACAATTGGGCGTCCCTATAAGTTACCATATACACTCGATCGGACACGATGGGCGGGGTATTTATATGTACGAATAATCGTTCATTTAACCGGACACGGGAATGGATTAATAGTCACTAGAATAATTAAAACAGGGGTGAAATTACAAGGACACTTGGTATAATTGATAACAAAATATTAAAACCTTGGGTTACACTCAGTCGACATCCTGGTGTAATTATTAAACAAAGTATTAAAATCTTGTTACAGTTTAAGTCCCCAATTAGTTAGAATATTTAACTTCGGGTATAAGAATAATTTGACGAGGACACTCGCACTTTATATTTATGACTAATGGACTGTTATGGACAAAAACCAGATGGACATATTAAATAATCCAGGACAAAGGACAATTAACCCATGGGCATAAAACTAAAATCAACACGTCAAACATCAAGATTACGGAAGTTTAAATAAGCATAATTCTTTTATTTTATATTTAATTTCTTTATTTTATATTTAATTGCACTTCTAATTATCGCATTTTTATTGTTATTGTATTTAATTGTACTTTTAATTATCGTACTTTTTAATTATCGCAAGTTTATTTTATCGCACTTTTATTATTCGCAATTTCATTATTGTTATTTACTTTACGCTTTAATTTAAGCCTTGTATTTATATTTATTATTTTACATTTGGTTTTAACTGCGACTAAAGTTTTAAAATCGACAAACCGGTCATTAAACGGTAAAAATCCCCCTTTATAATAATAATATTACTTATATATATATTTGTATTTTTATAAAAGTAAACTAATATAGCGTTAAGCTTTGTTTAAAAAGATTCCCTGTGGAACGAACCGGACTCACTAAAAACTACACTACTGTACGATTAGGTACACTGCCTATAAGTGTTGTAGCAAGGTTTAAGTATATCCATTCTCTAAATAAATAAATATCTTGTGTAAAAATGTATCGTATTTAATAGTGTTTCCTGTAAAAATTAATAACTATTTTATATACACCTCGCGAAACATCAGTTATTATTATGCTTATTTAATCCGAAGTAATCATGATGTTGGGCTAAAAATATTAAAATTGGGTAATTGGGCTGTGTACCATAATTGGGGTTTGGACAAAAGAACGACACTTGTGGAAATTAGACTATGGGCTATTAATGGGCTTTATATTTGTTTAACTAAATGATAGTTTGTTAATGTTAATATAAAGATTTACAATTGGGCTTCCCTATAAATAGCCATTTACACTCGATCGGACACGATGGGTGGGATATTTATATGTACGAATAATCGTTCATTTAACCGGACACGGGAATGGATTTATAGCCACTAGAATTATTAAAACAGGGGTGAAATTATGTACAAGGACACTTGGCGTAATTGATAACAAAGTATTAAAACCTTGGGTTACATTCAGTCGACATCCTGGTTTAATTATTAAACAAAGTATTAAAATATTGTTACAGTTTAAGTCCCCAATTAGTTGGAATATTTAACTTCGGGTATAAGGATAATTTGACGAGGACACTCGCACTTTATATTTATGACTGAGGGACTGTTATGGACCAAAACCAGACGGACATATTAAATAATCCAGGACAAAGGACAATTAACCCATGGGCATAAAACTAAAATCAACACGTCAAACATCATGATTACGGAAGTTTAAATAAGCATAATTCTTTTATTTCATATTTAATTTCCTTTATTTTATATTTAATTGCACTTCTAATTATCGCACTTTTATTTTTTGTTATTTTATTTAATTGCACTTTTAATTATCGTACTTTTTAATTATCGCAAGTTTATTTTATCGCACTTTTATTTATCACAATTTCATTATCGTTATTTACTTTACGCTTTAAATTAAGTATTTTATTTATTTAATATTTTACATTTGGTTTTAACTGCGACTAAAGTTTTAAAATCGACAAACCGGTCATTAAACGGTAAAAAACCCCCTTTAAAATAATAATATTACTTATATATATATTCGTATTTTTATAAATTAAACTAATATAGCGTTAAGCTTTGATTAAAAGATTCCCTGTGGAACGAACCGGACTTACTAAAAACTACACTACTGTACGATTAGGTACACTGCCTATAAGTGTTGTAGCAAGGTTTAAGTATATCCATTCAATAAATAAATAAATATCTTGTGTAACATTGTATCGTATTTAATATTATTTCCTTGTAAAATTTAATAGTATTTTATACCCCTTAGCTCTAAACATCAAGTATTTTTGGCGCCGCTGCCGGGGAACGCCGAAGCGAAACGCCACACATATAAAAAAAATACGCTATTGTAAAAATACGTTTTAAATATTCAAAAATATAAAAAGAAAACAAAAATATAAATATTTTTAAGAGTTTGTTAAATATTTAAGTTCTATAAAAGTTTCTTTATCTTTATTTTATAAAAATATAAGTTTTATTTAATTTATATAAATATATTACATAAATATATAAAACAGAAAATTCAAAACAGAAAATTCAAAACAGAAATAAAAAATATAAAAACACTCGGGCCTGCTACTGTAGCAGCCCGTAACCTGGCCCAAAACCTCAGCTCATGCGATCGCATGAGCCCGAAGGCATAAACTCATGCGATCGCATGAGAGTGTCTGACAGGCCAACTGCAACCCTAAAACTGCATTAATTACGGGTATTATTATTATTATTTAATAAACCCTAATTAGGTTTTATTATTTAATTAGTTATTAGTTTTTAGATTTAATTTATATATTTAGTTTAATTAGTTTAATTAAATTTTAAAATTAATAGTTTTATAAAATAAATAATATAAAAATAATATTTTTATAAAAATTGTACTTTTTACAACTTTTAGTATATTTTTATATTTTGTCCCTTTTTAATTGTTTTAGCGTAACTTTTGTATTTTTCGCTCATATTTAGTTTTAAGACATAGTTTTTGCCATAGTTATTTTTATTTCTAGATTTTTAGGCTTTGCCGTAAAATCCCTTAAGTGCTTTTTCTTTAGACTAAGATATAGGTGCTTTAGAATTTTGCGACGCCTTTTTAAGTTTTAGTTCCTTTTTAAGATATTGCCATTTGGGATACAGTTTTACTTGTAAGCTTTAATATTTTTAGACGCCTTTTACCTATGTATCAATTATCATTCCAATTAGTAATCTCAATTTGCGATTATAATTTTAAGTTAGTGATCGTAATAAGGTTGGGTTAGTCAAGTATTTTTAAGTTTTATAAGTCACACTTTTTCTTTCTTATTTTTTCGATCTTTTCTTTTTCGACCTTTTTCGACGCGCTCTTTTTCTTTCTTATTTCTCGCCATTCTAGTTTTAGGACATAGATTTTTATTCTACTTCTTATCTAAATTTCTTAAAATTACGAAAATTTATTTTAAGTGGTTAAATTGATTGACGTCAAAATTTTCTGGTTCGTAGTAATAGTTGGATTTGTACGTGGATCGGGTTATTGGAGTCAAACAGTCCTCAATTATATTGAGACCAAACGAATCCTGCCCCTCTGCTGCATCTTTTGGCTATTCGAAACATGGGCAAAATCAGAAAAGTCTATTAATTGGATAACTTATATAATTTTTTCTTTCCTTTTAAAAACTAATAGGATATTCAGTGAATGCACCGAGCAAGACGTTCACCACCTTTTGTACGTTCACCACCTGTAACTAGATCAAGACATCTAGTAAATATTACCGCCGTTGATTTTTCTTTAGAATCGTCATCCAGTCGACCAAGTACTCCAATTCAAATTTCCGATAATCCATTTTTTGAACCCGACCTCACAATTGAGAATTCGGAGAATATTCAGGGACGATTCATAGATCCTGAACCATTAAATTTTCCTCCGGAACTACCAATCATTCAAACAGAGATTGTTGAGGAACGAACCATTAAATCAGAATCCTCTAGTGATTCCGATTCAACAAATTCAATTATGGAGAATCTGAAACCTTTAAGTATGGAAGACCGAATGAGAGCTAAACGTACTGGCCAAGGTCACGCAATTACTCATCCAGACATTAATGCGCCAGATTATGAAATCAAAGGACAAATTCTACACATGGTGACTAATCAATGCCAATTTAGTGGTGCGCGCCGAAGGAAGATCCAAATGAAAATATTCGTACCTTTAATAGGATCTGCACTCTATTTAAAATCCGAGAAGTGGAGGATGAACAGATATATCTCATGTTATTTCCCTGGACTTTAAAGGGAGAAGCCAAAGATTGGTTGGAATCGTTACCTGAAGGGGCGATCGATACATGGGACGTTTTAGTTGAAAAATTTCTTAAACAATTCTTTCCGGCATCTAAAGCCGTAAGACTTCAAGGAGAAATTGTTATGTTCACACAGAAACCGAATGAAACTCTATATGAGGCGTGGACAAGATTTGGAAAGTTATTAAGAGGATGTCCGCAACATGGTTTAGACACCTGTCAAATAGTACAAATATTCTACCAAGGATGCGACATCACTACAAGGAAAGACATCGATATAGCAGCTGGTGGTTCTATTATGAAGAAAACAGAAACTGATGCTTATAAAATTATTGATAACACTGCTTCCCACTCACATGAGTGGCACCAAGAAAAAGATATCATTAGATCATCTAAAGCAGCTAGAGCCGATTCTAGCGATGACTTAGATTTCATTTCCGCAAAGATAGATGCTGTGGAGAGACGAATGGAAAAGATGACTAAGGATATCCACTCAATACGAATTAGTTGTGAGCAGTGTGGAGGACCACATTTGACAAAAGATTGTCTCAGTATTGAATTAACAATGGAACAAAGAGAGAATGTTTCATATCTAAACCAAAGGCCTGGAAATAATTATCAGAATAATTATCAACCACCAAGACCGATTTACAATCAAAATCAGATTTATAACCGAAATATTCCATACAACAACCAACAAGGTCCTAGCAATCAACAAGTATCTAACAATACTTACAACCAGCAAAGACCTAATTTTCAAAACAAACCACCACAACCCGATGATAAAAAGCCGAATTTAGAAGATATGATGACGAAGCTAGTTGAAACTCAAACGCAGTTTTTCACATCTCAAAAATAAACTAATGAACAAAATGCTCAAGCATTTAGAAATCAACAAGCTTCTATTCAAAACTTGGAACAAGAAGTAAGTAACCTAGCAAGGTTAATAGGTGAAAGAAAACCGGGAAGTTTACCTAGTGATACAAATGCAAACCCCCGGAATGAAACAGCTAAAGCCATTACCACAAGAAGTGGTACAACACTTAAACCACCAGAAATACCTGTAACTTCTGATGAAGCTATTCCTACTCCACAAGAACCACAACCTGATCAAGATAAGGAAAAAGAACCGGTAGTTGAAAAGGTTAATGAAGATAACACAGTTAAGGCTAAACCTTATGTTAAACCATACCAACCACCACTTCCTTACCCGAGTAAAATGAAAAAAGAGAAACTTGAAGCCGAGCAATCCAAATTCTTGGATATGTTTAAACAGATAAATGTAAATCTTCCTTTCATTGATGTGATTTCAGGAATGCCTAGATATGCTAAATTCTTGAAAGATCTAATCTCAAATAGAAAGAAAATGGAAGAACTCTCGGCTGTTACTATGAATGCTAATTGTTCAGCAGTGCTGTTGAATAAGATACCAGAAAAACTATCTGATCCAGGAAGTTTCACAATTCCATGTTTTCTGGGTAGTCTTAGTTCAATAGAAGCATTGGCAGACTTAGGTGCTAGTATAAATTTAATGCCGTATTCACTATACACTAAACTAGACCTTGGAGAATTGAAACCAACAAGAATAAGTATACAACTAGTCGATCGATCAATAAAATATCCTAGAGGGATAATGGAGAACATGCTAGTTAAAGTTGGTACTTTAGTATTTCCAGTAGATTTTGTTGTTCTGGACATGGAAGAAGATTCTCAAGTTCCTCTCATATTAGGAAGACTATTCTTAAACACGGATAAAGCAATGATAGACGTGTTTGGTAAGAAACTGACCCTAAGAATAGAGGATGAGAGTGTTACCTTTTCAGTTGATAGAGCAATGCAACAACCACAATCTGCAGATGATACATGTTATTATATTCAAACTATAAATTCACATTAAGAATTGTTGGAACAATTACCAGAATTACAAGGAACAGGAGAATGTTCTTTAGGAGAAGGTAATGAACCAATTGATGAAGCTGAAATGTTAGCTACACTTATAGCTAATGGATATGAACCAACAACAGAAGAAATTCAAATGCTAAAAGAAGAAGACAGACATCGATATAAATCATCGATAGAAGAACCTCCGAAATTAGAGTTAAAGCCACTTCCAAACCATTTGGAATACGCTTATTTACATGGTGAATCTAAATTACCTGTAATAATATCGTCTTCTCTTACTGAAAATGAGAAATCACAACTCATTTCTGTGTTGAAAGCTCATAAACCAGCCATTGCATGGAAGATTCATGATATTAAAGGAATAAGTCCTTCGTATTGCACACATAAAATCCTTATGGAAGAAGGTCATAAAACGTATGTGCAACGCCAATGAAGACTAAATCTGAATATGCAAGATGTAGTTAAAAAAGAAATTATTAAACTGCTAGACGCAGGTCTAATTTATCCAATTTCTGATAGTCCATGGGTAAGCCCAGTTCAATGCGTGCCTAAGAAGGGTGGCATGACTGTCATTACAAATGAAAAAAATGAGCTTATTCCTACTAGGACTGTAACAGGATGGCGTGTATGTATTGATTATAGAAAATTAAATAACGCCACCAGAAAAGATCACTTTCCCTTACCTTTTATTGATCAAATGTTGGAAAGATTAGCCGGAAATAGTTACTATTGTTTTCCAGATGGTTTTTCCGGATACTTTCAAATTCCAATAGCACCCGAAGATCAAGAGAAAACCACGTTCACGTGCCCTTATGGTACTTTTGCTTACAAACGCGTGCCATTTGGACTTTGCAACGCCCCTGCAACCTCTCAAAGGTGTATGATGGCGATTTTTCACGACATGATAGAAGAATGCATGGAAGTTTTCATGGATGACTTTTCAGTCTTCGGTGATACATTTGAATCATGTCTAGCTAATCTTGAACGAATGCTGATTAGATGCGAACAATCAAATCTAGTACTTAATTGGGAGAAATGCCATTTCATGGTTAAAGAAGGCATCGTTCTTGGACATAAAATTTCAAAAGAAGGAATTGAAGTGGATAAAGCTAAAGTAGATGTAATTGCTAAACTTCCACATCCCACCAATGTTAGAGGAGTTAGGAGTTTTCTAGGGCATGCCGGTTTTTACCGACGTTTCATAAAAGATTTTTCTAAAATTACCACTCCTATGAATAAACTCCTAGAAAAGGATGTTCCATTCATCTTTTCAGATGAATGCATCAAATCTTTTAATATTCTTAAAGAGAAACTCACTAATGCGCCGATCATGATAACACCAAATTGGAATCTATCGTTTGAACTAATGTGCGATACAAGTGATTTTGCAATGGGAGCCGTTTTAGGACAAAGGATTGAAAAATAATTTCAACCTATATATTATGCTAGTAAGACGTTACAAGGAGCACAAACGAATTACACAACTACTGAAAAAGAACTCCTTGCTATTGTCTTTGCTTTTGACAAATTTCGTTCATATCTCGTTCTAGCAATAACGGTGGTCTATACCGACCATTCTACTCTTAGATACCTATTTTCGAAACAAGATGCCAAACCAAGATTAATCCGTTGGATCTTACTCTTACAAGAGTTCGATATTGAAATCCGAGATAAAAGAGGAGCAGAAAATCTCGCCGCTGATCATCTTTCTCGTCTTGAAAATCCCGAATTAGAAGTTCTAAATGAATCGGCCATACAAGACAACTTTCCTGATGAATATCTATTGAAGATAGATTATAATGAAATTCCATGGTTTACAGACTATGCAAACTACTTAGTATGTGAATTCCTTGAAAAAGGATTATCGTACCAAAAATGAAAGAAATTCTTCAGTGATATAAAACACTATTTATGGGAAGATCCACATTTGTTTAAAAGTTATCCAGATGGAATAATACGCCGATGTGTATTCGGAGATGAAGCTAGTAAAATTTTAAACCATTGTCACACAGGACCAACAGGGGGGCATTATGGGCCTCAACTAACAGCAAGAAAAGTTTATGATGCTGGATTCTATTGGCCTACAATTCACAAAGACGCTCACCTTCTTTGCAAATCCTGTGATGCTTGTCAAATGACCGAAAAAATAAGTCAACGTGATGAAATGCCACAAAATGTCATTCAAGTATGTGAAGTATTTGACATTTGGAGTATTGACTTTATGGGTCCATTTCCAAAATCTCATAATAATCTCTATATTCTCGTAGCCATTGATTATGTATCTAAATGGGCAGAAGCACAAGCTCTCCCAACTAACGATGCACGAGTTGTAGTCAACTTTTTAAAACGTCTTTTTGCAAGGTTTGGAACACCGAAAGCTTTAATAAGTGATCGGGGTACTCATTTCTGTAATAATCAACTTGAGAAAATTCTTAAAAGATATGGAGTAACTCATAAAATCTCCACCGCATATCATCCACAAACAAGTGGACAAGTTGAAAATACCAACCGAGCTTTAAAATGTATTCTAGAGAAAACCGTAGGATCAAATCTGAAGGAATGGTCCATTAAATTGGAGGATGCACTCTGGCTTTTAGAACAGCCTACAAAACTCCAATTGGAACCACACCTTTTAAACTCGTCTACGAAAAAGCATGTCATCTTCCAGTAGAAATTGAACACAAAGCATTTTGGGCTTTGAAGACATGTAATCTTGATTTACATGAAGCTGGACGTCTACGGTTAAGTCAATTAAACGAATTAGAAGAATTAAGACATGAAGCATACGAAAATTCGTTAATCTATAAGGAAAGAACGAAGAAATGGCATGATAAAAGAATCAGAAGTTCAAAAGAATTTAAAGACGGAGATAGAGTTCTTCTTTTCAATTCACGATTCAAGCTATTTCCTGGAAAATTGAAATCGAGATGGTCTGGACCATTCATAGTCAAAAGAGTTTTTCCATACGGAACGATAGAATTAATAAATTCAAATGGAATTGAATTTAAAGTTAATGGTCACAGAGTTAAACATTACATAGATAATCCGATGGAAGTCGACAACGAAGTTAATCACAATTTCGATACCACAGCTAACTAAGTGTGGGGAGAATCAAGTCTTTAAAGGATAATATGTATTTCTGTTAGAGTTAGATTTTCTGTTTTAAAGTAGTTCTCAAAAATGGAACCCGAATGGTCTTTCCCTAGCAGACCCTAAAGAACTAGTCTTCTCCCCCCATTCTGAATTTTTATTTTTTTTAGGTTTTTACGAAATGAAGACTGCCTGTGAACTAAACCATGGTCTAATGCTACACGCTTTGATCACTAAACATAATAATGACACACTTCCGAGTGAAATAGTATCAGTAATCAGAGAAAGATTGGACGGAGTAAGAAAAGAATCCAGATGCGAAGATAATAAGTTACAATTTGGTAAATGAAAATCAAAATCTGCAGCGAAAAGAAGAGCACGACACCTTGAAAGATGTCACAAATGCGGAAAATGGTCACATGGAGGTAAATGTTCAAATAATCAAACCTATTCAAATACCGAATTTGTTACTTTATGCAGAGATGGACCGTTCATATGTTTAGAAGAAAAAACACTGAATGCTCGAGGTTACGCCTATGTAGCTATGAAAAACCAATTAAACCGACTATCTTATGAATGGGATATATCATATAACTAAGAATACTATCTCACAGGTAAGTCTGTACAGTTTTTAAATTTTTTTTTTTTTAACCTTTTGATAATAAACGCTAAATTGTTCGCTATAAAGTATTAAATTGGTATTGAATAAAATTAGGTTTGGCGACCGAAATTATTGATATCATACAAAAATTTATTACATCACTGCGAAATTTAACGTTTATTCTTAAGGTATAAATATCTTTAATCAATCAACCCAAAATATTTTAAAAATTCGTCATGAGTTAAATTAGGTCATGGAACCGAAATTACTTTACGGAAAAGAGGGGCGCATATTTTTGATAATATTTGATTGATTAAAGTGGGATAAAAGACCAAAAAGATTTTTAATTTTATTTTTACCATGTTTTTAAAATTAATATATAAATCTTAAATTAATATTGTAAACTTTTTAAATTAATATATTTAAAATTGTAAATATTTGAACAATTGATATTTTTAAGTTTGTATGTATAAAAACAAAAATATAATATAAGTTTGGTGTGAATTTTTAATTTTTAAAAAAAAAAAATGTGAATTTTTAATTTTATGCATATTTTAAATTTAAGTTGTGTGAATTTAAAAACAAAAATTTACTTTATTTCGCTAAGTTAAAAATATGATTTTTAAAATTCGTCGTGAGTTGAAGACTAGGTCGTTGAACCGAAATTACTTTACCCGAGGGAGGGATGAGAACTTTTATTATCATTATTTTTAATCTTATTGAATTAAAGTATGCCAAAAACATTAAAAAACCCAAAAATCTTTACTTTTAAAACCGCGCTTTGAATTGACAAATTTTAAAATTTTGTCGAGGGACGGACTAGGACATCTATCCGAAACACCCAAGCTCCTAAAGGAAAACAAATTTTTAAAATTTAATTAATTATAAGTTTTATAAACTATAAGGTTTTATATATAAAAAAAAAGCCCAGAACACTGGACCTGTATTTTAGGCCTGATACAAGCAGCTCAGCGGTTCTGTCCCAACACAAAACACACACACATATACGAACCAACCCCAAAAGCACCTCTAAAATTCGCAATTTTTCACCGTAATTCGTCATTTTTCTTGCTCTAATCATGCCTAGATTCTCATTCTTCAGCAAAATGGTAAAAATTACACCCCTAAACTCATAAATTTGCTAGTTTTTGTGATAATTCTAATTTTTTACCTAATGCAATTTTGTTAATTTCTAGTGTAATTAGTGTTAAATTGTTAGTATTTTATGCATTTATAACCTATATTGATGCTATTTAACATGATTTGAAGCCAAAAACTTCAAAATTTTTAGAAATCTAGGGTTTGTGTTCTTGAGCAATTTGGGACTTTTTGATATAAACAGGTTATGGCCGATTTTTATCATGAATTATTGCTAAATTGAGTAGTGTAACATGTTTAGATAGTTAAATGATCCAAACATTGATCCTAAACATGATTTTTGGAGATTAAAGTGGACTTTTTAAGTCCAAAATTCATGAACTTGATTAATTTTATATATTTGCCATTTGAGACTTGTTTAATTATTAGTAATGACTATTTTGACATGATATTTGAGTTAAATGCTTATGAATTTTGTATACATTTTCATATGTACTTATTTGAAAAGTGTAGAATTGTGAAAAATTGTGAAAATGTGTATAAGTTTAATTTTGATTTAACATGTTATAGTGATTGTTTTAAGTTGTTATTTTGCTAACACTAATGCATATTTGGATGCACAAATTTTGTGTTTAATGTGTTTTGCAGAAAGCCGATACTGGAGGTTCAGGAGCATCATCATCTAGACGACCAGCACCAGCACCAGAACCAGAACCAGAACCAGAAATGCAACACGAACAAGAACCACAACAACAGCCTGATCAGCACATACCTTATTATGATCTGGTACAGTTTGTTGATGAATTCATAGTATTCCCAATGAGGCCGCCAGTAGAATTCCCAACGATTCCTGAGCACACTCTGCATCCTAATCTGAGATTTGATAGGAGATGGAGAGATTACGAGACATATCAAAGGAACAAATTCAAATTGGTAACAAAAAATGTAGAGGTGCCAAGGGTAATCGATTGGGCCCCTTTGGAAATGGTCCATCTAGCTGACCGTGTTAGACAGCTTTTGGTACAAAGGTATGGCAGTTCTTCTTTTACAGATTGGGAACGTCTTTTCACCATTCGTAGACCTGTATATAAGGAATGGTGTGTTGAGTTGATGAGTACTGTATCACTTGATACAAATATAGTTAGAATAGATGATAGAAGATTTCTTAGGTTTATCCTTGGCGGTAGGATGTACAGAATGTCCATGCTGGACATGGCCAGGGCCTTACAGATATATACTCCTGGTGAGTTGCTATTACCCGATTGTACAAATTTGATTCATTATGGTGAAAGGGTAGATAGTAACTTTGATGCTGACGCCATTTGGAGGCGTATGTCACATTTTGATGTTTTTACACGAGCAGGAGGACACTCCTATACACATATTGACAGAGCCGAGCTTCGTATTATTCATAGATTTTTGGCTAACTCGATTACACAGAGAGGTCACAATAAAGAAAAAATTACCTTACATGATTTATTCTACCTAAAGTGTATTCGGGATCCTAGAAGCTTTGTCAATATCCCTTACTGTGTTGCTTTTTATTTATCTAAAATGGTAGAGGGAATGCAGGAAGGGAGTATAATAGGAGGAGGTATTTTTGTTACTCTCATTGGAGAGTATTTAGGTGTTGATAGGAACCAAGGGGTCCATTACAGCTTTGTAGAGAACAGGTTGAGCCCTTAGGATTGAAAGTTTATGTAGGTGCTAAGGTATTGAAAAGTAGACGTAACCAGGCAGTACCCTATGAGGGATCTCATCCTCAGGTAGAGAGAGGCTCAGACGAGGAAATGGAGGAGGCGGAAGATATTAGGGATGTCTTTCGAGATGCTATTCTTGACGTCCACGTTCGTATAGATGAGGAAGCAATGACGAATGCGGCCAGACATAGTATGTATGAGCAGTGGAACTCCGAGCGAGTATACGAGGATTATAGGCGATGCCAACACGATAGCTGGTTAGTTCATCAGCACCAAATCATGAGCCAACTATCATATCAGGTACCAAATAACTATGTACCTACTCGACCTGCTCATTTTCCGCTACACAGCCCCGATATCCGACCACCCTTTAACCGGTATGACTATAACCAAGCCTATCAAAACACCTATAACCAACAATGGAACCCACCTGACGAGATGAACTGGAACCCATATCCAGACTTATTTAGTTCCATTTAGTTATTTATATGATTTTTATGTTTTTATCTTTTTACTTATTCATGTTTAAACTTATGTTATTGAATATACTTATGTAATCTTTATAATTTTTATTATTATTGTGTACTAATATTTCACATTTAGGATTTGAAAGTGGGATATTAAGTCTCATTTCAAATTGCCATGCATGTTTATATTTGTATGTATGTATATTGTAAATTGTACAAAACAGGGTAAAACAGCGCATTTTCAAAGACTGGCATTAAGTTCAGCAAAAGCTACTAATTTTGACGACGAGATGACAAATAAATGTGATGTAACAACAGTCGGAATGAACAAATGATATGCACCATTTATCATTCAGCAAACAAACGCCAATATGTTTGGAAACTTTGGTAAAATTTAATCATTTTTCTACGCTAATCACCCTCAATAATTTAAATTGTTACTGATTTCTTGCAAATGAGGGCATTGCAAGATCTTAAGTGTGGGAAGAGGTTAAATTCTTTCGGATTTTAAAATTTTTACTTTATACACTTGGTTACCATTAAAAATACTAGTAACGTAGTAGTTGTATTAGAATCTAGTGCTCTCTAATAATAAAGAACATCCCTAGTCTTATATACTGACTACCCAATTCAAGTAAAATTTTTCAAAATTTTCAATTAAATGAACTCAAAATCATGTTTATACATATTTATGAATGATAAAACTGGGTGTTAACACCGAAATTATTGTTACCTCAGAAAGGACATAAATTGAGAAACAAACCAAAATGTTAAAATTCATTTAAAATGGAATAGAGGACAATAAAAAGGAAAATAAAAGCCAAGTGTGGGAAAAATTACCAAGTTATCTTAAACATATGTCACTTATTTCTGTAACAAATAATTGAAAATACTTTTGCTTTGGACTAAACTAAACTGTTTTACCCGATGAAAGAAAAGAAGAGATGGATCTACACGATGAATCAATTCCATCGTTAAAAGGAAGTAAAGTCTTTCGAAAAAGACACGCGCTTCTTGATTTAGGTCATGAAGTTGTCGTCCAGACCAGCTGTAGGTTGATGAAAAATCTAGAAAAGTCATCTCTAAAATCAGCAGGAAATCCACGGACCTCAGCATAAAACAGGGTCGCCAAGTGGTCTAACTTATCCTAACCATGAGAAGGATTTATCTCGTACAATGGGGGGCACCGTGCAAATTAGCTTGATAAGACTAATAAATCAGATCCCCAGAAAGGATAATCTCTTTTAAAGATCAAAAATCAGCTTTTAAGACTGATATTACTCAATCCTAGAGATTGACCTTAAAGATTGAGAATTACAAACTCATGGAATTCAATGATATCTAAACTCGAGCTTGAACGAGAAAATATTTTGATCAAATTACAAACCGATTTATTTTCTGAAAACCCTATTTTCAATGCGTTCATTACCTTTGAACGTAAATTCCTAGGAATTCACCTAGAATTCATTAGGTCACCTGAACCAAATCGGGTGTCAACCGTAAGAACGGTAGTTGCATAGCATGGTCGAAGACAGGACCTTGTGCCAGACCGAAAAATCATAAGGGTGAGCTTTACTATTGCTCCTACCAAGGATAGTAATTGCGTCTGACACGTTATAGACCATAATTAAAAGCATGTCAGGGGACATTGCCTTAACAGTTGCTTGTTCAACACTTTCCTTTACAACCGGACGGTAGTTTACCGAAAGGTAATATATGGAGCAAGTAAACTGGATGTGTTGCTTTCCCAATACAAGGTTAGCAAGTGGGTGACACAAAACCGCAAGTTTTGAGCTAAAAAATTTCAAATCTGAAACCCACCAAACCCACAAAAATAATTTTGCAAACACCGGTGAAGGGTTATTCCGAAAAACTTATCTAGGGTAAAAGCTAGATTGAATTTTCAAAAAGATCAAATATTTTCATAAAGATCCAATTTCTTAAAGGATCTAAATTTTATAGTCATGTGGGACTGTAAACCACATCGTTACTACCATTGTTTATACCGCCGTATTGAAATTACTGATGTACAAAGTGTGAAGAATAAAGAAGTGATTCTAGTATTTCAAGACTATATTGCTTGAGGACAAGCAACGCTCAAGTGTGGGAATATTTGATAATGCTAAAAAAGAACATATATTTCATAGCATTATTCTTCAAGAAAGACAAGCTTTTAGTTGCAATTGTCCTATTTACAAGTGATATTCATTTAAATAATAAAAGGTGAAGACAAAAGACAGATTCGACGAATTGAAGACGCAAACGACCAAAAAGCTCAAAAGTACAAAATACAATCAATGAGGTTCTAATTATTGATAAGAAACGTCTCAGAATTACAAGAGTACAAGATTCAAAACGCAAAGTACAAGATATTAAATTGTACGCAAGAACGTTTGAAAATCCGGAACCGGGACCAGAGTCAACTCTCAACGCTCGACGCAACGGACTAAAAATTACAAGTCAACTATGCACATGAATATAATATAATATATAATTAATTCTTAAAATTAATATATATATATATTATATTATATTATAAAACCGTCGGCATAAAAAAACAAAGACTTTTGAGTCTCCCCAGCTGGCCATACGATCGCATGGCCTGGAAGGCATAAATCCATGCGATCGCATGGTACACAGTTCCAGCCCACATGCCTATAAAAATCGAGCTTTGGTGTAACACAAAACACATCCTTTTCTTCTCCTCATTCATACGTAGTATATATTTATATTTTAATTTTAATTTTAATTCTAATAATAAGGGTATGTTAGCGAATGTTGTAAGCGTGTAAGTCGAAATTCTGTCCGTGTAACGCTACGCTATTTTTAATCATGTAAGTTATGTTCAACCTTTTTACATTAATGTCTCGTAGCTAAGTTATTATTATGTTTATTTAATTCGAAGTAATCATGATGTTGGGCTAAAAATATTAAAATTGGGTAATTGGGCTTTGTACCATAATTGGGGTTTGGACAAAAGAACGACACTTGTGGAAATTAGACTATGGGCTATTAATGGGCTTTATATTTGTTTAACTAAATGATAGTTTTTTAATGTTAATATAAAGATTTACAATTGGGCGTCCCTATAAATAACCATTTACACTCGATCGGACACGATGGGTTGGATATTTATATGTACGAATAATCGTTCATTTAACCGGACACAGGAATGGATTAATAGCCACTAGAATTATTAAAACAGGGGTGAAATTATGTACAAGGACACTTGGCGTAATTGATAACAAAGTATTAAAACCTTGGGTTACATTCAGTCGACATCCTGGTGTAATTATTAAACAAAGTATTAAAATCTTGTTACAGTTTAAGTCCCCAATTAGTTAGAATATTTAAATTCGGGTATAAGGATAATTTGACGAGGACACTCGCACTTTATATTTATGACTGATGGACTGTTATGGAAAAAACCAGACGGACATTTTAAATAATCCAGGACAAAGGACAATTAACCCATGGGCATAAAACGAAATCAACACGTCAAACATCATGATTACGGAAGTTTAAATAAGCATAATTCTTTTATTTCATATTTAATTTCCTTTATTTTATATTTAATTGCACTTCTAATTATCGCACTTTTATTTTTTGTTATTTTATTTAATTGCACTTTTAATTATCGTACTTTTTAATTATCGCAAGTTTATTTTATCGCACTTTTATTTATCGCAATTTCATTATCGTTATTTACTTTACGCTTTAAATTAAGTCTTTTATTTATTTAATATTTTACATTTTGTTTTAACTGCGACTAAAGTTTTAAAATCGTCAAACCGGTCATTAAACGGTAAAAACCCCCCTTTAAAATAATAATATTACTTATATATATATTCGTATTTTTATAAATTAAACTAATATAGCGTTAAGCTTTGATTAAAAGATTCCCTGTGGAACGAACCGGACTTACTAAAAACTACACGACTGTACGATTAGGTACACTGCCTATAAGTGGTGTAGCAAGGTTTAAGTATATCCATTCAATAAATAAATAAATATCTTGTGTAAAATTGTATCGTATTTAATAGTATTTCCTTGTAAAATTTAATAGTATTTTATACCCCTTAGCTCTAAACATCAATGACCCATTTCAAGCATATCAAGATAGATACAATGAACCATGGAACCCCTACTGGTTTCAGAATCAACCCTAGTTTACTTAGTCTTATTTATCTTATTTATTTGTAATGTTGCTATATTTAATACTTATGTTGGAATTGTATTAGTTTTTATAATTTTCTAACTTTTATTATTATATTTTAATAATTTTTGACTGTGGAGTAATATACCAAACTTCAAAAATATGTATATATGTTTGCAGTTTATCTTATGTACACAACAGGGTAAAACAATGGATTTTCAAAGACTGGCATTAAGTTCAGCAAAAGCTACTAATTTTGACGACAAGATGCAAAATAAATGTGATGAAACAACAAACAGAATGAACAAATGATGTGCACCATTTATCATTCAACAAACAAATGCCAATATGTTTGGAAACTTTGGTAAAATTTAATCATTTTTCTACGCTAATCACCCTCAATAATTTAAATTGTTACTGAGTTCTTGCAAATGTGGGCATTGCAAGATCTTAAGTGTGGGAAGGGGTTAAATTCTTTCGGATTTTAAAAAAAAAAAAATTTACACTCGGTTACCATTAAAAATACTAGTAACGCAGTAGTTGTATTAGTATCTAGTGCTCTCTGATAATAAAGAACAACCCTAGTATTATATACTGACTACCCAATTCTAGTAAAATTTTTCAAAATTTTCAAATAAATGAATTCAAAATCATGTTTATACATATTTATGAACGATAAAACTAGGTGTTAACACCGAAATTATTGTTACCTCGGAAAGGACATAAATTGAGAAACAACCCAAAATGTTAGAATTCATTTAAAATGGAATAGAGGACAATAAAAAGGAAAATAAAAGAAAATAAAAGCCAAGTGTGAGAAAATTTACCAAGTTATTTAAAACATATATCACATATTTTTGTACAAATAATTGAAGATACTTTTGTTTTGGACAAAATTAAATGTTTTACGTAAATTGTAATATATTTGAAAGAAAGATGGATCTACACGATGAATCAATTCCATCATTAAAAGGAAGTAAATCTGGACGACAACTTCATGACCTAAAACATTTAATTTTGTCCAAAACAAAAGTATCTTCAATTATTTGTACAAAAATATGTGATATATGTTTTAAATAACTTGGTAAATTTTCTCACACTTGGCTTTTATTTTCTTTTATTTTCCTTTTTATTGTCCTCTATTCCATTTTAAATGAATCAATTCCATCATTAAAAGGAAGTAAAGTCTTCCGAAAAAGACACGCGCTTCTTGATTTAGGTCATGAATTCCATTATTTTACTCAATCCTTGACATTGACCTTAAAGATTGAGAATTACAAACTCATGGAATTCGATGATATCTAAACTCGAGCTTGAACGAGAAAACATTTTGATCAAATTACAAACCGATTTGTTTTCTAAAAACACAGTTTCATTGCGTTCATTACCATTGAACGTAAAATCCTAGGAATTCACCTGGAATTCATTAGGTCACCTGAACCAAAACGGGTGTCAACTGTAAGAACGGTGGTTGCATAGCATGGTCAAAGACAGGACCTTGTGCCAGACCGAAAAACCATAACGGTGAGCTTTACTATTGCTCCTATAAAGGATAGTAATTGCATCCGACACGTTATAGACCATAATTAAAAGCATGTCATGGGACATTGCCTTAACAGTTGCTTGTTCAACGCTTTCCTTTACAAACGGACGGTAGTTTACCGAAAGGTAATATACAGAGCAATTATACTGGACGTGTTGCTTTCCCAATACAAGGTTAGCAAGTGGGTGACACAAAACCGAAAATTTTGAGCTAAAATTTTCAAATCTGAAACCCACCAAACCCACAAAAACAATTTGCAAACACCGGTGAAGGGTTATTCCGGAAAACTTATCTAGGGTAAAAGCTAGATTGAATTTTCAAAAAGATCAAATGTTTTCATAAAGATCCAATTTACTTTAGGATCTAAATTTTCATAGTCATGTGGGACTGTAAACCATAACGTTACTATAATTGTTCATACCGCCGTATAGAAATCACTGATGTACAAAGTGTGAAGAATAAAGAAGTGATTCTAGTATTTTTATTTCAAGACTATATTGCTTGAGGACAAGCAACGCTCAAGTGTGGGAATATTTGATAATGCTAAAAACGAACACATAATTCATAGCATTATTCCTCAAGAAAGACAAGCTTTTAGTTGCAATTGTTCTATTTACAAGTGATATTCGTTTAAATATTAAAAGGTGAAGACAAAAGGCAGATTCGACGATTTAAAGACGCAAACGACCAAAAAGCTCAAAAGTACAAAGTACGATCCAAGAGGTTCAATTTATTAATGAGAAGAGTCTAGAAATGACAAAAGTACAAATTACAAAACGAAAAGTACAAGATATTAAATTGTACGCAAGGACGTTCGAAAATCCGGAACCGGGACCTAAGTCAACTTTCAATGCACGACGCAACGGAGCGAAAATTACAAGTCAACTATGCATATAAATATAATATAATATATAAATAATTCTTAAAATTATATATATATATTATATTTATTTATTAAAAAATCCGTCGGCAAGCTAGGAGCCAAACTTGGATGAGCTGTAATCCACTACTCCGCGATCGCGGAGATGTGAAGGAGAAACCCTTCGAGATCGCGAAGCACACCAAAACTGAAATGGGGCCTATAAAAGGCAACGCATTCGATCGATATTTTACACTTCTTTTTCTTTTCATCATACGTAAAGATATATATATATATATATATATATATATATATATATATATATATATATATATATATATATATATATATATATATATATATATATATATATATATATATATTATAATTTTAATTTTAATTTTAATTCTAATAATAAGGGTATGTTAGCAAATGTTGTAAGGGTGTAAGTCGAATTTCTGTCCGTGTAACGCTACGCTATTTTTAATCACTGTAAGTTATGGTTAATGTTATTTTTAAATTAATGTCTCATAGCTAAGTTATTATTATGCTTATTTAATACCGAAGTAATCATGATGTTGGGCTAAATTATTAAGATTGGGTAATTGGGCTTTGTACCATAATTGGGGTTTTGGACAAAAGAACGACACTTGTGGAAATTAGACTATGGGCTATTAATGGGCTTTATATTAACTAAATGATACCTCGCTAATTTAATATATAGACTTATAATTTGACGTATTTATATATAACCACATACGCTTGACTGGGCACGGTGGGCGGGATATCTATAAATACCAATAATTATTCATTTTACCGGACACGGAATTGGATTAATAGTTAATAGACTTGTTGAAACAGGGGTGGATTACATTCAAGGGTAATTGGTGTAATTGTTAACAAAGTAGTAAAACCTTGGTTTACACGCAGTCGATAACCTGGTGTATTCATTAAACAAAGTATTAAGACCTTGTTACAATTCGAATCTCCAATTAGTTGGAATATTTGACTTCGGGAATAAGAATAATTTGACGAAGACTTTCGCACTTTATATTTATGACTGATGGACTATTATGGACAAATCCGTATGGACATATCAAATAATCCAGGACAAAGGACAATTAACCCATGGGAATAAACTAAAAACAACACGTCAAACATCATAATTACGGAAGTTTAAATAAGCATAATTCTTTTATTTCATATTTAATTTCCTTTATTTTATATTTAATTGCACTTTTAAATATCGCACTTTTATTTATTGTCATTATATTTAATTGCACTTTTAATTATCGTACACTTTAATTATCGCAATTTTATTTTATCGCACTTTTATTTATCGCAATTTCATTATCGTTATTTACTTTACGCTTTAAATTAAGTTATATTTATATTTTACATTAGGTTTTAACTGCGACTAAAAGTTTTAAAATCGACAAACCGGTCATTAAACGGTAAAAACCCCCTTTTTATAATAATAATACTACTTATATATATTTTTGTATTTTTACAATTATAAGTTAAAAATATAGCGTTAAGCTTATTTAAGTGTATCCCTATGGAACGAACCGGACTTACTAAAAACTACACTACTGTATGATTAGGTACACTGCCTATAAGTGTTGTAGCAAGGTTTAGGTATATCCATTCTATAAATAAATAAATATCTTATATAAAATTGTATCGTATTTAATAGTATTTCGTTGTAAAAATAATACTATTTCCTAGTACACCTCGCACACATCAAGTATTTTTGGCGCCGCTGCCGGGGAAGACCAAAGCGAAACGCTATAAAAAATATATATTTATTTTTAAAAAAAAAGTTTGTTCAAAATATATAATATATAAAATTATAAAGTAATTTTATTTCTATTTTAGTTTTTTTAAAATTAAGTTTTTATTTAATTTATATAAATATTTTATATAAATATCAAAAACAGAAAAAAAAAATTTATAAAATTTAGATGAAGAAATTTATGAAGAACACTTAGAACTTGAAGATAGAACTTGAGAGAGATCAATTAGATGAAGAAAATTGAAGAATGAAAGTGTTTGTAGGTGTTTTTGGTCGTTGGTATATGGATTAGATATAAAGGATGTGAAATTTTGTTTACATGTAAATAAGTCATGAATGATTACTAATATTTTTGTAATTTTATGAGATATTTCATGCTAGTTGCCAAATGATGGTTCCAACATGTGTTAGGTGACTCACATGGACTGCTAAGAGCTGATCATTGGAGTGTATATACTAATAGTACATACATCTAAAAGCTGTATATTGTACGACTACGAATACGGGTGCATACGAGTAGAATTGTTGATGAAACTGAACGAGGATGTAATTGTAAGCATTTTTATTAAGTAGAAGTATTTTGATAAGTGTCTTTAAGTCTTTCAAAAGTGTATAAATACATATTAAAACACTACATGTATATACATTTTAACTGAGTCGTTAAGTCATCGTTAGTCGTTACATGTAAGTGTTGTTTTGAAACCTTTAGGTTAACGATCTTGTTAAATGTTGTTAACCCAATGTTTATTATATCTAATGAGATATTAAATTATTATATTATCATGATATTATGATATATTAATATATCTTAATATGATATATATACATTTAAATGTCGTTACAACGATAATCGTTACATATATGTCTCGTTTCGAAATCCTTAAATTAGTAGTCTTGTTTTTACATATGTAGTTCATTGTTAATATACATAATGACATGTTTACTTATCATTTATCATGATTAAACATAGTGTAACAATATCTTAATATGATTCATATGTAATTAGTAAGACGTTGTTATAACGATAATCATTATATATATCGTTTCGAGTTTCTTAATTCAATAAACACAATTTTATGTATATAACTCATTGTTAAAATACCTAATGAGATACTTACTTATCATAATATCATGTTAAATATATATATAATCATATATATGTCATAATATAGTTTTTACAAGTTTTAACGTTCGTGAATCACCGGTCAACTTGGGTGGTCAATTGTCTATATGAAACCTATTTCAATTAATCAAGTCTTAACAAGTTTGATTGCTTAACATGTTGGAAACACTTAATCATGTAAATATCAATTTCATTTAATATATATAAACATGGAAAAGTTGGGGTCACTACAGTACCTACCCGTTAAATAAATTTCGTCCCGAAATTTTAAGCAGTTGGAGGTGTTGACGTATCTTCTGGAAATAAGTGCGGGTATTTCTTCTTCATCTGATCTTCTAGTTCCCAGGTGAACTCGGGTCCTCTACGAGCATTCCATCGAACCTTAACAATTGGTATCTTTTTTTGCTTAAGTCTTTTAACCTCACGATCCATTATTTCGACGGGTTCTTCGATGAATTGAAGTTTTTCGTTGATTTGGATTTCGTCTAACGGAATAGTGAGATCTTCTTTAGCAAAACATTTCTTCAAATTCGAGACGTGGAAAGTGTTATGTACAGTCGCGAGTTGTTGAGGTAACTCAAGTCGGTAAGCTACTGGTCCGACACGATCAATAAACTTGAATGGTCCAATATACCTTGGATTTAATTTCCCTCGTTTACCAAATCGAACAACGCCTTTCCAAGGTGCAACTTTAAGCATGACCATTTCTCCAATTTCAAATTCTATATCTTTTCTTTTAATGTCAGCGTAGCTCTTTTGTCTACTTTGGGCGGTTTTCAACCGTTGTTGAATTTGGATGATCTTCTCGGTAGTTTCTTGTATTATCTCCAGACCCGTAATCTGTCTATCCCCCACTTCACTCCAACAAATCGGAGACCTGCACTTTCTACCATAAAGTGCTTCAAATGGCGCCATCTCAATGCTTGAATGGTAGCTGTTGTTGTAGGAAAATTCTGCTAACGGTAGATGTCGATCCCAACTGTTTCCGAAATCAATAACACATGCTCATAGCATGTCTTCAAGCGTTTGTATCGTCCTTTCGCTCTGCCCATCAGTTTGTGGATGATAGGCAGTACTCATGTCTAGACGAGTTCCTAATGCTTGCTGTAATGTCTGCCAGAATCTTGAAATAAATCTGCCATCCCTATCAGAGATAATAGAGATTGGTATTCCATGTCTGGAGACGACTTCCTTCAAATACAGTCGTGCTAACTTCTCCATCTTGTTATCTTCTCTTATTGGCAGGAAGTGTGCTGATTTGGTGAGACGATCAACTATTACCCAAATAGTATCAAAACCACTTGCAGTCCTTGGCAATTTAGTGATGAAATCCATGGTAATGTTTTTTGCCATTTCCATTCCGGGATTTCGGGTTGTTGAAGTAGACCTGATGGTTTCTGATGCTTCGCTTTGACCTTAGAACACGTCAAACATTCTCCTACGTATTTAGCAACATCGACTTTCATACCTGGCCACCAAAAATGTTTCTTGAGTTCCTTGTACA
This sequence comes from Rutidosis leptorrhynchoides, assembly GCF_046630445.1. Taxonomy (NCBI): domain Eukaryota; kingdom Viridiplantae; phylum Streptophyta; class Magnoliopsida; order Asterales; family Asteraceae; genus Rutidosis; species Rutidosis leptorrhynchoides. Next base: position 254,484,144 of record NC_092341.1, read on the forward strand.
TCTTCCCCGTTCCAGGATGTATTGAGTATCTGGTTTTATGAGCTTCTCTAAGTACCATTTCTCTCATATCTCCAAATTTTGTTACCCAAATCCTTTCAGCCCTATACCGGGTTCCGTCTTCCCGAATATTAGGATGCTTCTCCGATCCTTTGGGTATTTCATCCTTTAAATTTCCCTCTTTTAAAACTCCTTATTGTGCCTCCTTTATTTGAGTAGTAAGGTTAGTGTGAATCATTATATTCATAGCTTTTACTCGAATGGGTTCTCTGTCCTTTCTGCTCAAGGCGTCGGCTACCACATTTGCCTTCCCCGGGTGATAACGAATCTCAAAGTCGTGATCATTCAACAATTCAATCCATCTGCACTACCTCATGCTAAGTTGTTTCTGATTAAATATGTGTTGAAGACTTTTGTGGTCGGTATATATAATACTTTTGACCCCATATAAGTAGTGCCTCCAAGTCTTTAATGCAAAAACAACCGCGCCTAATTCCAAATCATGCGTCTTATAATTCTGCTCGTGAATCTTCAATTGTCTAGACGCATAAGCAATTACTTTCGTTCGTTGCATTAATACACAACCGATACCTTGCTTTGAGGCGTCACAATATATCACAAAATCATCATTCCCTTCAGGTAATGACAATATAGGTGCCGTAGTTAACTTTTTCTTCAACAATTGATACGCTTTTTCTTGTTCATCCTTCCATTCAAATTTCCTCCCTTTATGCGTTAATACAGTCAAGGGTTTTGCTATTTTGGAAAAATCTTGGATGAATCTCCGGTAATAACCAGCTAGCCCTAAAAATTGGCGTATGTGTTTTGGAGTTTTCGGGGTTTCTCACTTTTCAACGGTTTCAATCTTTGCTGGATCCACCTGAATACCTTCTTTGTTCACTATGTGACCGAGGAATTGAACTTCTTCCAACCAAAATGCACACTTTGAAAACTTAGCGTACAATTTTTCTTTTCTCAGTAACTCTAGCACTTTTCTCAAATGCTCTTCGTGCTTTTGATCATTCTTCGAGTAAATAAGTATGTCATCGATGAAAACAATGACAAACTTGTCACGATATGGCCCACACACTCGGTTCATGAGGTGCATGAACATAGCTGGTGCGTTAGTCAATCCAAACGGCATAACCATAAACTCGTAATGACCGTAACGCGTCCTAAAAGCAGTCTTTGGAATATCATCCTCTTTTACCCGCATTTGATGATATCCAGAACGTAAATCGATCTTCGAATAAATCGACGAGCCTTGTAGTTGATCAAATAAGTCATCGATTCTCGGTAATGGGTAACGGTTCTTGATGGTAAGTTTGTTCAACTCTCGGTAGTCGATACACAACCTGAATGTACCATCTTTCTTCTTGACAAACAAAACAGGAGCTCCCCATGGTGATGTACTTGGTCGAATGAAACCATGCTATAAAAGTTCCTGTAATTGACTTTGTAATTCTTTCATTTCGCTGGGTGCGAGTCTGTATGGAGCACGAGCTATTGGTGCAGCTCCTGGTACAAGGTCTATTTGAAATTCAACGGATCGATGTGGGGGTAATCCCAGTAATTCATTCGAAAATACATCGGGAAATTCTTTTGCGACGGGAACATCACTGATGTTCTTTTCTTCAGGTTTAACTTCCTTGATGTGTGCTAGAATGACGTAACAACCTTTTTTTATTAGTTTTTGCGCCTTCAAACTACTAATAAGATTTAATTTCGCGTTGTTCTTTTCTCCGTACACCATTAAAGGTTTTCCTTTTTCACGCATAATGCGAATCGCATTTTTGTAACAAACGACCTCTGCTCTTACCTTCTTCAACCAGTCCATGCCAATTATTACATCAAAACTCCCTAACTCGATTGGTATTAAATCAATCTTAAATGTTTCATCACCTAGTTTAATTTTTCTATCCCGACATATATTATCTGCTGAAATTAATTTACCATTTGCTAATTCGAGTAAAAATTTATTATCCAAAGGCGTCAATGGGCAACTTAATTTAGCACAAAATTCTCTATTCATATAGCTTCTATCCGCACCCGAATCAAATAAAACATAAGCAGATTTATCGTCAATAAGAAACATACCCGTAACAAGCTCCGGGTCTTCCTGTGCTTCTGCCGCATTAATATTGAAAACTCTTCCACGGCCCTGCCCATTAGTATTCCCCTGATTCAGGCAATTTCCAATAATGTGGCCCGGTTTTCCACATTTATAACAAACAGCGTTAGTATTACTTGCTCCGACACTATTCCTTTCGGCATTACTTGTTCCGACATTATTTGTTCCTTTAGTTCTGTTAAACTTTGGTCCGTAGACCTCACACTTTGTCGCGCTATGACCATTTCTTTTACACCTGTTGCAAAATGTCGTGCAAAACCCCTGATGATTTTCTTCACACCTATGACATGGCTGTTTTTGGTTTTTGTTGCCGTTGTTGTTATTGAGGTTGTTGTTGGGATTGTTATTGTTGTTGAAACGGTTGTTGTAGTTGTTGTTGTTGTTGGGATGTTTGTTGTAGTTATTGTTAGGATTGCGGTTATTGTTGCGATTGTTGTTGCGGTTGTTGGGATAGTTGTTGCGATTGTGGTTGTAATTGTTGTTGTTGTTGTACTGGTGACTCTTGTCACCGTTCTCCTCCCACTTCCTCTTGAGTTGTTTCGTGCTAGCTTTTTCGGCCGCCTGCTCTTTAATTCTTCCCTCAATCTGATTTATGAGTTTATGAGCCATTCGACTTGCCTTCTGTATAGAAGCGGGCTCGTGTGAACTCACATCTTCTTGAATCCTTACTGGTAACCCTTTTACAAATGCGTCGATCTTCTCTTCTTCATCTTCGAATGCTCCCGGACACAATAGGCACAACTCTGTGAATCGTCGTTCATATGTGGTAATGTCGAACCCTTGTGTTCGTAACTCTCTAAGTTCTGCCTTGAGTTTATTGACTTCGTTTCTAGGACGGTACTGCTCGTTCATCAATTGCTTGAATGCCGACCACGGTAGTGCGTAAGCAGCATTTTGTCCTACCTGTTCAAGATAGGTGTTCCACCACGTTAACACAGTACCTGTCAAGGTATGCGTAGCGTACTTAACTTTGTCGTCTTCAGTACACTTACTTATGGCAAAGACCGATTCGAACTTCTCGGTCCACCATTTCAATTCAATTGGTTCTTCGGTTCCATCAAATTCCAAAGGTTTGCAGGCAGTGAATTCTTTGTAGGAGCATCCTACGCGATTTCTTGCACCGTTAGCTGCATTGCTAGATTCAGAGTTATTGTTGGTATGTAGCGCAGCCTGTACTGCGGCTATGTTTGTAGCAAGAAAGGTACGAAATTCCTCTTCACTCATATTCATGGTGTGTCGAGTAGTCGGTGCCATTTCCTTCAAAATAGCCAACTGAATCGAGTTAATCATACAGAATATTAAGAGTAGTCAATAGTATTTTGTAGCATAATTGATGTGGTAGCGTGGGGGTACGTGATAGTACTATATTTTACTATGAAATACGTTACAAATTACACAAGTTTTAATTATTTATTTACAAATGGGATATACCTAAACCTTGCTACAACACTATAGGCAGTGTACCTAATCGTAGAGTAGTATAGTTTTTAGTAAGTCCGGTTCGTTCCACAGGGAGCGGGCTTATTGCACACTATATTTTTAAACAACTATATTTGTACAAAATATATATAATTATATATAATAATATATAAAAGGGGGTTTACCGTTTAATGACCGGTTTGTCGATTTATATTTTAAACGAAGCGTATAGTAAATGACGATATTTAAATAACAATATAAAATAAATAACAATAATTAAAATGACAATAAATAAAAGTACGATGAAATATGAAATAAAATATATTATGCTTATTTAAACTTCCGTAATCATGATGTTTGACGTGTTGATTTTTAGTTTATTCCCATGGGTTAATTGTCCTTTGTCCTGGATTATTTGATAAGTCCATCTGGTTTTTGTCCATAACGGTCCATCAGTCATAAATATAAAGTGCGAGTGTCCTCGTCAAATTATCCTTATGTCCGAAGTCAAATATTCCAACTAATTGGGGACTTAAACTGTAACAAGGTTTTAATACTTTGTTTAATAATTACACCAGGTTATCGACTGCGTGTAATCCAAGGTTTAATACTTTGTTAACAATTACGCCAAGTATCCTTGTACATAATTTCACCCCTGTTTTAATAATTCCATAGACTATTAATCCATTCCCGTGTCCGGTTAAATGAACGATTATTCGTACATATAAATATCCCGCCCATCGTGTCCGATCGAGTGTATATGGTTATTTATGGGTACGTCCAATTGTAAATCTTTATATTAAAATTAACAAACTATCATTTAGTTAAACAAATATAAAGCCCATTAATAGCCCATAGTCTAATTTCCACAAGTGTCGTTCTTTTGTCCAAACCCCAATTATGGTACAAAGCCCAATTACCCCGTCTTTAATATTTAGTCCAACATCATGATTACTTTGGCTCAAATAAGCATAATAATAACTTAAGTACGAGACATTAATTTAAAAAGGAGAACATAGCTTACATTGATTATTTATCGCGTAGTGTTACACGGACAGAGCTCCGACTTTAAAAACCCGTAAAAATAACTTTTACATAACCCAAACTAATCTAATATAACACTAATCTATACTATATATACATATATATATTTATTTATATTATACTAGGGAGTATTATTATTATTATTATTATTATTTTACATGCAGAACTCGAGAGCTTTTATAGCCAGAACTGAAATTCACTGCTCCGCGAGTTGCGGCCATTTTGGCCTTCCAGCTCCGCAAGTCGCGGAGGTTCCAAAACCAGCCCACAAGTTCAAGATCCAAGGCTGCCGACGGTTTTTATTTAAATATATATAATATATAAATAATTTTTATAATTATTTATATATTATATTATATTTATATAAATAGTAGACTCGTAATTTTTTTTCGTTGCGTCGAGCGTTGAGAGTTGGTTCATGTACCGGTTCCGGATTTTCGAACGTCCTTGCGTACGCTGAGATATTTTGTACTTTGCGTTTCGTAACTTGTACTCTTGTCATTTTTAGACGTTCCTTATCAATAAATTGAACCTTTTTAATTGTATCTTGTACTTTTGAGCTTTTTGGACCTTTGCGTCTTCAATTCGTTGTTTTCGCCTTTTGTCTTCGCACTTATTTAATATAAATGAATATTACATGAAAATGGAACAATTGCAACTGAAATCTTTACATATCGGAGGGATATTGATACTAAATATATGTTCATTTGGAGCACTATCAAATATCCCCACACTTGAACGTTGCTTGTCCTCAAGCAATACAGTCTTGAAATAAAACACACTAGAATCACTTCTTTATTCTTCACACTTTGTACATCAGTGATTTTGATACGGCGGTATAAACAATGATAGTAGCATTTGTGGTTTACAATCCCACATGACTATGAAAATTTAGATCCGTTAGGAAATTGGATCTTTATAAAAACATTTGATCTTTTGAAAATTCATGCTAGATTTTACCCTAGACAGGTTTTCCGGAATAACCCTTCACCGGTGTTTGCAAAATATTTTTGTGGGTTGGTGGGTTTCAGATTTGAAAATTTTAGCTCAAAACTTATGGTTTTGTGTCACCCACTTGCTAACCTTGTATTAGGAAAGCAACACGTCCAGTTTACTTGTCCCGTATATTACCTTTCGGTAAACTACCGTCCGGTTGTAAAGGAAAGCGATGAACAAGCAACTGTTAAGGCAATGTCCCGTGACATGCTTTTGATTATGGTCTTTAATGTGTCGGATGCAATACTATCCTTTGTAGGAGCAATAGTAAAGATCACCCTATAGTTTTTCGGTCTGGCACAAGGTCCTGTCTTCGACCATGCTATGCAACCACCGTTCTTATAGTTGACACCCGATTTGGTTCAGGTGACCTAATGAATTCCAGGTGAATTCCTAGGATTTTACGTTCAATGGTAATGAACGCATTGAAAATGGGTTTTCAGAAAACAAATCGGTTTATAATTTGATCAAAATATTTTCTCGTTCAAGCTCGAGTTTAGATATCATTGAATTCCATGAGTTTGTAATTCTCAATCTTTAAGGTCAATCTCAAGGATTGAGTAATATCAGGCTTAAGAGCTGATTTTTAATCTTTAAGGAGATTATCCTTTCTGGGGATCTGATTCATTAGTCTTATCAAGCTAATTTGCACGGTGCCCCCCCATTGTACGAGATAAATCCTTCTCATGGTTAGGATAAATCTGACCACCTGGCGACCCTGTTTTATGCTGAGGTCCGTGGATTTCCTGCTGATTTTAGTGTTGACTTTTCTAGATTTTTCGTCAACCTACAGCTGGTTTGAACGACAACTTCTTGACCTAAATCAAGAAGCGCGTTTCTTTTTCGGAAGACTTTACTTCCTTTAAATGATGGAATTGATTCATCGTGTAGATCCATCTTTCATTACAGTAAATCGGGTAAAACAGTTAATTTAGTCCAAAACAAAAGCACTTGCAATAAACTTTACAGAAACATGTGATAGATAGTTTTTAATTGAATAACTTGGTACATTCTCCCCACACTTAGTTTCTTTCTTTGCCTTTTTATTCTCCTTTATTCTATTTTAAATGAATTCAATCGTTTTAGGGTGTTTCTCAATTTTTGTCCTTTCCGAGGTAACGATAATTTCGGTATTAACACCTAGTTTTCACCGTTCATAAATATATATAAACATGATTTTAAATTCATTTAGTTGAAAATTTTTCAAATTTTTATAAAATTTGGCAAATAAGCCAAGTATAAACCCGAGAGAATTTATAACCCTTCCCCACACTTGAGATCATGCAATGCCCTCATTTGCATGAAATCAGACTATAATTATAAATTCATGAGGGTGATTAGTGTAGAAAAGTGATTGAAAATACCCAGTTTGTAATTACAAAGCTCGTCGAATGATAGATGGCGCGCCTCATCGTTCATTCCTTCTTGTTTTATCACACATGTTTTTTCTTCAAAAACGGTTGCTTTTCTGAACTGTTTGCTAATATATGAAAATGCGTCTTTTACCCTAATCGTGCATTTTTATTAACGAGTTATGCAATAACCCGAACCCCTAATTTAACGTTAAGTGGGGTTAAACTTCCCCACTCTTAGCTGACGACATGTGAAGTCGGTAGAATAAGTTCCACGAATTAGAGTAGTGAGCCAGTTATTTACATCTCGGGTGGTGTATAATATATCAATGGGTTTAAAGTTTAGACTCGCCCGATTGTCACTACTTAATTCTTTTTTAAGTGTAGCTTTTAGTAAATGGATATGTCTCTTTTCTGGTTCTTGGTCAAATGGATCGATATACATTGACATACATATTTCTATAGGGTGGATAATTCCTAACATTTCCTTCCGTTCATTCTCGGGATCAAAGGTTTCACCTCTATTACCCAATTGGGTGAAATTCAAGGTGTCATTATCTATTAAAGCTCGTAGTTCATCTTCGCTAGATGACTCGTCTATTGAGAATATTGGGTTGGAAGGTTGTGGAATGGTGAATTTCTGGATTGGAGTAGATTCTTCTTCATTAACGGTACTTATTGGTCTCACCATTTTGGTCTCGGGGGTAAAATTTTCAACGTTATCGTTTTCCCAAGAGTGCCAATTTGTCACCCTTACTTCTTCTTTATCCATTGATGGATCGATGATTTTGTCTGTAGAGGCTAATGTGTCGATATGTTGTGAATTTGGTAAGACTGAATAAAAAGTATCATCGGGGTAGTTGGTGATTTCGGAGCTCTCGAATTCATCAAAATTCGATGATATGGGATTTTTTTGAACATGTCTCCTCAGATCAACAGGTGTGTAATTTGATAGAGTTTCAGCTTGCCGGTTTACAAACTCTCTCATTTGTTCATTTTGAGCATCGAGTTCTTCGAGTTTGATTTTTATAATGTTTAAAGAATTTTCGGACACGTAATTTTCCTCGTCTTCTGGTTGTTGAGTTTGGATATATTCTTGGGAATAATCCCAATTTGAATTGTGTTCTTCGTAATCGTTCCATTCAGGTTCCGTGGGTGCGTAATTTTCCATAGGAACGTAATAGTAACATTCCCATGTTGAGTGATAATCTCCACAGATTTCACAACCAGTTATTGTTTCGTCGTTCGCGATCCAAGATTGACCGAATGAATTGTTATCAACACTCGTTTGAGGGTATTGATTTAATTGATTTTGGAGTTCAAAAATAGTTTCCAAGGCCCTGTTTTCAAAATTTTCCATTTTATTGCGATGGCCAAATTTTTAGCTACAATGTGGTGCGTTCACTAATTATCCTATTAGTTATAAAAATAGAAAAACTTATATAAGTTGTCCAATTAATAGACTTTTCTGCTTTTGCCCACGTTTCGAATAGCCAAAAGATGTAGCAGGGAGCCAGGCACCTTTAAATCGGAAAAGCCACAACTCAGCCACTAACAAATCCAAATATTACTACGAAGCAGAAAAATGTCAACGTCCATTAATTTAACCGCTTAAATAATTTTTCTTTCCGTTTGAGATATTAGATAAGAAATAGAGAAAATTCTAAGTCCTAAAAACTAGAGCGTCGAGAAATAAGAAAGAAATAGAATGCGCGTCGAAAAACGTCGAAAAATAAAAATAAGAAAATAGCGCGTCGTAACTTAAAAAGGAATTAAAAACTAAGAATTAAAAGTTGCGTCTAAAAATATTAAAGCTTAAAAGAAAAACTATATCCCAAATGGTAATAACTTAAAAAGATACTAAAATATAAAAACGGCGTCGCAAAATTCTAAAGCACCTAAATCTTAGTCTAAAGAAAAAGCACTTAAGGAATTTTACGGCAAAGCCTAAAAATCTAGAAGTAAAAATAACTATGGCAAAAACTAAGTTTAAAACTAAATATGAGCGGAAAATACAAATATTACGCTAAAATGATTAAAAAGGGACAAAATATAAAAATATACAAAAAGTTGTAAAAAAATACAATTTTTAAAAAAATATTATTTTTATATTATTTATTTTATAATAGTATTAATTTTTATATATAAATAAAACTAATTAAAATTTAATATTACAAATTAATTAAAAACTTAAACTAAATAATATTATATATAAAACCTAATTAGGTTTAATAATAATAATAATAAATAATTAAAACCTAAATCGTATTAATTGCTGTACCAGGTTCGTGTCAGACGGCTCCGCGAGTCGCGGTTCCCGAAGCTGCAAACCCCGCGAGTCGCGGGGTTCCAGAATTCAACTCTGGTACAGTTTGAAATTCGAAGTTTTTTTTTTTTTTTTTATTGTTTTTCTAAAAATAAAATATATTTATACAAAAATGAATTAAAAATATAGAGTTTTGCCAACTCCCCGGCAGCGGCGCCAAAAACTTGATGTGGTAGCGTGGGGGTACGTGATAGTACTATATTTTACTATGAAATACGTTACAAATTACACAAGTTTTAATTATTTATTTACAAATGGGATATACCTAAACCTTGCTACAACACTATAGGCAGTGTACCTAATCGTAGAGTAGTATAGTTTTTAGTAAGTCCGGTTCGTACCACAGGGAGCGGGCTTATTGCACACTATATTTTTAAACAACTATATTTGTACAAAATATATATAATTATATATAATAATATATAAAAGGGGGTTTACCGTTTAATGACCGGTTTGTCGATTTATATTTTAAACGAAGCGTATAGTAAATGACGATATTTAAATAACAATATAAAATAAATAACAATAATTAAAATGACAATAAATAAAAGTACGATGAAATATGAAATAAAATATATTATGCTTATTTAAACTTCCGTAATCATGATGTTTGACGTGTTGATTTTTAGTTTATTCCCATGGGTTAATTGTCCTTTGTCCTGGATTATTTGATAAGTCCATCTGGTTTTTGTCCATAACGGTCCATCAGTCATAAATATAAAGTGCGAGTGTCCTCGTCAAATTATCCTTATGTCCGAAGTCAAATATTCCAACTAATTGGGGACTTAAACTGTAACAAGGTTTTAATACTTTGTTTAATAATTACACCAGGTTATCGACTGCGTGTAATCCAAGGTTTAATACTTTGTTAACAATTACGCCAAGTATCCTTGTACATAATTTCACCCCTGTTTTAATAATTCCATAGACTATTAATCCATTCCCGTGTCCGGTTAAATGAACGATTATTCGTACATATAAATATCCCGCCCATCGTGTCCGATCGAGTGTATATGGTTATTTATGGGTACGTCCAATTGTAAATCTTTATATTAAAATTAACAAACTATCATTTAGTTAAACAAATATAAAGCCCATTAATAGCCCATAGTCTAATTTCCACAAGTGTCGTTCTTTTGTCCAAACCCCAATTATGGTACAAAGCCCAATTACCCCGTCTTTAATATTTAGTCCAACATCATAATTACTTTGGCTCAAATAAGCATAATAATAACTTAAGTACGAGACATTAATTTAAAAAGGAGAACATAGCTTACATTGATTATTTATCGCGTAGTGTTACACGGACAGAGCTCCGACTTTAAAAACCCGTAAAAATAACTTTTACATAACCCAAACTAATCTAATATAACACTAATCTATACTATATATACATATATATATATATATTTATATTATACTAGGGAGTATTATTATTATTATTATTATTTTTTTACATGCAGAACTCGAGAGCTTTTATAGCCAGAACTGAAATTCACTACTCCGCGAGTTGCGGCCATTTTGGCCTTCCAGCTCCGCAAGTCGCGGAGGTTCCAAAACCAGCCCACAAGTTCAAGATCCAAGGCTGCCGACGGTTTTTATTTAAATATATATAATATATAAATAATTTTTATAATTATTTATATATTATATTATATTTATATACATAGTAGACTCGTAATTTTTTTTTCGTTGCGTCGAGCGTTGAGAGTTGGTTCATGTACCGGTTCCGGATTTTCGAACGTCCTTGCGTACGCTGAGATATTTTGTACTTTGCGTTTCGTAACTTGTACTCTTGTCATTTTTAGACGTTCCTTATCAATAAATTGAACCTTTTTAATTGTATCTTGTACTTTTGAGCTTTTTGGACCTTTGCGTCTTCAATTCGTTGTTTTCGCCTTTTGTCTTCGCACTTATTTAATATAAATGAATATTACATGAAAATGGAACAATTGCAACTGAAATCTTTACATATCAGAGGGATATTGATACTAAATATATGTTCATTTGGAGCACTATCAATAATATGAACTCATTTATAAAAGCTTTTTCTTCATATTAGCGTTTTATAAGTTTAAATTCGGGTACTACCTACCCGTTAAGTTCATACTTAGTAGCTAATATACAATTCAACTGCTACAATTCCATATGAAAAACTGGTTATAAAAATATATCACATACAAATATTCTTCAAACTTACAACTTCGCTATATTACATATAACAAGAAATATAGTACACTATGATACAGGACAGTTTTGAAGATAAATCTAGTTAATACGCAAGTTGTTCGGCAAAGGAAATAAAGACACGTATTTCATAAGTCCAGAAACAAGTCATACATTGTGGTTTTACTAAGACGACTTCCCATCCTTGGTCTTGTGGAAAATAACCATTATGACCATTGGCTAGGCAGCATGTTGTAATGTCGTCAAAAGGATGAGGGTTTCGTAATGTCCAACAGCCCCGTAATAATCTAAAAACCTTGTTTCTCACCCCAACTACTGAATCCGTCACTTGTGGGAAGGTTTTATTTAAAAGTTACAATCCGATGTTCTTTTTCTCACTTTGGTAAGAAGCGAACATCACTAACCCGTAAGCATAACATGCTTCTTTATGTTGCATGTTAGAAGCTCTTTCTAATTCATGAAATCCTATGTTGGGATATGTTGAGTCAAAATAGGTTCTTAACCCGTAGCATAAAATTGCATTTGGGTTTCCCGCATTTAATGCTTTAAAGAAAACACGGCGTAACTTACAGTCTCCCCAATGTGATATACCCCACCTATCAAATTAAAGCCTTTTATAAACTAAGGCATTTCTGGAAAGTCTTTCAAATATTTGACAAGTTAATTTTGCCATAACTAAATGTGCTGATGAATTCTGACCGACTCTAGACAAGATTTCCTCAATCATATCCTCTGGTAGGTCTTCTAAAATATTCGGTTGTCTACCCTTAACATCCATTTTGTTTTTATACTGTAAAATTGACAAGGATTAGATTCGTAAAAGATAATTAACAAACAATACAAGCAATTTTTACATAGAACATAAAAGTACAAGCACACTACAATACATATAATACACAACATGATTACAACCCTCTAATCTGAATCACTGGTTTCTTCTTCTTCGGACTTGGTTCATTTTCCTAATTTTCTAGGAATATATGGTGTTCCTCTAATACGAGCTGTCGTTTTCCATAATGGTTTCGAAAAACCTGGTGGTTTAGAGGTTCCCGGGTCATTGTTACATTTTAGGAAATACGGATGTTGTCGATACATATAAAGTTCATCGGGGTTGGAATCGGGTTTCTCTATTTTTATACCTTTTCCCTTATTATTTTCTTTCGCTTTATTAAATTGGGTCGAGGTAATTTCTATAACATCATCGGAATCCTCATCGGGATCCGATTCATCGGAAAATTGGTAATCTTCTCAATATTTTGCTTCCTCGACGGAAACACCATTGACCATTATTAACTTTGGTACGTTGGTTGAGGATTTTCTTTTATTTAATCGATTTACTATAGGTATCAATATTTCTTCCTCCGGAACCTCTTCTTCTTCTGGTTCCTCCTCTTTCGATTCCTCCTCTTCTGGTTCCTCTTCTTCTGGTTCCTCCTCTTTCGGTTCTTCTTCGGAAATTTGTGAATCTTCCCAAAATATATTCGACTCTTCATTATTATTAGGTGAATCAATGGGATTTGTACTAGAGGTAGACATCTATCACACAATATCAAACACGTTAAGAGATTAATATATCACATAATATTTACATGTTAATAATATATAGTTTCCAACAAAAAAAATGTTAAGCAATCGTTTTTGAAGAAAAACACGGTCGAAGTCCAGACTCACTAATGCATCCTAACAAACTCGGTAAGACACACTAATGCAATTTTCTGGTTCTCTAAGACCAACGCTCTGATACCAACTGAAATGTACCGTTCATATTGATTATAAACGTTCAATATTAATTGATTTCGTCGCGAGGTTTTGACCTCTATATGAGACGTTTTTCAAAGACAGCATTCATTTTTAAAACAACCATAACCTTTATTTTATCGATAAAGGTTTAAAAAGCATTATGTAGATTATCAAATAATGATAATCTAAAATATACCGTTTATACACGACCATTACATAATGGTTTACAATAAGAATATATTACATCAAAAATAAGTTTCTTGAATGCTGTTTTTACATAATATCATACAAGCATGGACTCCAAATCTTGTCCTTATTTTAGTATGCAACAGCGGAAGCTCTTAATAATCACCTGAGAATAAACATGCTTAAAACGTCAACAAAAATGTTGGTGAGTTATAGGTTTAACCTATATATTATCAAATCATAATAATAGACCACAAGATTTCATATTTCAATATACATCCCATACATAGAGATAAAATTCATTCATATGGTGAACACCTGGTAACCGACATTAACAAGATGCATATAAGAATATCCCCTATCATTCTGGGAAATCCTTCGAACATGATAAAAACAATATCGAAGTACTAAAGCATCCGGTACTTTGGATGGGGTTCGTTAGGCCCAATACATCTATCTTTAGGATTCGCGTCAATTAGTAGATCGGTTTACTAATTCTTAGGTTACCAAGCAAAAGGGGCATATTCGGCTTCGATCATTCACCCATATAATGTAGTTTCATTTACTTGTGTCTATTTCGTAAAACATTTATAAAACTGCATGTATTCTCATCCCAAAATATTAGATTTTAAAAGTGGGACTATAACTCACTTTCACAGATTTTTACTTCGTCGGGAAGTAAGACTTGGCCACTGGTCGATTCACGAACCTATAACAAATATGTACATATATATCAAAGTATGTTCAAAATATATTTACAACATTTTTAATACGTTTTAATGTTTTAAGTTTATTAAGTCAGGTGTCCTCGTTAGTAACCTACAACTAGTTGTCCACAATTAGATGTACAGAAATAAATCGATATATATATAATATCTTGAATCAATCCACGACCCAGTGTATACACGTCTCAGGCTAGATCACAACTCAAAGTATATATATTTTTGGAATCAACCTCAACCCTGTATAGCTAACTCCAACATTACTGCATATAGAGTGTCTATGGTTGTTCCAAATAATATATATAGATGGGTCGATATGATATGTCAAAACATTTGCATACGTGTCTATGGTATCCCAAGATTACATAATATCTTAGAATACATATATAATACAATATAAGTTAGCTAGGATATGATTAATATAGATTTGTTACCAATTTTCACGTAGCTACAACAAGCAAAAATATCCAAACTTGTTTTACCCATAACTTCTTCATTTTAAATCCGTTTTGAGTGAATCTAATTGATATGGTTTCATATTGAACTTAAGTTTATGAATCCATACAGAAAAAGTATAAGTTTATAGTCGGAAATATAGGTAACAAATCGTTTTTGTAAAGGTAGTCATTTCAGTCGAAAGAACGGCGTCTAGATGACCATTTTGGAAAACATACTTCCTCTTTGAGTTTAACCATGATTTTTGGATATAGTTTCATGTTCATAAGAAAAATCATTTTCCCAGAAGAACAACTTTTAAATCAAAGTTTATCATAGTTTTTAATTAACTAACCCAAAACAGCCGCGGTGTTACTACAACGGCGTATATCCGGTTTTACGGTGTTTTTCGTGTTTTACGGTTTTAAATCATTAAGTTACCATATCATATAGATATAGAACATGTGTTTAGTTGATTTTAAAAATCAATTTAGAAGGATTAACTTTTGTTTGCGAACAAGTTTAGAATTAACTAAACTATGTTCTAGTGATTACATGTTTAAACCTTCGAATAAGATAGCCTTATATGTATGAATCGAATGATGTTATGAACATCATTACTACATCAAGTTTTGTGGATAAACCTACTGGAAAAGAGACAAATGGATCTAGCTTCAAAGGATCCTTGGATGGCTTGAAAGTTCTTGAAGCAGAATCATGACACGAAAACAAGTTCAAGTAAGATCATCATTCGAAATAAGATTATTATAGTTATAGAAATTGAAGCAAAGTTTGAATATGAGTATTACCTTGTATTAGAAATATATCTTACTGTAAATAAGAAAGATTTCTTGAGGTTGGATGATCACTTTACAAGATTGGAAGTAAGCTAGCAAACTTGGAAGTATTCTTGATTTTATGAAACTAGAACTTATAAAATTTATGAAGAACACTTAGAACTTGAAGATAGAACTTGAGAGAGATCAATTAAATAAAGAAAATTGAAGAATGAAAGTGTTAGTAGGTATTTTTGGTCGTTGGTATATGGATTAGATATAAAGGATGTGTAATTTTGTTTACATGTAAATAAGTCATGAATGATTACTAATATTTTTGTAATTTTATGAGATATTTCATGCTAGTTGTCAAATGATGGTTCCATAATGTGTTAGGTGACTCACATGGGCTGCTAATAGCTGATCATTGGAGTGTATATACCAATAGTACATTCATCTAAACGCTGTGTATTGTACGAGTACGAATACGGGTGCATACGAGTAGAATTGTTGATGAAACTGAACGAGGATGTAATTGTAAGCATTTTTGTTAAGTAGAAGTATTTTGATAAGTGTCTTGAAGTCTTTAAAAAGTGTATAAATACATATTAAAACACTACATGTATATACATTTTAACTGAGTCGTTAAGTCATCGTTAGTCATTACATGTAAGTGTTGTTTTGAAACCTTTAGGTTAACGATCTTGTTAAATGTTGTTAACCCAATGTTTATTATATCTAATGAGATATTAAATTATTATATTATCATTATATTATGATATATTAATATATCTTAATATGATATATATACATTTAAATGTCGTTACAACGATAATCGTTACATATATGTCTCGTTTCGAAATCCTTAAGTTAGTAGTCTTGTTTTTACAAATGTAGTTCATTGTTAATATACATAATGACATGTTTACTTATCATTTATCATGATTAAACATAGTGTAATAATATCTTAATATGATTCATATGTAATTAGTAAGACGTTGTTATAACGATAATCGTTATATATATCGTTTCGAGTTTCTTAATTCAATAAACACAATTTTTTGATATAACTCATTGTTAAAATACCTAATGAGATACTTACTTATCATAATATCATGTTAACTATATATATAATCATATATATGTCATCATATAGTTTTTACAAGTTTTAACGTTCGTGAATCACCGGTCAACTTGGGTGGTCAATTGTCTATATGAAACCTATTTCAATTAATCAAGTCTTAACAAGTTTGATTGCTTAACATGTTGGAAACACTTAATCATGTAAATATCAATTTCATTTAATATATATAAACATGGAAAAGTTCGGGTCACTACAGTTTTGAGAGCCCATAAAGCTTTGTGTTCAATCTCCACGGGGAGATGACACGCTTTACCATAAAGTAGTCGAAAAGGAGTGGTTCCGGTTGGCATTTTGTACGCTGTTCTAAATGCCCATAGGGCATCATCAAGCTTAAACGACCACTCCTTAGGATTAGAACCAATTGTTTTTTCAAGAATCCTCTTTAAAGCTCGGTTGGTGTTTTCGACTTGCCCATTCGTTTGAGGATGGTAGGATGTCGAAACTTTATGGGTCACCCCATATCGTTTCAACACCTTTTCAAGTTGGGCATTACAAAAGTGAGTTCCCCGATTGCTAATTAAAGCTTTTGGGGCACCAAATCGAGAAAAGAGTTGTTTAAGGAACGAAACTACAACCCGTGCATCATTAGTGGGCAAAGCTTGCGCTTTGACCCATTTCGAAACATAATCAATGGCAACAAGAATGTAGAGCTTATTATTAGATTTCGGGAACGGGCCCATGAAATCAATCCCCCATATATCAAAAACCTCGCAAACTTGGATAACATTTTGAGGCATCTCATCTCGTTGGGTGATTTGGCCCGCCCGCTGACAAGCATCGCACGATTGACATATTCGGTGGGCATCCTTGAAGATAGTAGGCCAATAAATATCGGCCTCAAAGACTTTTTGCCCCGTAACTTGGGGACCATAATGCCCACCCGTCGGTCCATGATGACATTGGACAAGAATGCGCTCGCATTCATCTCCGGAAACACATCGGCGGATCATTCCATTGGAACACCGCCTAAAGAGATAAGGGTCCTCCCAAAAATAATACTTAAGGTCACTAAAGAATTTCTTACGTTTATGATGTGACCAACCTTTTTCTAAGAACCCCCCAACCAAGTAATTAGCAAAATCAACGAACCAAGGATCTTCACACTCTTCCACCTTCATGAGATATACATCGGGAAAATCATCATGAATAGTAGTCTCGTCAAGAACCTCATAGGAGGGATTCTCAAGACGTGAAAGGTGATCGGCCGCTAAGTTCTAGGCACCCTTTTTATCCTGGATCTCAACATCGAATTCTTGCAAAAGCAAGATCCATCTAAGCAGTTTAGGTTTAGTAACCGGTTTAGCGAAAAGGTACTTTAGAGCAGAATGGTCCGTAAAGACTATAGTCTTAGATAAGACTAAGTAGGACCGGAATTTATCAAACGAAAAGACCACCGCAAGGAGCTCCTTTTCAGTGGTAGTATAATTCAATTGTGCTCCTTGCAAGGTCTTGCTTGCATAGTAAATGGGTCGGAAATGTTTCTCGACCCTTTGACCCAGAACAGAGCCAACAACAAAATAAGAAGCATCGCACATAAGCTCGAATGGACGGGACCAATTCGGAGCAATTATGATGGGTGCATTAATCAGTTTTTCCTTAAGTAGATTGAATGCCTTTAGGCACTCTTCGGAGAAATTCCATGGTGTGTCCTTTTCGAGGAGTTTGTTCATCGGGTTAGCAATTTTAGAAAAATTCTTAATGAAACGCCGGTAAAAACCCGCGTGCCCGAGAAAACTCCGAACACCCTTAACATCGGTGGGAGGTGGAAGGTTCTTAATAGCCGTTACCTTTGTGGGATCCACCTCAATACCATTCCTAGAAATCTTGTGCCCGAGAACTATGCCCCCTTGTACCATGAAATGGCACTTTTCCCAATTGAGCACGAGATTAGATTTCTCACACCATACCAACGTCCGATCTAAATTAAGAAGGCATGAATCGAAAGTGTCACCGAAGACCGAAAAGTCATCCATGAACACCTCCATGCAATCCTCTATCATATAATGGAATATGGCCATCATGCACCTTTGAAAAGTGGCCGGAGCATTACAAAGGCCAAAGGGCATGCGTCGGTATGAGAATGTGCCATACGGGCATTTGAAAGTTGTTTTTTCCTGGTCCTCGGGCGAGATAGGGATTTGAAAATAGCCCGAAAAACCATCAAGAAAACAATAAAAGCTGTTTCCCACCAACCTCTCTAGCATTTGATCCATGAAAGGTAATGGGAAGTGGTCTTTGCACGTGGCGTCGTTCAACTTCCGATAGTCAATACAAACACGCCACCCCGTGACAGTCCGAGTGGAAATTAACTCATTTTTATCATTAGTGGTAACAGTCATACCACCTTTCTTAGGTACACAGTGTACCGGGCTAATCTACGGACTGTCAGAAATCTGGTAAATCAGACCTGCATCGAGGAGCTTAATGATCTCTTTCTTCACGACATCTTGCATGTGCGAGTTCAACCTCCTTTGACGTTGCACCACAGGTTTGGAGTTATCCTCCATTAGAATTTTGTGGGTGGAATAGGAGGGACTAATACCCTTGATGTCATGAATTTTCCACGTGATGTCCGGTTTATGGTCCTTTAGCATGGTC
This sequence comes from Rutidosis leptorrhynchoides, assembly GCF_046630445.1. Classification (NCBI taxonomy): domain Eukaryota; kingdom Viridiplantae; phylum Streptophyta; class Magnoliopsida; order Asterales; family Asteraceae; genus Rutidosis; species Rutidosis leptorrhynchoides. The sequence continues at coordinate 254,503,197 of NC_092341.1, forward strand.
ACAAGTTCAGTTTTCTGACCTGTAGTAAGAGAAGAAGAAATAATTACCGGGAGCTAAGATTCCTCCTACAAATAAGCGTATTCCAAATGATCTGGAAGTGGCTTCAATTCTAACTCGAGAGGTTCTTCAATTGAAGACTTGCTCCAATAATCCACATCACGTTCGAGTTCCTTGAACTCCTCCTCAGTCGGCTCATAGCCGTTTTCCATCAAGGTGGTCAAAATATCCACCTCCTCAACCTGCAACTCTTCATCAATTTCAACCAATGAACATTCTCCTGAACCCTGTAACTCTGGGAATTCCTGCAAAAACTCAGACTGGACATTCACAGTGTTAAGAAAATAACATGTATCATCAGTGTAGGCAGGGTATTTTAAAGCATGGTCGATTGAGAAAGTTGCATGCAAATCATCTATCCTAAGGGTCAACTGTTGGCTATAAACATCAATGATACATCTAGCCGTATTTAAAAATGGCCGACCCAAAATCAGTGGAATCCTCTCATCCACTTCTATATCCAACACCACGAAATCGGCCGGGAAAACCAACGACCCGGTCTTAACTAGCATGTTCTCTATAATTCCACGAGGGAATTTAATGGAGCGGTCAGCTAGCTGAATAGCCATACGCGTGGGTTTCAACTCCCCGGGGTCTAGCTTTAAATAAATAGAATAGGGCATTAAATTTATACTAGCCCCCAAATCTGCCAACGCCCTCATACAATCCAAATTATCCAGTAAACAAGGAATGGTGAAACCCCCAGGATCCTCAAGCTTCTCGAGAAGCTTGTTTGCAACTACCACTGAGCACGTGGCATTCAATCTGACTGAAGACATGTTCTCCAGCTTCTTCCTGTTAATTAGTAAGTCCTTAAGAAACCTTGCATACTTGGGCATACCTGCAATCACATCAATAAAAGGCAAATTTATGTTAACTTTTTTAATCAAGTCCATGAATTTGGACTTTTCCGCCTCAAGCTTATCCAATCTCTGCTTCCTCGGGAATGGGAGCGGTGGTTGATACTCTTTAACTACCGGTTTAGCAACAACAGTTTCCGATACCCTCACAACTTTCTCAATCACTTGTTCTGGCTCCTTATCCCCCTCCGGTTCACTAACAACAACCGGCTCACTATCCGTAACCAACGACACTCGCAAATCATACTCATCGGGCTTCCTCGGTGGATCATATGCTAAACCACTTCGGGTGGTAATAGCATTAACGTGCCCATTCTTCGGGTTATTATCTGTCCTACTCGGTAACTCCCCCAGTTTCCTCTCATTATTCTGATTAGCAAGTTGACCAATTTGTTTCTCCAAATTCTGAATAGCTGCTTGTTGATTTCGAAACATTTGATCATTCTTCTCATTATTTTGAGTAACAGTAGTAACAAGCTGAGTTTGAGACATCACAAGCTTTTCGATCATAGCTTCAAGGTTGGACTTTTTCTCTTCGGCTTGGGGCTTTTGAAAATACTCGGGAGCCTTCTGTTGATATCCTCCACTAGAACCTGACTGGAACCTCGAACCTTGATTACCTTGAGGATTATAGGGATTGTTGAAATTCCTATTAAACTGCGCACGTCCCTGAAACTGATTGTTGTTCTGTTGACTAATATAAGCGATCTCTTCTTTCTAGTTCATAGTCAAACCTGCATCACAATATTTTCCTAAGTGTAATCCCCCGCAAAATTCACAACCAACCTTAATACCATGCATGTCCTTCTCCAACTTCTCCAAGTGCCTACCAAATTTGTCTAACTTAGCATTAATAGACTCGTAATCATCATATGCACCAGTGGTTTCGGTTCTCTTAACTGACACTGAACGAGTTGACTCATGATCTTGATGCCATTCGTGAGTGTAAGCAGCTTGCTTTTCAATAATATCTAGTGCCACTTCTTCGGTTTTATCCATTAAAGTTCCACCTGCTGCTTGATCAATACTCTGACGAGTTGGTATGTCACACCCCTTATAGAAAATCTGGACCTTTTGTAAATCATTCAACCCATGTTGCGGACACGAGCGTAACATATTAGAATAACGGTCCTAAGCGTCAGATAGTGTCTCGCTTCTCTTTTGTCTGAATTGAGAAATATCTGCTTGAAGTCTAGCAGCTCGAGACGCAGGAAAAAACTTTGATAAGAACTTATCTACCAACATATCCCAAGAGGTAATCGATCCTTCTGGTTGCTTATCTAACCATCTCTTAGCTTCTCCCTTAAGAGTCCAGGAAAAAATCCTAGTCTTGATCGAAGTATCGGCAACCTCATGCAGTTTGAACAAGTTGCAAACATCATTGAAAATACGAAGATGCTCGTTAGCATCCTCACTATCCTTGCCATGAAATTGGCAGTCAGAAGAAATCAAACTCAGGATCGGCCCTGTGATTTGGAAAGGCTGAGTGATGTTTGGTTGAGTAATCGAATTGTCTTAGCCCCCTCGGGTGGCCTTCAACTTTTCTGCTATAGTCTGAGGACGATTTGGTTGATCAGCTTGGTCAGCCATATCTTCAGTCTCGAAAAGATCTAATGAAACGTAAGATTCTTCTTCTTCTCTGATTTCAGGTGGTGTATCGGGCACCACAGTCTCAGAACTACTAACCAAATTAATTATATTAGCACTCGAAGAAAAATATGAATCCACTGTAAACTGTTGCTCTTGACTTAACGCTCTGAATAACTCTCTTTCGGGTTCTGCAAATGGTTGAAGAATCAGAGAATTAGAAGAACCCGTATGTGGCATGCACTACCTGTTATCTGCGAAATCACAACTAACAACTGATTAAACGCACCGATTCAACTGAGAATAAACGAAAAGAAATAATAAACTATAACTAAACTAAACTAAGAACAATTAGCTAACAATCTTAATTTTTAACACAACTGTCCCCGGCAGCGGCGCCAAAAACTTGATGTGTGAAATCGCGCCTATAATTTATAATGGGAAATACCGGTTCAAAAGATTATGACACACTAACAAGCAGTGTACCCGATCGTGCAATAGTATAAATTTGGTAAATTCGAGATCGTTTCAAGGACAGTTTAGACGTGAAAATTAAGATTGTAACTAATGGAAATAAACTAAGTTAATCTAGAAAATGGAAATTACGAGATAATAGTTTTGGTGGCTATTTAACGATTAGCCAAATCAAAGATAGCTTTAATTAATAACAAGAAAGAACAATATTTTTGGTATTTTAAGATTTAAGCTTTAAAGCAAACAAACAAGTAAAAATAAGATAGTTGTAAACAAATAGGAGAACGAATGCTTGTCTAGACCTTTTACACCTAGTATTGGATGCATTTAGATCAAGACCCAGCTATTATCTAACTTATGTGAATTATCTAGTCGGTCCACCTGGAATTCCCCAGCGCAAACACTTCAATTAAGATTACACGACACGGAATTCCCCGTAGCCTAAGACCTCCTAATTGTGACCAAATATTTCGACTGAGATGAAGACTCGAATCACAATCACACCAACTCTCGTTGCGTATAATTCACCCCTATTTCATCTAGCCTTTTGAATTCGATTTACTCTTGTCTCCGATTAAGCAAACAACCAATTAAGACAAACCAATTGTAAATTTATGTACTAAGTTAATGAACTCTCGTCCTATCAAACAAGTACACAACCAATTGAATCGAAAAGTCTAGCTTTAATAAGAATTGTTCTTTAATTCAAACAGCAAAACATCATAAATTAAACGAATAACTGATAAGTAGCATCCAACACATAGGTTTATAAGTCTAGACAAACATTAAATAACTTATCCAATAACCATGGCAACAATAGAAATCAAAAACAAACAATTAAGATAATTCATTATGGTTGATAAGAATTAAACCTAGTTGAATTCTTGATCTTGAACAATTGACAAATCAAACCGTGTTTCCGGAATGATTGAGTTGATTAGATGATGTTGGAATTCCCCAAAAATCACTAAAAATTGCCCCAAAGTTGCTGGAATTCGTCAGGATCAAAAGTGATAAAAAGTTAGGGTTTAATTCCTTATTTATAGCTCCAAAACCGACACAGTAACGACCCGCGCTGCGGGCCTTCGGGCCGCGCCGCAGCTTAACACTAGCCAACACTCCATCATTTATCAATATGCTCGACTGCCAAATATAGTTATAATCCGCGCCGCGGGTCTTCTGGCCGCGCCGCGGCTTAATACATGCTCAGACTCATCTTCATTTTTCACCATAAAAATGCCCAAAACCAATTTGCTTCATCATATTAAGGCACCACTGATACAATAACATAGAACATACCTCAAAATGATCAAAAAGGCTACAAAAGATCTTCTCGGCTATCGAATCATAATCACTCTAATTATCGCGAATAGAGACCAAAACCGTATCCGAATGGACTAAAAATGACGGATATTGCCATGATTAATATATAAGAAATGCGCAATATCAGGAGCCATCGGATCGAGTCTTCACCTTGTAAACCCATTTACAAGATATTAGTTTTACATCTTTTGGCTTTGGAACTAAACTCCACGTCTGGTTTTCTTTTAGTGCATTAATTTCTTCTTCCATCGCTTTCTGCCATTCTCGACTTTGCGCTACTTCTTCATAAGTAGAAGGCTCAATAGGTATTGATTCATCCACATGAGCAGCATTGGCATACCTTAGATTAGGTTGTCTCAGCCTTGTTGATCTCCTTAATTCTTGTTCATGCTCCTCGACTTCCTTTTGGCTTGGACGAACCTCCTCGGATATAGATTGATGTACACCAGTTTTCCATGGACTCTTTTCCTTAGAGTACGACCCTTCTCCTTCTTTTATTGGATCCAATATCTGCTCTTTAGGTTCTTCTTTTTCTTCTGGACCTTCTTCTAATCCATGAGATTCTGGAAGCTCTATCTTTTGAGGTGACCACCATGAAGAAGCTTCATCAAATACCACATTTCTTGAAGTATGACACTTTCCAGTATTTGGATCACAATATCTCCATCCTTTTCTTGATTCATCATAACCGACAAAAATGCATCGAATTGCCTTCTTATAAAATTTGCTTCGTAGATGATCTGGCACGAAGACGTAGCATACACATCCAAAAACCTTGAGATGGTTGACGGTTGGCTTGATTTTCCATAATCTTTCATACGATAAATATGCCCCAACTTTGTTTGTGGAAGCCTATTTATCACGTATGATGCCGTTCTCATACATTCAGCCCAAAATCTTCCTGGCACACTTACCATGAAGCATACTTCTACAAGTTTCGGCAAGGTGACGATTCTTGCGTTCAGCGACTCCATTCTGTTGTGGGGTATTGGGACAAGTTAATTGTCTTCTAATCTTGTGCTTCTCAAGATAGATATTGAACTCAGTCGATAAATATTCTCCTCCATTATCTGTACGTAAGCACCTAATCTTATTATTGAGCTCACTTTCTATCTTCTTCTTGAACCCTTTAAACTTTTGAAAAGTCTCCGACTTTTCCTTCATGAAGTAAACTCACACATACCTTGAGAAGTCATCAATGAATGTCACCATATACTGCATTCCTCCAAGTGATGTTTGTTTCACTGGGCCAAAGACGTCTGACTGTATGAGCTCTAGTGGTGTCTTGGACTGATGTTGTGACTCCTTGAATGGCAATTGGTGAGCATTTCCAAATTGACATCCAAAACATATTGTATATGTTCGGATATCAATTTGAGGAAGCCCATTTACTATGCGTTTCACCATCATCTCCTTTAACTTATTGTATCCCACATGCCCAAGACGTTCATACCACAGATCAGCCGTCTCATTCTTTCGAGTCTTATCCACATAAGCTGTTTCAGCAGATAATACATAGACCGATTCTATTCTTCTTCCATGCATAACTGGATTGCCAATCACCTTTACTTTCTTGAATACGGACACATCTTCTGGTCCAACGAGTACATAGTTCCCTTCTGCTGTTAATTGTGGTACTGACAATAAATTCTTCTTTAGGCCAGGGACAAGATACACCTTCTCGAGTTGGAGCTTTTGAGATCCACCTTCACTTGGAATTATTGTCTTTCCAATGTGAGAAATAGACAACCTTGAATTGTCGACTGTCAACACGACTCTCTTTCCTTTGTAATCATCCATTTCTTATAGTTTCGTCTCATCATTGGTCATATGATTTGAGCACCCAGAATCAATGATCCAATCATGTTTGTAGTTTATTTTTGACTTTAAGGTTGCTGCAAGAGCTTGATCATCCATGTCAGCTTCAACGGAGAGTCCTGCTTCTGCATCCCAAGTTTCCTCATTAATGGTTGCTTCGAATGTGACCTCTTTCTTCTCATCTCTTGCGACGGACACATTTTCTTCGAAAGTTTGCCTTTGGGGAATCTACAATCTCGAGCAAAATGACCCTTCTTGCCACAATTGAAGCATTCACCATTCTTTCTCTTATCATTTTCCCCATATTGTTGGCGATGATCTCTTCTTCCTTGTTGAGCTCCCCCTGAAGCGTTTCCTTTTGATTTTGCGTGACCCTTCCACCCATATGTCTTACTTTCTTTCATCGCCTCTTGTCTTCGAGATGTTGCTTGTAATAGACTGAAACCCGGGCTAGTTGTAAGTTTCCTGTTTTGCCCGTAGGGTTTGTGCTTAGTCTTAAGTGTTTTTATTTTAATTATTTTATTAGTGTTTTATTATATTTGTGTTGTGACCAGTTTGTGACAAGGGTCCCAGAACATGTTTGCTTATTTTAATTGGACCTCGTTTGGGTTACCTAATCTTGTGTGAAAGATATCAGATAACTGGTAAATACCCGTGTGTGATGGGGTATTGTGTTTTAACACAAACATAAGCTGGTGACCAGCTCCTTTCTTGAAGTTTCCTGATTTTTCCTTTCTCTCACTCACACTCTCACCTAACCTCATCTTCATCATCTCAAACAACCCTAAATCTTTTAATCTCGAATTGAAGCTTGATTTTGGTGTCAAAAAGTTCCTTGTGTCATTGTGATTCTAACAAGGTTAGGTTTGTAAGATTTCCTGATCAAATCTATGATTAAATGGGTTTTTAAGTTAGATTTTGTTAAAATGGGGTTTTGTGTCAAATTGGTAGAAATTGATGTTGCTTGTGTTTGAATGTTGTGGTTTTATGTTTCAAAAAGTTTAGTGTACGAGTTGTGTTCAGTTTTGAGGTCAAAAACGTGTCCAAAGTCGAGATTTGGTATTTTGGGTTGAAACCCGTCACTTTGTTGCTGTTGCAGCTGATGAACTACCTTCGGCCGATGGTTGTTGACCATCGACCGATGGTGAGGGTCGATCGACCGATGGTGTATGATTTCTGACCAGCGGATGTAATTTTGACGATCGACCGATTGTGGGAGACCATCGACCGATGGTGTGTTGACGATCGGCCGATGGATGGGACCATCGATCGATGGTCTTAGACAGTGAAAATTTTACTAAGTGTTGATTTATAGCCGTTATGCTGTCCGTGTAATTTTAAGATTTTCAGGATGTAAATTTAGAAAATGCACAAGTGTTAAGCATGAAATTTTTAGCGGACGCATTTTTTTACTAATTTGATATAATTCGCTGTCAGTGTGTCTAATCTTGATGGGAACACTATTCTAACTTAGTTTTTGCTGTTCTCAGGAGATAAGGACAAGGAGGAAGCTCAGAAATAATACTGAGCAGTTGCTGGTAATTGGTGAGTGGGTCTATCTCCGGATAGAGTTTAAGTAGCATATCATGCTACTGTGGTTGACTCTTTTACCATGCATAGTGTAGAAATTGCCATGTTAGAATAATATAGTATGCCTGATGTTGTATGTGAATTATGTGTGCATTGTGTGAATGGCACCAGTCGGGCCTAGGGAGACTGGGGACTCGAGACCGTGCTTAGGTGAGGTTAGAGTCCGTATGAGGTCAACCGTGCCTAGGGGAGGTTGGGTCCATAGGCTACTGATTGTGAAGTATAGTGTGAACGATGCATCCCCTGCATCTGGATAACTATACTGTGAATTGAGTAGCAGGGACTATCGGTAGACTCAGGCCCGATCAGCTGGGAGTCGTGTGCTCGTACAAGCCGCCGATCCTCATATTGTCATATTGTATGCTAGTTGGTAGTTAGCAGGTATTGTTGATGTATATAGCTTGTGTGTGGCTTAAGCTATATATGTTAGATAGATTCCATTCACTTAGCAGTGCGCTAATCCCCCACATGTTTTCCCCCTTGCAGGTTTATATACTGCTAGTCGGGATGGTTATTGATGCAGAAGACATGTTTGACAACCCTACTCTGATGTGGACTTTTGTTTCAATCATGTTTTGCAATAACGTAACACCGTTGCGTAAACTTAAACTTAATTACTCAGATTAATGTAATGACGTGACTTATAATGTGTTTGTTAATAAAGTCTTCCGCTGTGTGTTTAAAAAAAATGGCCAATGTTACATTGCTTTCTTCTTATTGGTGAAGAGTGCATCTTCTCCGTCTTTTATGGCTACTTCATTCATCTGCTTGGCTAATGCCTCTTGATTAGCCAATAAATTCTCCAGCTCTATTAATGATGGTTGAGTAGGCCATCCTCTCACAGCGGCTATAAATCCATTATACTCGGATCTTAAGCAATGGATGATAATTCTCTTCATCCTTGCATCACTCACTTTCTCTTCAGGAGCAAGTTGAGATATCTCACGGCAAATAGGTTTTACCTTGGTGAAATACTGAGAAATAGATAGACTTCCTTGTGAGATACCTGCGAGCTCATTTTCCAAGAGCTGGAGGCGTGCTTCATTCTTCTTTGAAAATAATTTTTCAAAAGTTTCCCAAGCTGCCTTTGGTGTTTTCTCGTCACGGATGTGCTCCAATAGATCCTCCTCGATTGTTTTTTTCAATATAAATAAAGCCTTCCCGGCCTTGATGTTCCATTTTCTCAAGGCTTCGGCATTTTCTTTTGGTGGAGGCGTTGTGTCACTGCCAGCAACTATTTCCCATAAATCATGTCCTTGTAGGTAGGATTCTATGCAAGTCCGCCAATAACCATAGTTGTGGTTATTGAGACTCTTAATTCCACTGCTCGTACTTGCAAGATCTGCCATCACGACGTCCAAAGTCCAATAAGCTTGGTCCCAGACCGATGAGCTTTCACAGTTCCTAACTGTGCTCCGACAGAATCTCCCTTAGGGCCTTGGTGTTAACAAGACGATGTAAACGTCCAACGTTTACCGATAAGTACCTCCACTAGCAATGGTCCCGAACAACCTGGCTCTGATACCAATTGTTGGAAACTTCGACGAGCCCAACACACCCACTATAGAGGACCTAGGTTTTACTCACTCACTACACCAACACTTTGACGTTAGTTAGCCTTTAATTATATGAATCCTTAGTGCACAATAATACTTAGGCGACAGTGTCGACGATATATCATTCAGGCGGTATAACCGACCATATATCACTTAGGCGGCAGAGCCGACCATATAATAAAAATAATACAAGTGCACTAAGAACTTAAACACGAACTAAGGCTTAACCGGGAAAATTAACAAAGAACACTTTTATTAATACAAAATACAATTACAACATTACTTACTTATAAGTTTTCTCTTCTTTAACTCACACTCTTCTTATTTCCTCGCAACTCTCACACCTTACACAAATGAACCCATCACCTATATTTAATGTACTTCATGGAAGTTTCTAGAAACTAGATATTTCCATGGATATATATAAATATCTAGATACTTTTATACATATAAATATCTAGATATTTCTTACACATATAAATCTCTAGATTTTTCTTTACATTTTAATATCTAGATATTTTTCATATACATATTAATATCTAGATATTTTACCCATATACATTTACTAATTTCATATTATTTTAAATTTGCATTGTATTTTAACATTATTGGTATATTCAAGTAATAATTATGATGATTAGAATCCATTATCTTAGTGTCAGTAAATTATGTAATAACTCAACTTTTTAGTCAATTTTCTCCGTTGAATGTATAATGACCGTTACCGATATTCTATTTATCTTGCAAAGTTATGAATTTTTTCATGAAAATCTAGGGCTATACTATTTTAATATGTGTTACATATTTCTTGGTCATATGCTTTGGTTTTAAAAGTATGCGAGAAACTAAGAAAACACTTTGGTTCGTGAAAATCGGGAAACGTCATTGTGACTTTTGGAAATCCCGAAAATTAATTGATTTAATTCTTTATGTAAATTTTAGACTTCTTTAATTGCTAGGATTTATAACTCTAGCGTTTACTAACTTAAACCGTATTTAAAACCGCGAACTACAAATCTACCGAAATGCACCTGATTTAACGTGCATAGTTCCATGTCGACTTGTGAAAAAAATATAACGTTTGGGCCATGTCCAAATGGGGTCGAGACGGATTTAACGTGCATAGTTTCATGTCCATTTTAAATGACTTGATTTCGAGCTACGATGAAAAATTTATGTACGGTTTATGACTGAATTTCGATTTAGATTTTCAGCAGAGCAAAAGGGTATAACTTGAAATGTATTTTGAATTAGACAACGTGATCGGACTTTTTGGAAAGTATGACAACCCGAAAATTTCCGACAAAATTTAAATAAAAATCTTTGTATGATTTCATTTAACTTCGAACAAATTCCGACGATTCACGAACAAATATTCGTAAATGGTAATGCATTAGTATTAATTTATTATATTAATATAATGATTAACAATATTATCACTAATTATTATTGTTTGCAATTATCATTATCAATATTGTCATTTTTTTTAACAAAATTATTACTATCATCATTCATCATTTAGTATTATTATGATTATCATATTATCTTTAAGTAATATCATTTACAATTATTATTATTGTCAATATTATTAATATTAATATCATAACTATCACAAGTAGTAGTATTATTATTATAGTTATCACTATTTTAGTTATTATCCTTACCAGTGTTATTATTATTATTACTAGTATTATTGTTATCATTATTAATATCAATATTACAATTAGTGATAAAATTATGATTACTATTATTAACATTAATATTAATTATTCATTATCATTATTAAAATAAAGTATTGTTATAAAAATATCATTCATTATTAATGATATTATCATTATTATTATTAACATAATTAATATCATTATTATTATTATTATTAATCGAATCTGCTATTACTTTATATATTTAATAGAAAGCAAAATTAGGCATCTGTTTTATATATTTTTGTTATTCATCGTGCAGCTTTATTTTTTTTATTTTTTTTATCGTAAACTCCTTTCTTGTTGTGATCGAATCGACATCCACATAATCTGTATCAATCCCTCATAAGCACCTTATATATTGCTATTAATTGTTGAAGAAAAAGGAGAATCATTTAATTGTTTATTTTTTTTTTAAAAACAGCGATATACCTCTGTTTTCTTTTGATTTTCCAAAACCTTGAATTCAAAATTTACATCAAAATGTAATATTGCAGAGTTGTTAAAAATCATTTAAGTAAACTGTCTGCAAAATCTCATATTCCAATTCCTAATATCGAGCTTTAATTTCTGAGTCAAAGTTTTGTTTTCAAAAGTCAAAGAAATTGTTCTTAAGGAAATTCGAAGGCGTTTTAAGGTTTCAAGTCAAATTGATAATTCCTAAAGTTTCTATGAGCGATCTAAAACTTAATTCATGTAGAAATTTTTGTCTAAAACCCTCTACAAATCAAAATCAAGATTTAACTTATATTTTTTTTTTCTTTCGCGAGTACAGCTACTGCTGTTCTTTATATATATTTTTTTTGTTTATTGTGTCTGTCAATTAAACACCATAAGTATTAGGATTCTGTTTCATTTATAAATTCCAAAACAAACAATTAAACTCTCTGTTATAATTAATTGGTCGTTTGAATTAAGAAGGAAGAAGAAGAATGAAACACATAAACAGTTTAAATAAAATTTAATAGTGATATAAATCAGATATGAACGAACAGAGGCATGGTTAAAGGTGTTAGCGGGGTAGCGAGAGGTCTTGGGTTCGAGCCCGGTCTCAGGCATTTTTTTTCGAAAAGCTTTGAGGTAGTTTTCTATATTCTTATTATTATTATTATTATTATTATTATTATTATTATTTTTATTATTATTATTATTATTATTATTATTATTATTATTCTTATTCTTATTATTATTATTATTATTGTTATTATTAATTATCATTATTAATTATTAATTATCATTATTAATTATTATTATCATTAACATAATTTATAATAATATCATTATTATTACTAGTATTATCATTTAAAAATTATTAGTATTATCTAATATTATTATTATTAGTATTATTATGGTATTATTACTAATTTTATCATTTTAAATATTATTATCATTATTAAGATTATCATAATGATTATTATTATGAAAATAACACAATCTACTAATATTAGTATTCGTATCATTTTATTATTATTATCATCTTATTAAAAGTATCATTTTAAAAAAAGATATAATCTTTATTAAAATTTCATTTAAGTTATTATTATTATTATTATCATAAAAAGATACAACTTTTATTTATAACTATTAATAACATTTTATCAAATAAATAATTATATATAGAATATATATATAAAAGTATATATATATATATATATATATAACAACTAAATATATATATAAACTTATTCGATTACGAGTATATGTGTTAATATATATAAAACTGATATAGGTTCGTGAATTCGAGGACACCTCTGTACTTGTTCAGTGCTATCATACGCATATCATACAAACTATCGTATCGTGAGTTTTCATAGCTCCCTTTTTATATATATTTTTGGGCTGAGAATACATGCGCAACTTTTATAAATGTTTTATGATTAGACACAAGTACTCAAATGATAACTATATACATGTTGTTTGTTAACAATAAACGGTCACTGCTAATATAATTCGTTATATTAGTAAACATACTTTGTCTGCTGACAATAACGGTCACTGTTAATATATTCATTATATTAATAAACATACTATAACGGTCACTGTTAATATATTCATTATATTAATAAACATACTATAACGGTCACTGTTAATATATTCATTATATTAATAAACATACTATAACGGTCACTATTAATATATTCATTATATTAATAAACATACTATAATGGTCACTGTTAATATACTCATTATATTAACAAACATACTTTGTCTATTGACAATAATGGTCACTGTTGATATATTCATTATATTAATAAACACACTTCATTCTATTGATTGATTTTATATCAATTAACCCTAAATTAAATCTTGTGGTCTATTGCTATACTGAATTATTGATTTATGATAAACCAATGAACTCACTCAACCTCGTGTTGACTTTTTAAGCATGTTTATTCTCAGGTACTTAAATATTGCTTCCGCTGTATATCTGCTGCTTTGATGATGATTGCTTGCCATGCTTGGAGTCTACATTACATATCATATCAATTAAAGACATTTAATGCTCTAAATACAATGTAATCTATTTATCTTCCGCTGCAAAACTCAATAAAACGTCTCATATAGAGTCGTTCTCGTTTATACATCTGTGATTTGATATAATTAGTCACAAATACCCCAGGCCCTATTTGGGGGTGTGACAGAAAGGTCTATTTAAGATCTACTGATTCGGAAAGTTTGGTAAAACTTTATATATTTTTATAAAAGATATGAACTTTTGTGTGATACGTGTCGATTGTTGAAAATTCAAAACATCACTTTTATTATACACCGTTGTTATGCGATGAGTTACTTGAATTCGTGTGATAGAACTTTTTGCATAGACTTACTAGTTGAGTTATGCTTACTTTGATTGACCTAAACGACCACTTATTACTCTAGGTTGAGTTCGCGGTCATCCGGTCACCCGTTAGCTTGTTTATTTGTAAACAACTTGTTGCGCACCTATGGGGAGTTCATAATGATACGCATACCCGATCAGCTCGTGTAGCACATCAAACAGCATCACCATATGAGCCATGCATGTCGCGCGCTGAAGGAAACAAGCGCTCGAGTCACGGACCTGGCGCAGAGTAAGCAGACGGTGGTCATATGCTGAGTTTAACGCCATGCGCAATCCTCGCGCATACCATTGAACTGGGGGGACTTAATGATACGCATACCCGATCAGCTCGTGTAGCGTATTAAACAGCATCACCATATGAGCCATGCATGTCGCGCGCTGAAGGAAACAAGCGCTCGAGTCACGGACCTGGCGCAGGTCCCATACTAGCGCCAAGGTTACATATGCGTGTCAGGCGATGCTGTAGCTGGCAGAAGACACCTGCCAGACAAGAATCAGGTCCGACAAAACACTTTTTACTTTTGTCGGGTCAGCTCACACAAGAATGTACTATTGGCAGATCACGATCCTTTTAGCTCTATTATGTGACAATAGAAGACAAAAAGGATTACCCTATAAATAATTGATTCAATCCACAACAGAAGGGGCTGGATATTCACTCTACATTCACACACACACTATTATCAACAGTAGCGCCTCTTACATAGCGCCTTTCTACCCGCGCTATCAGACTTAAAGCATCTCGCTAGACATATCCTTGATTTACAGGTAACGTTCTATGAACATAAACCCTATGACTTAGCGCGAGCCATCACTAACCGGGCGACCCATCGATGGTGGGTCTATGTTTAACCACCCCTGCTGAGATCCTCATCTCCTAAGGGGTTATTCACGGTACTCCAGATCAGAGAGTTAAACTCAATCGACCCTTTTATCCCCCTTCATTGATGTCAAGCATGGACCGAACCCGACACATTTATTCTATGCTTGATCAGTTCACATGCCCTTTTTACTGCCATTCATAAATGGGTGCATCATCGTTTGACTCCTAATACTTAAGTTACGAGTGTCTTGTATCAAGGGTACGTGGTAACGTTCCACAAACACGTTAAGCTTCGATATTAGGTGCTCATTATTTAGAATGCTTTTACAAACCTTTTTGAACTATGAAAATCTTGTGATCTATTTATACAAGTGTTATTAAAACATGTGAATTCACTTACATTATTGTTGACCTTTAACATGTATTTTCCAGGTACTTACACTAGCGAAAATATGAAGGGACAATGGGGGCACCCGCCCGTAGTGAATTTGTAATTTTTAGTGCAAAAATAATGGATTTTTCGATTTTGCTCAAAAGTCTCCATTTTTGTCCCCAAAGCCTCATATTTTGCTCAAAGCATCCATATTTTCCCCAAAAACTCACATATTTTGCCCAAAAAAATTTGCTACGCTATAAAAAAAATTTCGCCCTCGGTGAAAAAATTTCTAGTTCCGCCACTGGGTACTTAGCTTTTGCTTTCGGACGCATATAGGAGTGAACATGATACGTCTATGATACGTCATAGGATCATGGCGTCATTTTGTTTTGTACACTTATTTTTCGCATTATTTTTACTACTGTTTTTTATTTAGGTATTAGTACTGTTTTGTGACAGTTGAGTCATACTTTCTACTTTGAAAAAATTTCTATTTTTAGAAACTTTTCTAATTTTGAAATTTTTTGAATAAACGAATGCAAACTTTGCAAAATATTTCATATAGATGGCATAACCATGTGATGGGACGTATTGTTGACGATTCGTGTCATGACAGCTTTGACCAGTCGTCATAAATTATAATCATGACTTTTTATTTACGTTTATGCATTAACGGAAAAAAAGAACTTGTTCAAACTAGCTGGATTTGAAGATCATTTAAAGTTTATATATGATATATGATATGATATATGATAATACTTATTTTATAATGTGATATAGATTTTTTATACGATATCAAAAGAATTTTATATGATATCAAAAGAATACACCTAAAGATACTTCTAATCGTTGTTATACCAAATTAGGTACACAACTACTTATAAACCTCAACCGCTTGTTTTGATATGGCATGTGCTTTTGCTAGGTTTTTCTTGTCATGCCCTTCTAAAAAAAGAAAAAAAAATATATATTACAGTTTAATATTCAAATGCTGCAAAAAATGAGGCATTTAATTTAAACAGGTGAAAAGGCTAGGACAGATTCTGTATTTGGTAATTATTACATGAGTTTGTTGAGAAATGCCAAAACATATTTACGATCATATTAATGAATCGTATGGATCAAATTTTTTGTTATTAATTTTTTTTTTTTTTTTTGTGCCAAAATAACGAAAACTTTTATAAAAAATGAAAAACGTTCTCGCACAGAAAACGAATTCAACAAGGGATACAGAAAGAAACACCGATAAGGCTCGCGCCTAAAAGCGGCTATACAAAAGAACTATCTATACCGAGCTTCATCTAACCTAATCTGATCCAAAACCTAACCCACTTATAAATACAAAAAAATAAATTCAAAGAGCGACGAAACCAAAAGAAAGGTATAATTCATAAAAAAATAAATTCAAAGAGCGACGAAACCAAAAGAAAGGTATAATTCATAAACCCGAATAGACGAACTCAAATATCTTTTATGAACACGCCGAATTTTTTTATTTCGGCGCCTTGAACCAATTTCACTTTTCGCTTGTGAGAGTTTTTAGAAGTACCCCGTGCACGCGGAATAATTGCAAGTATTGAAAATAGATTGTTTTAGTATGGATCATAAAAGTTGTATTGGTGCATACAATATGTCTAAATTGTACATAACAAGTGAAATAAAACGCATGTTTAAATAAAAAAAAGGAAAACAGAGTCTTCAGATCATATGATCAAGTTTTAGATATTATCGTCTTTGATGAATAGAGCATAAAAAGGATAACAATATGCAGTTATTATCAATATTGCTTAGATAGATTGGGTCGTCTAGTTGATTTCTCAAATCACTAGTAGCGTTCCTAGGTTTTTTTTATGTGGATCATCTACGTGACATACAAATAATACGCAGATTGCACCACAATCAAATCGTCTATTAATTATTTTTGTTTAAAAGCATCAGTAATTTTTCTCAAATTTTAAATTTATTTAATACTACAACCGTCAACCGTCCCATATGTGTGGAATTTTAAATATCTTTCTTATTATGATTTTAAATATTTTATTTATGTTATATAATAATTGATAAAAATTATATGAATAGATAAAAGTTTAAATATGATTTCATTGATATAACTTTCATCAAGTACTATTATATACTACTACAAACTAAGAAATTTAAAGTCAAAACGAAAAAAAAAAAACCGACAAAATTCAAAAAATATTATAATGGGACTAAGGAGTCATATTTATAATTTTATTTAATTTAATCACTAATCTATACAATAATTTCTTTTTATCTACTCAATTTAGCTGTTTAACTCATTTTATTTATTTATAAAATAATTATAATTATAATTATAATGAATTATTAAATAAATTTTAAGTTTGGACATGATATTACGTTAATGGTCCTTTAAATAAATAATTAACTGGCGTGTAACATAGGGACAATCCGCATCACATTTGCAAATCAATTCCAATTTCCACATAAATTAACTTTAAAAACATGACTAGTAATTTATGACAAACTATAAGAACCACCGTAGTGTATTGTTTATTGCTTATTAAGAGTACCAACTAATACAAAGTCAAGTGTGTATTATGGGCTAGTTGAAGAAAACATGTTATGTAGGTCACCCAATGGCCCTAACCAAAGAATTAGCAATGATGTAGTTTGTTTCTACCTTTTGTCATGTAGACAAACTCTTATCTATAACTAACTTTATAATTCAATATAATTTCATAGCCAACATATCATATGCATTATATTCTTTATCCAAAATGTATATGACTATAATATTTCAATCAGCCAATAAATACCAGATATACTATTCTGCATCAATAAAACACCAAAAAGGCCATAAGTTTGTCAAATTAAAATTGCCTTAAAGCTCAAAATAATTATTAATATGTCCTCATGTAATCCCATTTTTTAGTTCAACATTGGTTTCCAGTAAAAAGAAATTAATCAAGGTGATAAAAAGAGTGCTCTTGTTGAGATTTTTGTTTGAAACTTGGTCAAATAAGTCACATCTATCACCATTTAATTCAGATACTATATTCCTACAAACTTAAACAATCTTTGTCTATTCTCAGTTCTCAGGGTACATGGTATGTTAGAGTACAACGGTCCGAAGCAGCATACTGCAGGACTTGAACAATTGTCTGAAAAATAATCAGAACGGGTGTGGGAAGACATTATTGTTGCTGAGAGGAAACCTAAAAGACATTTTTTGTGTGTATTGTTATACAACTTGTGGTGTCTTTCTATGAACCCCAAAAGCCTATAATCTTAAGTTTTCTCCCACTCCGGTATGGGACAATTTCCACTTTCTTTAGATTTTACACCAAACAAGCAGCTTTGAGATTCGATGTCTCATTTACCATTAATCCGTTTTGGACACACTTTAGTTCGTTGTAAAGCTCTCGTCAAGGACTACAGAATCCACTAAATGGTTATCAATATATGTCAATCGACCAGATAATTAGTTGTGTTCAAAGTTAGTGATAACACACATTTTTTCATCAATTTTTCCTACAAAAATTACGTACACGATTTGCAAATAGTAACTTGTAGGTCATATATGAGTATATGACCCACTTGATAAATTGGATACAAAAAACCATGTATGATGAAAGAAAAATGTTTGGTATACCATTATACCAAAGTTATAGACCTGAAGTATCAAGATGTGCCTAAAATTTTGTTGATACACATCTTTAGGACAGTATAGGCTCATAGTTTTCATTTTCACCCAGTCTTATATCTTGGACAATGCAACATTTTCAAAATCCAACAAATCTCGACTATCGTACACTACAATGAATCATGAATTGTGTGTTTTGTTCAGTGGTAGAAACTATGCTGTATTTTCAAGGCAATTAATTAACCGATTAAAAGTAGAGGTACCAGTAGAACATGGTCAGGTAACAGGTAAAGCAGGTTCAGAATGAAACATGAAATATTATAGTACGGGTCGGGTTAAGTTGACCCAAAAAACCCTTTTGTCCAATTTGTAGAGCTTATGTAATAAATAGTTGACATATTTGTTATGATTACAAGAATGATATTTATGGCTATAAAATACGATATAGGAAGTTGTACGCATTTTAGGAATATAAGATTACATGATTCTTTTTCGCATGCATATAAACCAATTGATGAAATGCTTGCATAACACAACAAATTTTGTTAATTTTGTGTTTGGATATTGTACACATCTAAGAACCAAAGAGTTTGAACCAAGAGAATGTTATCCATCACGAGATTTAGGACTCCATTGGCTACAAATGGCAAGTACCTCAAAATCTCTTAATTAAGGTCTGAAATTTGCAAGTTGATTATCGTTTGAAGATATGTTACTATCTTAAAAGTAGCAGCTACGTGATACTCTATTAATTTTATTATATTTGTATCTTAGAAATCATTGGCTTCAGGGCAAGGCTACACAAAAGCAACTATTGAGTGACGAATCACCAACAACATTGGATGACTGGATATTGAAGTTCTCGATGGCCATTGGAATTGCCTCTTTGAAGATTCCCTGAATGCACGATCTTTGATGGGCGTTCAACCCATACAGAATCATGGCGGTCACTCGCTATCCTGATTTCTCACAAGTGTTATCCTCTTGAAATTTTTCTTTTGTTTGGCTAATTTTACTTTCACTTCCTTTATCGAATGATTGTTTGTGTATGTTATGGTTTCTATGTTATACTTTCGTTGCTACATTACCTTTATCAGTGATTTATTTAAATAAATATCAGCAGACTTAATATAAGGTGTTTTGGATCAATTCACTTTTTTTAGTATACATTTAATTATTCTATGTCTTGCAACATAGTTTTTTTTTTTTTTTTTTTGGACTCTATTGTACATTTAGAATAAATACTTTATCATATTAAGTTTATTACTTAATCCTATGAGGTGGTTGGGTGCATAAGAATTTTCAAAGGAGACCAAGGTTCAATCCCCACTAGCTATATTTTGGGGATTTTTCTTTAAAAAATTTTTAACTTTAATACTAGTTGATTTGGCCAGATTCAAGACTATGCGTTATAGAGTTGATTTGGGCAGATTCAAGACTATGCGTGATTGGTATGGCTGTAAAAAGATTGGAATGGTTTATGGAGTTCAGGCTTTGAACAAAAAAAAAAGAGGTTTGATTTTGTTTATACTATTGAATTATCAAAAGTCTCTATGGTACATTATGTTAATTTAAACATTTTATGATGTTATGTTTTGGTAGAAAAAAGTAGTTGGAAATGTATTCAAATACTTTATATCAAGCCACAAGTTGAAATCACGCATAATATCTTTCGTTCCGACTATTTAGACATTTGACCCATTGGGCTAAAAATGGTCAAGGTGGGTAACGGTCAATGGGAGACATCCCATTAGACGAATTAAGTAAGTTTGGAAGTTTTTGTGTCTTGAGAATGAGATTTGGGTATATTTTGGTTGAAATGAGATATACAACACAACAACAACAACAACAACAACAAAACTTAATCCCGCAGATGCGAGGTATGGGGTGAAATGAGATATGTTGACCCATTTGGACATTATAGCCCTAACTATTTTCTCAATCAAATTACAAAATGCAGTTAAGATACTTATATCTGATTGCTTTTAAAATTAAAAAGACAAATGAAGCGCTTGAAAATATGATCCAATTAGGTCATAATGGACTATTTTGACCACTATACGCGAGATGAATCGCTTGAATGTATGCAAATATACTTCTTATTGAAACTATTTGCGCTGATGTATATGTGTGAATATATATTCGGAAATCAATTCCAACCAATTTAGATGTCTCAACACTTGAAATATGTTTTTGATGCTACAGCCCATTCCATGAGAAGTTTATTACTTAACCCTAAGGGGTGGTCTAGTGGTTGGGTGCATAAGAATTTTCAAAAGAGACCAAGGTTCAATCCCCACTAGCTATACTTTGGGGCTTTTTCTTTAATTTTTTTTTAACTTTATTACTAGTTGATTTGGCCAGATTCAAGACTATGCGTTATAGAGTTGATTTGGGCAGATTCAAGACTATGCGTGATTGGTATGGCTGTAAAAAGATTGGAATGGTTTATGGAGTTCAGCCTTTGAACAAAAAAAGAGGTTTGATTTTGTTTATACTATTGAATTATCAAAAGTCTCTATGGTACATTATGTTAATTTAAATATTTATGATGTTATGTTTTGGTAGAAAAAAGTAGTTGGAAATGTATTCAAATACTTTATATCAAGCCACAAGTTGAAATCACGCATAATATCTTTCGTTCCGACTATTTGGACATTTGACCCATTGGGCTAAAAGGGTCAAAGTGGATAACGGTCAATGGGAGACATCCCATTAGACGAGTTAAGTAAGTTTGGAAGTTTTTGTGTCTTGAGAATGAGATTTGGGTATATTTTGGTTGAAATGAGATATACAACAACAACAACAACAAACTTAATCCCGCAGATGCGAGGTATGGGGTGAAATGAGATATGTTGACCCATTTGGACATTATAGCCCTAACTATTTTCTCAATCAAATTACAAAATGCAGTTAAGATACTTATATCTGATTGCTTTTAAAATTAAAAAGACAAATGAAGCGCTTGAAAATATGATCCAATTAGGTCATAATGGACTATTTTGACCACTATACGCGAGATGAATCGCTTGAATGTATGCAAATATACTTCTTATTGAAACTATTTGCGCTGATGTATATGTGTGAATATATATTCGGAAATCAATTCCAACCAATTTAGACGTCTCAACACTTGAAATATGTTTTTGATGCTACAGCCCATTCCATGAGAAGTTTATTACTTAACCCTAAGGGGTGGTCTAGTGGTTGGGTGCATAAGAATTTTCAAAGGAGATCAAGGTTCAATCCCCACTAGCTATACTTTGGGGCTTTTTCTTTAAATTTTTTTAACTTTATTACTAGTTGATTTGGCCAGATTCAAGACTATGCGTTATAGAGTTGATTTGGGCAGATTCAAGACTATGCGTGATTGGTATGGCTGTAAAAAGATTGGAATGGTTTATGGAGTTCAGGCTTTGAACAAAAAAAAGAGGTTTGATTTTGTTTATACTATTGAATTATCAAAAGTCTCTATGGTACGTTATGTTAATTTAAACATTTTATGATGTTATGTTTTGGTAGAAAAAAGTAGTTGGAAATGTATTCAAATACTTTATATCAAGCCACAAGTTGAAATCACGCATAATATCTTTCGTTCCGACTATTTGGACATTTGACCCATTGGGCTAAAAAGGGTCAAAGTGGGTAACGGTCAATGGGAGACATCCCATTAGACGAGTTAAGTAAGTTTGGAAGTTTTTGTGTCTTGAGAATGAGATTTGGGTATATTTTGGTTGAAATGAGATATACAACAACAACAAAACTTAATCCCGCAGATGCGAGGTATGGGGTGAAATGAGATATGTTGACCCATTTGGACATTATAGCCCTAACTATTTTCTCAATCAAATTACAAAATGCAGTTAAGATACTTATATCTGATTGCTTTTAAAATTAAAAAGACAAATGAAGCGCTTGAAAATATGATCCAATTAGGTCATAATGGACTATTTTGACCACTATACGCAAGATGAATCGCTTGAATGTATGCAAATATACTTCTTATTGAAACTATTTGCGCTGATGTATATGTGTGAATATATATTCGGAAATCAATTCCAACCAATTTAGACGTCTCAACACTTGAAATATGTTTTTGATGCTACAACCCATTCCATGGGGATAAAAATTATTATTCAAGTTATAAATTACAGAGTATAACGTTTTGTTACCTTGCATTTATTTCTACAGGTGAAAACAATGCCTTTCTTACCCATGACCCATTACCCAATTTGAGTCACCTTCTCAAGTTGCCACCTATAAGATTTGGTTTACTATTTGTTTTGTAATTGAATGTACTTATATATATTTATCAACAAAATGTTGGTTAAATGTTAATGAAAGCAGTTAGTGATGGAACATTTATACACCAATTATTAGTTATTGAAGGTAATAAAATGTTATATAGGTAATTTATTTGTCTCATTTGGCTCATACATTATTCAGTGTTGGGTGTATTTAATTAAAAAGCATAATGACTATAGTATTACACGTTTACAAATGTAAATTTTCATTGCTTTAGACCACTCTTATTCATGACATCTGTCATGAAACCACATTGCTACCACATCAGCGCCACCTCAGCAGCTTCTTCCTTTCACATTACCAACCACATTCACTAACATCCATCACACCCACCACATTGACCCCACATCCAATAATTAATAATTTTATTCATATTATTATTATTATTATTATATTATTATTAATATTATTATTATTATTATTATTATTATTATTATTATTATTACTATTATTATTATTATTATTATTATTATTATTATTATTATTTATATTTAATATATTATATTTATTACTATTTTAAAAAATGTAAAAACAATACCTTTTGATTATACATACACATGTACAGACACTTATCTTCACCATCTCTTTTCTTCAATATAGATACATATACATACATATGTACAGACCAAATAAACTTCACCATCTCTTTATCTTCTCCAACCAAACTTCACCATTCTCATTTTCATAAAACTTAAATAATAAAATTAAATAAATAAATCAACGTCTTGAAAAATGTCGTTGAATAGCAGAATGGCCGACGGTGGATGCAACGGCGCCCCTACGGCGGCCGCTAACATCGGCGTGAATGAAGGGCAGAGGGAGTGGCGCCCCAACCACGCTCCCGCTGTGAATGGTCTTACATTTACATGAAGATCCTTCCAACTTCGGAAAATATATGGTTTCAAGAACAGCTCAACTGGTTTTAGGTCTGCACAAAAAAATTGATACTGACAAATATTTTGATCATGTTAACAACAATATCTTGAAACATTACATCGAATTGGTGAACCAAAAGAGTAATGCAGCAAAAATCAGTGTTTTGGGTATTCATTTGAGATTTTGGATGTCTCATGTAGAGCAATTTCTCGCGTGGGTCGGTGGATTTTAGCCTTCAAATACAGTAAAGGTAACAACTTATTACATTTTTATCTATTCTATATAGCTATATCAAACCAAATAAATAATTTTCATTTGTTACAACATTCTTTCTTGAAATGATATGGAAGCTCCATGAATAACTTTAGAATGATGTGTTGGAGTGCGAATCGAGTTAAACAAGAAAAGAAGAATTCTGTTCGCAAGACAAGGCGCGCCGCGGCCTCTCCTAGGCGCGACGTGGCCTAGAGTGTGAACAGGGGTCGAGCTGAAGAAAACATCAGTTTCGAATTTTTCCTTGGAGGAGCGGTGCGGCCCTTTATGGGCGCGGCGCGGCTTTGCCTGACGGGGAAGTTTCCAAAAACGTGTTTTCTTGTTCCCAAAGCTATTTCCTTGTTGAGTTTTGCCTATTTAAGCATCTTATTGTAACCCATACATGTGTCCACGAAATTTATCAATAAAAGAACTCTCTTTGGTGGTCGAGGATTAAAGTAATCATTCGTGATTACATATAACCTCGTTAAATTCTATTGTCTTTATCGTTTTTTGCTAGTTTCTTCATATACATCAATTATTTTCGTTTATTGTAAGTGGGTATGATAACCTAGGGTTATCAAGTCTTGTTAGGGCTCACGTGGTTTATTCCTAAAATGTGGTATCAAGAGCTTCGGTTCGGTTTCACGGGAACAATGGCGGAAAAGAGTGATGTGAAGATTGATAAATTTGATGGGAATGATTTTAGCTTTTGGAAGATGCAAATTGAAGATGTGTTTTATCAAAAGAAGCTTTACCAATCGTTGAAGGGTGTTAAACCGGAAGAGATGACTCAAGGCGAGTGAGAGTTGTTGGATAGGTAAGCCCTAGGAGTTGTTCCACTTTCTCTGGCCAAGAATGTTGCTTACAACATCGTGGGTGAAACCACAACGGCGGGTGTACTTGCGGCTTTATCTAACATGTATGAAAAGCCATCCGTTTTGAATAAAGTTTTCTTGATTCGGCAATTGGTGAATGCTAGGATGATGGAGGGTTCCTCGGCGAAACATCATGTTAACGAATTTAATTTGATTTTAACTCGTTTGAAGTCGGTGAATATTAAATTCGATGATGAGCTTGAGGCATTGTTTTTGCTATCTTCATTACCCGATAGTTGGGTCGGTATGGTTACGGCGGTTAGTAGTTCATCCGGAACTACTAAGTTAACTTTTGAATGAATCCGGGATTTGATTCTTAGCGAAGGTATTCGTAGAAAAGATTCGAATGGAAGTTCGGGTTCGGTTCAAAGTATTAGTCGAGGAAGAGCTAGATCAAGAAGTCGGTCAAAGAGCAAGAACGTGGTTTGTTGGAATTGTCAACAAGTTGGTCACTATAAATCAAAGTTCCCGAGTCTTAACTCGGGTGGGAGCGTATCGACTATGGTGATCGAAGATAAGTTGACGTGCCAAAAAGAGGTTCTTGACGAATCTCGAGTTTTAGATTCTGGTGCCTCGTATCATGTTACCCCATTCATGAATGAGATGATGATCTTCAAGGAATACTCCGGTAAGGTTCGAGTTGCGAATGGGAGTACACTTGAAATTGAGGGTATTGGTGATCTCGTGATTAGACACTTGAATTATGCTTGAATCTTGAGGAATGTGCGGTTCGTTCCAAAGCTTAAGAATCAGTTGATTTCGGTTGGGCAATTGGATGACGACAATTATCATGTCCTATTTGGAGATCAAAAGTGGGTAGTGTTTAAGGGAGATTATGTGATTGCTCGCGGGTTTGAAAGAGGAACCATGTATATGGTTGAAGTTCCTAAAGAGGAATGACTAGGTGTAACGACCCTGGATTTTCCAATGTTTATTTATTAATAATTATTATTATTAATACGTGTGATTAAACGAATGTATGTCATTACATTTACTTGTTACCATGATTGCCCGAACTTGACTTTTAAGTGCCCGAAACGTCTTTGTGACACACGAAACTTACACGAATAATATTTTCAAGTATTATTTACATTCATGATTAATTTTATTAATCATTTTAAATAACTATGGTGATTAGTTAGTTACTTGGGCTTTAATTGGATTTATTTGTTAAATACTTGAACTTGGGCTTGACAAAATTAATGGACTCATGAATAAGACT
Organism: Rutidosis leptorrhynchoides; assembly: GCF_046630445.1. Classification (NCBI taxonomy): domain Eukaryota; kingdom Viridiplantae; phylum Streptophyta; class Magnoliopsida; order Asterales; family Asteraceae; genus Rutidosis; species Rutidosis leptorrhynchoides. The sequence goes on from NC_092341.1 coordinate 254,529,361, forward strand.
TATAAGCCCACCCTACATCTTTTATGGACTCTTTAGCCCAACTCCCATGTAACTAGTCCATTTATTTTACATGTAAGTAGTACTTACAAGGGTAACTAGTAGTTTAAAAGACTTGGAATCTTGTTAGCTCATAATCCCCATGAACAACCATCCTTTTGAAATGTCCCGTTCTTATTGATTAAAAACGTTCCATATTAATTGATTTCGTTGCGAGGTTTTGACCTCTATATGAGACGTTTTTCAAAGACTGCATTCATTTTTAAAACAAACCATAATCTTTATTTCATAAATAAAGGTTTAAAAAGCCTTACGTAGATTATCAAATAGTGATAATCTAAAATATCCTGTTTACACACGACCATTACATAATGGTTTACAATACAAATATGTTACATCGAAATCAGTTTCTTGAATGCAGTTTTTACACAATATCATACAAACATGGACTCTAAATCTTGTCCTTATTTTAGTATGCAACAGCGGAAGCTCTTAATATTCACCTGAGAATAAACATGCTTTAAACGTCAACAAAAATGTTGGTGAGTTATAGGTTTAACCTATATATATCAAATCGTAACAATAGACCACAAGATTTCATATTTCAATACACATCCCATACATAGAGATAAAAATCATTCATATGGTGAACACCTGGTAACCGACATTAACAAGATGCATATATAAGAATATCCCCATCATTCCGGGACACCCTTCGGATATGATATAAATTTCGAAGTACTAAAGCATCCGGTACTTTGGATGGGGCTTGTTGGGCCCGATAGATCTATCTTTAGGATTCGCGTCAATTAGGGTGTCTGTTCCCTAATTCTTAGATTACCAGACTTAATAAAAAGGGGCATATTCAATTTCGATAATTCAACCATAGAATGTAGTTTCACGTACTTGTGTCTATTTTGTAAATCATTTATAAAACCTGCATGTATTCTCATCCCAAAAATATTAGATTTTAAAAGTGGGACTATAACTCACTTTCACAGATTTTTACTTCGTCGGGAAGTAAGACTTGGCCACTGGTTGATTCACGAACCTATAACAATATATACATATATATCAAAGTATGTTCAAAATATATTTACAACACTTTTAATATATTTTGATGTTTTAAGTTTATTAAGTCAGCTGTCCTCGTTAGTAACCTACAACTAGTTGTCCACAGTTAGATGTACAGAAATAAATCGATAAATATTATCTTGAATCAATCCACGACCCAGTGTATACGTATCTCAGTATTGATCACAACTCAAACTATATATATTTTGGAATCAACCTCAACCCTGTATAGCTAACTCCAACATTCACATATAGAGTGTCTATGGTTGTTCCGAAATATATATAGATGTGTCGACATGATAGGTCGAAACATTGTATACGTGTCTATGGTATCTCAAGATTACATAATATATAATACAAGTTGATTAAGTTATGGTTGGAATAGATTTGTTATCAATTTTCACGTAGCTAAAATGAGAAAAATTATCCAATCTTGTTTTACCCATAACTTCTTCATTTTAAATCCGTTTTGAGTGAATCAAATTGCTATGGTTTCACATTGAACTCTATTTTATGAATCTAAACAGAAAAAGTATAGGTTTATAGTCGGAAAAATAAGTTACAAGTCATTTTTGTAAAGGTAGTCATTTCAGTCGAAAGAACGACGTCTAGATGACCATTTTAGAAAACATACTTCCACTTTGAGTTTAACCATAATTTTTTGATATAGTTTCATGTTCATAATAAAAATCATTTTCTCAGAATAACAACTTTTAAATCAAAGTTTATCATAGTTTTTAATTAACTAACCCAAAACAGCCCGCGGTGTTACTACGACGGCGTAAATCCAGTTTTAAGGTGTTTTTCGTGTTTCCAGGTTTTAAATCATTAAGTTAGCATATCATATAGATATAGAACATGTGTTTAGTTAATTTTAAAAGTCAAGTTAAAAGGATTAACTTTTGTTTGCGAACAAGTTTAGAATTAACTAAACTATGTTCTAGTGATTACGAGTTTAAACCTTCGAATAAGATAGTTTTATATATATGAATCGAATGATGTTATGGACATCATTACTACCTCAAGTTTAGTAGGTAAACCTACTGGAAGTGACAAGAAATGATCTAGCTTCAAAGGATCTTGGATGGCTTGAAAGTTCTTGAAGTAGGATCATGACACAAAAACAAGTTCAAGTAAGATTTTTACTCGAATTAAGATAGTTTATAGTTATAGAAATTGAATCAAAGTTTGAATATGAATATTACCATGAATAAGAAAGATAACCTAATGTATATAACAAAGGTTTCTTGATCTTATATGATTACTTGGAATGGATTAGAAAGCTTGGAAGAAAATAAGAAACTTGAAGGGATTTTTGAAGTGTTCTTGAAGTGTTCTTCCTATGATGATTATAGCTTGATTCTTGAAGTGATTTTTGATGAAGATGATGATTAACTACTGGAAAAATACGTTCATAATAGTGTGTGTGCGTGTGTTGAGAGAGAATTAGAAAGAGAATTGGAAGTGAAATGGAGTGAATGATGAGTGGTAATTGGTGAGTGGTGAGTGGGGTTAAAAGGAGTTCTAGTTAGTTGACTAGCTCATGGTAGAAGTTAAAATTGATTAGTCATATATGACATAATCAAGAGTGGAATCCCATGCTAGTTCCTATTGGTATATACCCATAGTAAGTACGTTTTGAAGCTGTGTATAATACGGGTAAGAATACGACTAGAATTCTTGATGAAAGAAAAGAATGGGAAAGTAACTGTAACCATTTTCGTTAAGTATGAGTGTTTTGATATATGTATTGAAGTCTTCCAAAAGTATTTTAATACATCTAAATACACTACATGTATATACATTTTAACTGAGTCGTTAAGTCATCGTTAGTCGTTACATGTAAGTGTTGTTTTGAAACCTTTAAGTTAACGATCTCAATTAATGTTGTTAACCAATTGTTTATTATATCTAATGAGATGTTAAATTATTATATTATCATGATATTATGATATATTAATATATCTTAATATGATATATATACATTTAAATGTCGTTACAACGATAATCGTTACATATATGTCTCGTTTCGAAATCCTTAAGTTAGTAGTCTTGTTTATATGTATATAACTCATTGTTAATATACTTATGGAGATACTTACTTATCATAATCTCATGTTAACCATATGTATATCCATATATATATCGTCATGTCGTTTTTACAAGTTTTAACGTTCGTGAATCGCCGGTCAACTTGGGTGGTCAATTGTCTATATGAAACATATTTCAATTAATAAAGTCTTAACAAGTTTGATTTCTTAACATGTTGGAAACATTTAATCATGTAAATATCAATCTCAATTAATATATATAAACATGGAAAAGTTCGGGTCACTACACCTTTAACCAACTTTGTAAGACTTTACAAGCTATTAACCACCAAACTTTCTTCTCCTCCCTCCCCATACTCCAACCGTCGGCCTCCATAGGGTGAATGGGAGTTTCTGTTTCAAAATTTCACTAATTACTTACTCACTTTTGCTCTCATTTTCTCACACACACAAAACACTTCAAACTTGCAACTTACTTTCTCTCCTTTTTCTCTCTTTACTAGTAAGTTTTATGAACAACTCCTCCTTTATTTCTTGATTAAAACCGCCACCTTATACCCTTTAATCATCATCATTCTTTGTTTGATTTGTTACTTGTCTTGATGATTGTTTACTTACTAGTTATTTACTTACATGTTTTCAAGAATTAAACTCACTAGTTTCATTCTTCTTTATCTTGTATTAACAAGAACATTCAAGAACTAAACTCTCTAGTTTAGGTTCTACATATAATGTTTCAAAGATTAAAGTTCATGTGTTGTTGAAAGCATACTTGAAGTTCATAAAGTAAACTTTAAAGTTTACTTTCTAAAGATCAAGACTTAGGCTTGAATCTTTAAAGTATGAACAAACCATGAACTAATTACTTGTTTACCTAGCTTATTTACTTCATTTACTTGCACTTTAATTTCATGTAATTAGTTTAAATGGTCAAGTACTACAATTTAGTCTTGATCTCATTAATCTTGAACTAAAAGTTAACTTTGAAAGTTCAAGAACACACAAATAAGTTTTCTTTAAAAATAACTTTGTATACTTATGCTTGATCTAGACTTTTGAGTCTTGGATCTTCAAGATCTAACTAAGAACTATGTTCTACATCTTAAGATCTTGATTAGTTAGTTTACTTTCAAGTTTGTAACTTATTATTGGTTTTAAAGTTCATGTATGTGTTAGATCTAAGACTTTGATGTAACCTTGGTTCATCAAAACACTTACAACTCTTAAGTGAAGTTGTGCTACATGTCTTGGACTTGCACAAGGGTTATGATGGTCAAAACTTGGTAAATATGATGTAAACACATCAATGAGTTGTACACTTGAAGCTATAGGCATCAAGGATGAGAACCATGATGAACATCAAACACCAAACCCACCGGAACCCATTATTTTTCTGCTTACTGTTCTCTACCTAATGTTCTGCTTATTCTGTAACAGACTAGTAGACCTGGGCTATTGTGATTACGATTTTCAAATAGATCTTTTCGAGTAGATAACTTTTCATATAGGACTCATCTTAATCCGAGTTACGGTTTAGGATTTATGGCCCTCCGATCGTCACTATGTCCTTTAACGTTGTGCAGAAATTTCTGACCTACTCGCACTTAGACCGTCGCCACGGTCAAACGAAGACGAGTTTGCTTCTGTAAATTTTACCACACTTAAAGGACTCATATACGGATCCATGGCCACTGGTCTCACCTTAATTCAGTAAGGGTAGAGGCCGTGGTGACTGACCGAAGTCAGCCTTTGTTTTAAACTACTTTCATGAACGAAACCTACTTTACACCTTTTGTTAAATGATGAATGATGATGACCCTTAAGACCTTATTTACATACTTTTAAACCTTTTCGAACAATTTACTGACTTAGTACTATTTTACTTAGGTTGAGGACCTTCGGACCGATTACTTGCACACCTTTTCCGAACCGACTTTACGACTACATTATCATTGTGAGTTATAGCATTCCCTTTTACTTTAACTATTTTGGGAACTGAGAATACATGCGTATTTTATGTTTTACATACTAGGCACTAGTACTTAAACTTATATATGTGTGGGTTATATAACGGCAGAAACATTCCCTTTAGCTCGGTAACGTTTAATCATTGGTTTTTGAACCGTGAACGCGAATCTTAGATATGGATCCATAGGGTTTGACATCCCCACTCGGGCTAGTAGCGCTAGCATTTAACGAGTGTTTAATACTTCGTAAACATACGCACTTTCCAAGTGTACTTTCAGGGGGTATAAACGTTAAGTTAGTTACCAAGTGCCCACGGTTAACATATACTTTATCATACTGTTTTGAAACGCTCTTTGTAGCACTGAAATCTCGTGGCCTACCTTACATACTGTTATACTTAAACTATAGCTCACCAACCTTTGTGTTGACATTTTCAAGCATGTTTTTCTCAGGTGCTTGAGGTTAGCTTCCGCTGTGTACTAGTCGTGCTGTAGACACCCGCTGCTTAGAGTTGCTATCGCATGAACTACTTTATTTTGCATTCAAACATTCGTACTTTTGAACTATGACTTGTAACGACCATTGTGGTCACATACACTTATTATTTGCTTCTACTTAGTGAAGCATGCTTTTGGATTGTAAAACATTCGATGTTGGTTTAGATATCACTTTATTGATGAATGCAAACTCTTTTTGAAAATGCATATAGTACTTAACCTTGTAATGATCCTGTTGTTGATGATTCGTACACGATGGTTTTGTACGGGGCATCACATTTGGTATCAGAGCATTGGTTGTAGGGAATTAGGTTGCATTAGTGAGTCTAAGACCGACCCGATTAGGATTCACTAATAGGACTAATCTACAACTTGCTAGTTTACGTTTTTCCGCTGAACTTACTGCATGCTGCTGCTTACTGTTACTGCTATATGCCGTATGCTACTACATGATTTCACTACTGTATGATATTACTTGCTTTCGATTGCATACTACTTCTGTACGATTCGTTATTATTGCCATGCTACTTATTGTTATACATGATTTAAAACTGTTGGCCTAATACGTGCTTGCTTTATGACTTACTGACATGGAAAATTTATTTTTCCTTGTTCAGATGTCGGATGTACCACCTGCTAGCGTTTTGGGCAGTTCAGACTCAGACCCCGTCGCCCCACCTGCTGCTGCCGATACGCCGGTCCCGCTACCCATTAGTGATCCCAGCGCTTCTACTTCCGGAGCCAGTAGTAGTACACCTGCCCCAGTGGCTGCTTCCGATGGACACGTAGGCCCTACGGAGATTCCAGCTCCGTCTGCTCCCGGACCCTCGGGGTCACAGCCCCGCATCGGTGGGATTGAGATTCCCGCGGAGTTCGGGGAAGGTCCATTTCGTAACCAAATGCACACGCCTTGCCGATGCACTCCCGACGGACGTTTAGTGCCGATTCCGCCAGGCAGACACAGACAGATGTTGGCCGCCTTCGGACTACCAGTTCAGCCACCCGTACCACCACCGCATGATTTGGATGACTCATCATCCGCCGATTCTTCGTCAGATGATTCTTCATTAGACTCCAGTGACGACGAGGACCCTGCTGATATACCTATTCAGGCACCCTCCACCCCGCCGAAGAAGCGGTACCGTCCTGATGGCACCGTCATTCCAGGGGTGAATGAAGGTCGTGCTTTCACTGACGCTTTTGGTCGGCGTCGGAGGGTTACTGCCCGTAAGCGGCTTGTGCCGTACCCTGCCGACCCACTCATACATAAGGCACCTCGTTACGTGCTGACTATTTCTAGAGCCGGGACATCTGCACCCCGCTTCGTGCGGCCTGCACCACCCGCTCCACCAGCATCACCCGCTCCACCTGCACCATCCGCTCCACCGGCCCCACCTGCACCACCAGCACCACCTGCCCCACCAACTCCCACTGTCGAGGAATTGACAAGGGAGGTGGGAATCCTCCGAGCTCGGGTTACTGAGCTCGAGGAGCAGTTGGCTCAGGTTTTAGACATCCTACACCCACCTTCACCGTAGGACCTTTTGTATTTAGATTTCGTTATGTAATCTAGTTGTAGTTTTATGTTTCACTTATGTATTGTACGGACTTATTCAGATGTATGAAACTTATTATTATTAATGGAACTTTGCATTATTTAATTCTTGCACGATGTTCTATTTACATTACTGTACGATGATTCTGTGGTATTTGTACCTAGATGCGTTATTTAATAACATGTGACGTTTTGATTCCATGTTGGTCACTATATACTGTATTATTACTACTTGCATGCTGGATTTTGACTTGAGTCAAAATTTTTGTTTAGAACATCATGGCTAACAGTCGATCCACACCTACTGCTGCTCAAATTAAAGAGATGATCCAAGAACGTGTGGCCGCAGCACTAGCAGAAAGAAACCTCCAAGCTCCACCGCCACCACCACCGGTTATCCCACCCGTTCGAAATGGGTGTACTTACAAGGAATTCCAGAGCTGCAAACTGCATAACTTCAGTGGAACCGAGGGATCGGTTGGTCTCACCAGATGGTTCGAGAAACTTGAATCAGTATTCCGAGTTAGCAACTGTTCGGAGGATAATAAGACCAAGTTTGCTTCATGCACGCTATCTGACGGTGCGCTAACGTGGTGGAACACGTTATCTCAAGCGAAAGGCATTGATGAGGCATATGCTACACCATGGGAGTAATTCAAAGCGGCTATGATTGATGAGTATTGTCCGAGAATCGAAATTCAGAAGATGGAAATGGAATTCATGCAGTTAAAGGCCGTGGGAACGACCTTGATGGTTACAACAGGAGATTTTTGGAACTAGCTCTTATGTGTCCGACAATGGTCACCCCGGAATTCAAATGTATGGAGAGATACTTCTGGGGACTTCCTAAGTCCATCAAAGGAAACATCACATCGTCCAAACCACCGAATGTTCTCGAAGCAATGTGCATGGTGCATACCCTCATGAATCAGATTCTTATTGATGAGCCGGAGAAGGCTAAGTTTGAGGCTGGTAGTAGCGAAAAGCGAAAGTGGGATAATAACAATAACAACAACAACAACCACCACCACAACAACAACAGGGGGAGAACCTATGACCAGACCCCCGCCAAGAGGCACAACAACGGTGGAAACCCCAACCCCAATAACAACACCAACTCCAACCCGAACTACAAGGGAACCTTACCACAATGCAAGAGGTGTTACAAACACCACACTGGGTATTGAAATGTTGTCTGTGAGAAATGCCAACGGGCTGGACATATCGAGAAAGACTGCAAGGTCACCACTTTGAATGGGAAGCCAAACACCAATAGGCCAAAGAAGTGCTATGAATGCGGGCAGACGGGCCATTTCAGAAATGCGTGCCCAAACAAGCGAAAAGACGGCGGACCACCCCGCGCTAGAGCTTTCAACGTTAATGCAAGGGACGCCCGAGAAAATCCCGACTTGGTGACAGGTATATTCAAAATTAACAACTTTTAGCTTCTGTCTTGTTTGATACTGGTGCGGATAGAAGTTATGTATGTAGACATTTTTGCAATAAGATTAATTGGTCATTAGTCCCGTTAAAAGAAAGTATGCTTGTCGAGGTCGCCAACGGTAAACTTGAAAAGGTTGACCATATTAGTCGTGGAGCTATTATCAGCATAGCTGGAGCAGATTTCGAAATTGACTTGATACCTATCAAACTGGGAAGTTTTGACGTGATCGTCGGTATGGATTGGTTGAGCAAGATAAGGGCTGATATTATCTGTGGAGATAAAGCACTTCGTATACCACAAGGAGATGGCGAACCACTGGTTATCTATGGAGAGAGATGTACCTCGAAGTTGAACCTCATTAGTTGCGTGAAAGCGCAAAAGATTATGAAGAAGGGACGTTTTACTGTCCTAGCACATGTGAAAGCGGTAGAAACTGAGGTGAAGAGCGTGAACGACGTTCGAATTGTGAACGAATTTTCCGATGTCTTCTCAGAGGAATTGCCTGGATTGCCGCCGCAGAGAGCAGTAGAGTTTCAGATTGATTTAGTGCCAGGAGCTGCACCTGTAGCTCGCGCACCTTATAGACTCGCACCTTCTGAGATGCAAGAATTACAAAGTCAACTACAAGAACTACTTGATCGAGGATTTATCCAACCAAGCTTCTCGCCTTGGGGCGCACCTGTGTTGTTTGTGAAGAAGAAGGATGGATCCTTCCGTATGTGTATCGACTACCGTGAACTCAACAAATTGACTATCAAGAATCGATATCCTCTTCCACAAATTGATGATCTTTTTGATCAACTACAAGGATCGAGCGTTTACTCAAAGATCGATTTGCGATCCGGATATCACCAGCTGAGGGTGAAGGAAAGTGACGTGATGAAGACTGCATTTAGAACTCGTTATGGTCATTATGAGTTTCTCGTGATGCCATTCGGATTGACCAATGCACCTGCCGTGTTCATGGACCTCATGAATCGTGTCTGCAAGCCGTACTTGGATAAGTTTGTTATCGTCTTCATAGATGATATTCTCATCTACTCTAAGAGCGAAGAAGAGCATGAGCAACACCTCCGACTAGTACTTGAACTCTTGAGACAAGAGCAACTTTACGCCAAAATCTCCAAGTGTGAATTTTGGTTGAAGGAAGTACAATTTCTGGGTCATGTTGTGAGCGACCAGGGTATCAAAGTTGATCCCACCAAGATTGAAGCTATTAGCAAGTGGGAGACCCCCACTACTCCAACTCACATTCGCCAATTCCTAGGTCTCACCGGTTACTACCGAAGATTCATCGAAGGATTTTCTCTGATTGCGCGTCCTTTGACCGCGCTGACTCACAAGGGCAAGAAGTTCATCTGGGAACCCGCACACGAATCAGCATTCCAAACTTTAAAGAAGAAATTAACCACCGCACCTATCCTATCACTTCCTGAGGGCAGTGACGACTTTGTTGTTTATTGTGATGCATCGAAAAGTGGTTTTGGTTGTGTACTGATGCAACGATCAAAGGTTATTGCCTATGCCTCCCGCCAATTGAAGATTCACGAGCGAAACTACACTACACACGATCTTGAACTTGGAGCCGTTGTCTTTGCGCTCAAATTGTGGAGACACTATTTGTATGGAACTAAGAGCACTATCTTCACCGATCACAAGAGTCTCCAGCACATCTTCGATCAGAAGCAATTGAATATGAGACAGCGTCGATGGATCGAGATGCTCAACGACTACGATTGTGAACTCCGTTATCACCCTGGCAAGGCCAATGTTGTAGCTGACGCTTTAAGCCGAAAGGAGAGGCGGCACCTCTTCGTGTTAGGGCTCTGAACATCACCATCCATTCGAACCTCAACAGCCAGATCAGAGTAGCCCAAGATGAGGCTCTCAAGGAGGAGAATATATCTCACGAACATTTGAACATACTTGTCTCTTGATTCGAGGTTAGGGAGTCTGGACTCCGATGTTATGCCGGAAGAATTTGGGTACCTTGTTATGGAGATCTACGGAACCTTATACTTGATGAAGCCCACAAGTCGAGATATTCTATTCATCCTGGAGCGGGCAAAATGTACCACGACCTTAAAGAACAGTATTGGTGGCCAAATCTTAAGAAGGACGTTGTGACTTATGTTGGTAAGTGTTTAACTTGCTCGAAGGTTAAAGCCGAGCATCAGAGACCTTCTGGTTTACTTCAGCAACCGGAAATCCCACAATGGAAGTGGGAAAGGATCACAATGGATTTCATTACTAAGCTGCCGAAGACGGTGGGCGGATACGATACCATTTGGGTTATTGTTGAACGCCTTACCAAATCTGCACACTTCCTAGCGATTAAGGAAACTGATACGATGGAAAGACTTGCTCAATTATACATTAAGGAGGTTGTATCTCGTCATGGTGTACCTTTATCGATCATCTCCGATCGCGATCCCCGTTTTGCTTATAGATTCTGGCGTTCTTTGCAAGAAGCCATGGGAACTCGTCTTGACATGAGTACTGCTTATCATCCTCAGACTGACGGACAAAGTGAACGAATGATCCAGACCTTGGAGGACATGTTGCGTGCATGTGTTATCGATTTTGGAAAGGCCTGGGAAAGGCAATTGCCACTTGCCGAATTCTCGTACAACAACAGTTATCACTCAAGCATTAATGCTGCACCTTTTGAAGCATTGTATGGCCGTAAGTGCCGATCTCCTATTTGTTAGGCCGAAGTAGGCGAAAAGCAAATCACCGGACCCGAGGGAGTCCATGAAACGACGGAGAAGATTGCTCAGATTCAAGCTAGACTTAAGACTGCCCGCTATCGCCAAAAGAGTTATGCCGATCTTAAACGTAAAGACTTTGAATTCAACGTTGGTGATCGTGTAATGTTGAAGGTTGCGCCCTGGAAAGGTGTGATCCGTTTTGGAAAACGTGGAAAGTTAAACCCACGATATATTGGTCCTTTTGAAATCTTAGAACGTGTTGGACCCGTTGCTTACCGTTTGGATCTACCAGCACAATTGAGCTCAGTTCATCCTACCTTCCACGTGTCGAACTTGAAGAAGTGTCTTGCTGCACCTGAACTTATCATACCACTGGAAGAACTTACAATTGACGACAAACTCCACATTGTGGAAGAACCAGTTGAGATTATGGATCGTGAGATCAAAACATTGAAACGCAACAAGATTCCGATCGTCCGAGTGCGATGGAATGCCAAACGAGGACCTGAGTTTACTTGGGAGCGAGAGGATCAAATGATGCGTAAGTATCCTCACCTTTTCCCAACTCCTCCATCTACCTCAGCTTAAATTTCGGGACGAAATTTTCTTTAACAGGTGGGTAATGTAACGACCCTGGATTTTCCAACGTTTATTTATTAATAATTATTATTATTAATACGTGTGATTAAACGAATGTATGTCATTACATTTACTTGTTACCATGATTGCCCGAACTTGACTTTTAAGTGCCCGAAACGTCTTTGTGACACACGAAACTTACGCGAATAATATTTTCAAGTATTATTTACATTGATGATTAATTTTATTAATCATTTTAAATAACTATGGTGATTAGTTAGTTACTTGGGCTTTAATTGGATTTATTTGTTAAATACTTGAACTTGGGCTTGACAAAGTTAATGGACTCATGAATAAGACTTATAAGCCCACCCTACATCTTTTATGGACTCTTTAGCCCAACTCCCATGTAACTAGTCCATTTCTTTTACATGTAAGTAGTACTTACAAGGGTAACTAGTAGTTTAAAAGACTTGGAATCTTGTTAGCTCATAATCCCCATGAACAACCATCCCTTAACCAACTTTGTAAGACTTTACAAGCTATTAACCACCAAACTTTCTTCTCCTCCCTCCCCATACTCCAACCGTCGGCCTCCATAGGGTGAATGGGAGTTTCTGTTTCAAAATTTCACTAATTACTTACTCACTTTTGCTCTCATTTTCTCACACACACAAAACACTTCAAACTTGCAACTTACTTTCTCTCCTTTTTCTCTCTTTACTAGTAAGTTTTATGAACAACTCCTCCTTTATTTCTTGATTAAAACCGCCACCTTATACCCTTTAATCATCATCATTCTTTGTTTGATTTGTTACTTGTCTTGATGATTGTTTACTTACTAGTTATTTACTTACATGTTTTCAAGAATTAAACTCACTAGTTTCATTCTTCTTTATCTTGTATTAACAAGAACATTCAAGAACTAAACTCTCTAGTTTAGGTTCTACATATAATGTTTCAAAGATTAAAGTTCATGTGTTGTTGAAAGCATACTTGAAGTTCATAAAGTAAACTTTAAAGTTTACTTTCTAAAGATCAAGACTTAGGCTTGAATCTTTAAAGTATGAACAAACCATGAACTAATTACTTGTTTACCTAGCTTATTTACTTCATTTACTTGCACTTTAATTTCATGTAATTAGTTTAAATGGTCAAGTACTACAATTTAGTCTTGATCTCATTAATCTTGAACTAAAAGTTAACTTTGAAAGTTCAAGAACACACAAATAAGTTTTCTTTAAAAATAACTTTGTATACTTATGCTTGATCTAGACTTTTGAGTCTTGGATCTTCAAGATCTAACTAAGAACTATGTTCTACATCTTAAGATCTTGATTAGTTAGTTTACTTTCAAGTTTGTAACTTATTATTAGTTTTAAAGTTCATGTATGTGTTAGATCTAAGACTTTGATGTAACCTTGGTTCATCAAAACACTTACAACTCTTAAGTGAAGTTGTGCTACATGTCTTGGACTTGCACAAGGGTTATGATGGTCAAAACTTGGTAAATATGATGTAAACACATCAATGAGTTGTACACTTGAAGCTATAGGCATCAAGGATGAGAACCATGATGAACATCAAACACCAAACCCACCGGAACCCATTATTTTTCTGCTTACTGTTCTCTGCCTAATGTTCTGCTTATTCTGTAACAGACCAGTAGACCTGGGCTGTTGTGATTATGATTTTAAAATATATCTTTTCGAGTAGATAACTTTTCATATAGGACTCATCTTAATCCGAGTTACGGTTTAGGATTTATGGCCCTCCGATCGTCACTATGTCCTTTAACGTTGTGCAGAAATTTCTGACCTACTCGCACTTAGACCGTCGCCACGGTCAAACGAAGACGAGTTTGCTTCTGTAAATTTTACCACACTTAAAGGACTCATATACGGAGCCATGGCCACTGGTCTCACCTTAATTCAGTAAGGTTAGAGGCCGTGGTGACTGACCGAAGTCAGCCTTTGTTTTAAACTACTTTCATGAACGAAACCTACTTTACACCTTTTGTTAAATGATGAATGATGATGACCCTTAAGACCTTATTTACATACTTTTAAACCTTTTCGGACAATTTACTGACTTAGTACTATTTTACTTAGGTTGAGGACCTTCGGACCGATTACTTGCACACCTTTTCCGAACCGACTTTACGACTACATTATCATTGTGAGTTATAGCATTCCCTTTTTACTTTAACTATTTTGGGAACTGAGAATACGTGCACATTTTATGTTTTACATACTAGGCACGAGTACTTAAACTTATATATGTGTGGGTTATATAACGGCAGAAACATTCCCTTTAGCTCGGTAACGTTTAATCATTGGTTTTTGAACCGTGAACGCGAATCTTAGATATGGATCCATAGGGTTTGACATCCCCACTCGGGCTAGTAGCGCTAGCATTTAACGAGTGTTTAATACTTCGTAAATATACGCACTTGCCAAGTGTACTTTCAGGGGGTATAAACGTTAAGTTAGTTACCAAGTGCCCACGATTAACATATACTTTATCATACTATTTTGAAACGCTCTTTGTAGCACTGAAATCTCGTGGCCTACCTTACATACTGTTATACTTAAACTATAGCTCACCAACCTTTGTGGTGACGTTTTCAAGCATGTTTTTCTCAGGTGCTTGAGGTTAGCTTCCGCTGTGTACTAGTCGTGCTGTAGACACCCGCTGCTTACAGTTGCCATCGCATGAACTACACTTATTATTTGCTTCTACTTAGTGAAGCATGCTTTTGGATTGTAAAACATTCGATGTTGGTTTAGACATCACTTTATTGATGAATGCAAACTCTTTTTGAAAACGCATATAGTACTTAACCTTGTAATGATCCTGTTGTTGATGATTCGTACACGATGGTTTTGTACGGGGCATCACACTAGGTGATTTTGTGGATGTCAAAGTCCTTGAATGCTAATGCTTTCCAGAATTATTGAGGGATCTTGTTTGAGTGGGAGCTAAAAGGAAGTTGAAGCTGGTGAAAATTCGGGTCGAATTGGGTACACTAGAGCTTTCGGTACTTCGGGTAGATCTTCTTCAATGGCAACTTTATTGTGGTCGACTGAAGAAGTTGAACAAGAGGTTTTCTTAAGAGTCATGGTTAACGATACATCTGTACAATGGGAGTTGGCTCGGGATAAAAAATCGAGTTTGTCAAAAGACGTGCGCACGTATGTGATCGGTGTTCCAATGGTGAAAGCAAGGGCGGGTATGTGGAAGATCAAGGGTGTGATTGATTTCTCACATGGCTGCCTTGATGGTGTTATCCACATGTTTAATCTACCGGCAGGTTTATTCTTTGTTGGAAAGTTGAATCAGGTGGATGATATTGTGTACGGGTGGATCACTTGGGCGATGGGGTTAGTTGGGTCGGGTCGGACTCAAATGACCCGTTATCTCCAAAACTAAGGAGGTATGTGCCATAGCCAAAGATAGGTTCTTGTTTCCCAAGCTAGTAACAAAAGGATCGAATTATAGCTCAGCGGTATTTTTTGGTGTCGAAAGATTTCACTTGTTCAAAGGTTATCGAATGAAGTGCGGCGCGATTCGGGTGCAAATCCGGCGGTATCAAAAGGAGGTATAATTAGCGGGTCAAGTTGTTATTGTGGGATGATGATGATGTTGATGATTTTAGGTTAAGATGGATGCTTTTTAACGTCTCTTCGAGTGGGAGATTGTTGGAGTGTGAATCGAGTTAAACAAGAAAAGAAGAATTCTGTTCGCCAGACAAGGCGCGCCGCGGCCTCTCCTAGGCGCGACGCGGCCTAGAGTGTGAACAGGGGTCGAGCTGAAGAAAACTTTTGTTTCGGATTTTGCCTTGGAGGCGCGGCGCGGCCCTCTAGTGGCGCGGCGCAGCTTTGCCTGACGGGAAAGTTTCCAAAAATGTGTTTTCTTGTTCCCAAAGCTATTTCCTTGTCGAGTTTGCCTATTTAAGCATCTTATTGTAACCCATACATTTGTCCACGAAATTTATCAATAAAAGAACTCTCTTTGGTGGCCTAGGATTAAAGTAATCATTCTTGATTACATATAACCTCGTTAAATTCTCTTGTCTTTATCGTTTTTTGCTAGTTTCTTCATATACATCAATTATTTTCGTTTATTGTAAGTGGGTTTGATAACCTAGGGTTATCAAGTCTTCTAAGGGCTCACGTGATTTATTCCTAACATGATGTACATAATTGAAGGTTCTAGTAGAATAATCTTAGCCATTGATTTAATGTGATCCTAGCCATTCATTTTATAGGAGTAGTAGTATAAATAGGGGTGACGTCATTTGGCACAACACATCTCAAAAATCTTCTATTCTCTCTTGTAAGACATTCTCAAGTAATATAAATATTTTCTTCAATTCAACTTGTGCTATATTATTTTCTTTTTTGGTTATTTGAATCCTTATAAGGTTCGAGTAAGCTGACTTAGTAGAGACTAAGTGTTGCACGTGAGCTTATCGAAAAAATGTCACTTCATTTCTATATAATAGCATTTTCACGACGAGTCATGGAGATGGTATGGCAAGTATGATACGCACGGGGTCTAAACAATTTGATGAACTTGCAATGTTTAGTGTCGGTCCCTACTGATTAAAGAAACTTCAAAACGACCCATAAAGTTTTCATGGGAATGCAAGTTTAAAAGTGGGTTGAACCTTTTTTAATGGTGTGCATGAGAAAGTGCGTTTGAGACAGTTGTAAAAGTGATGGCTTGATTTTACCTTCAAGTTTCTTTTTAATATATATTTTCCGCATGCCATTTCATCCCTTTTTTAGCTTGCTTTCATTTTATAACCATTCAACCAACTATTGGCATAAATTGGATGTTTCTTTTAAAACGATGAAAACTGGAAAGTATAACATAAATTATAAATTATGACTGTAATTTTGAGAGTCTAAAGTATACTTTTTTATATCAATAAAAACTATATAATTACTTGAATATTTGAAAAGGTCACATCTCCATTTGTCTCAATGATAGAGGCGAACGATTATACTATTTAATTGTTTATTATATTATAAGTCTGTTTAGATTACTTGGTATTCAAGTATAAAACTAGGTATATGTCACGATACTTGAATTTAATGAAAACAACTATATAATTTTTTTCCGGCAAAAATAACTAAAACTCGTATAGAAATGAGGTCGTTTCCAAAAGAAAACGTCCTCAACAAGAATACAAAAGAAACCGGAGAAACGAAAGCTCGCGTCTAGAAAGCAAACAAAAAGACTATCTATAAACGAGCCTCCTCTAACTACCCGAAAAAATCTTAAAACAAACTAAACGCTCATCCAACATCCAAATTAAGCAATCTAAATAGAAATCAACAACTAGAAAAAGGTAAACAAAGGAACACAAGATAAAGATCTCGACCTTTAGGTCCCGCTCTCTTCAAGTTACCATTAACCGTTTCTTTCAAAGTGTTCTTTCATGATCGATTCTCTATCTTGTAAGATAACAAATTGGCGGTTCCATCACCCGGTGCACTCTCCCCGGTCAAACGTGTCATCATATCATCAAAAGCCGCAAAAGCCTCCACGGACATATTTCTTATCCCGTTTGCCGATGAACCGCCGTCTTTTCTCTCATGAGCACCCATAAACAAGTTTTGGATCGCGTCCCCGTAATCCAAGTCATCGATATGATCTCTAAGCTTAAAAGTGCCACAAGTGGAAGCCTCATACACCTTTTTTCTTGACCTCGGATTAGATTCTCTATGTAAACTCCTTGAAACATCTTTATTCAAAACGTACCACGCTTTAAAAAAACCATCACACGATGGTACCTCGCAATCGCAATAACATTTTCCACTACGACCAACCAAAATCGGTACGGGCTAACTTCATTCGCTTCTAAGTTACGTTTAGCCAACAACTCTTATTTCTTTTCCTTTTTCGCCTTCTTCAATCGGGCCAATCTAACCGCAAACCTTGTGTCATCATCATTTGACTCCGAAACACTTTTAGACACAGACACATTGTCAACGTCATTATCCCCCAATCCATTATTCTAAACAATGTGATTATTTATCATTTTAACAGGAACATATTCAAACGTAGCCCTATTACCAACCATAGATCCCGAACCTTGCTGACCAACACCAGTCATCGAGTCAACTTCTTTAAACGAACCGGGCCTATAATATGAAGCTTCGCCCGACACCTTATCCCCAAAATCATACTCGTTAATAAGCCTGTAAGACCCGAATAAATTATTGTACAGTGGTGTAAATAGGGTACATAAAGTGTGAGAAACATTGTGCAGTTAAACAGAAGTCAGAAACTGCCCAGACCCTTGTGCGCATCGAGCAGGGTTAAGTGCGCGCGCCGCGCACTAGCCCTGTGCACAGATTTCCAGCTTTTTAAATCAAAGTTAAATGAGGGGCATTCTTGTCCTTTCACATGAGGCCGGGTTTAGGTCATTTATGGCCAGTTTTGTGATGGTTGAAACACATTCAACACAACCACCAACACCATCTTCAATTCCACTTCAATTTTAGAGAGAGAAACCCTTTGAGAGAGAGAAAGCTCAAATCAAGGAGGAAGAAGCTTGATTCGGGTTAAAGCTCAAGTATTAAAGTTGTTCATCTAGCCTTTAGCTACGTTTTGGTAGTGGTGGTATGTTATAACCTTGATTTCCTTACGTTGATTTATACAAGGGTTAGGGTTTGGGTAAATGGTGAACATAAAACCCATATTTGGTGATTTTGGGTGTTCTTGGGTAAGATTGGGTCATGAGGACTCAATAGTAACTAACCTAGGGTTTCAAAATGCTAATTGGTGGTTATGAGTCTTAAATGGATAGTTAATCACTAGCACACTTTGTTGTTTTTGTAAATGGGTGTTATTTGGGTTGTGGATGACCCAAAAAGGGTGTGTTGACCTCGGTATGGGTCAAACGAGTTTGAATGACCTAGTAGTGTGTAGTTGGGTGATTTAATGCCATGGTCACTAGTTTTAGTGGTTATTGGCGAGTTAGGCCTATGATTGGCATTATGATTGCAAAAGGGTGAACAATTGCACTAGGCGTCTATTTGGGGCGGGCTTAGAGTCCCATTTAGATAAGTGTTGATTTTATATTAATATTATAGTTGTTTTCGTTGACGGTTGAAGAGCTTGTTGGCTTACCTTCGCTTTGAATACAAGATGAATGGAATAATTATATGCGTATGTATATAATGTATTTATTTGTATGCTATGGTATGAACCAAAGAGCCGGTAGTGCCATAGTATGTGTGATTGTGCTATGATGTGAACCAAAGAGCCGGTAGCATCGTAGTACGTATGTTGTAGTGTGAACCAAAGAGCCGGTAGCACTTAGCGCGAGTATGACTCGGGTTGTGATGTGAACCAAAGAGCCGGTAGCGTCATAACTGATGCGTATGGTGTGAACCAAAGAGCCGGTAGCACCATAACGCGAGTATGGTTAACCATGGTTGTATGTTGTATTGTAGCATATTGTATTATGTCGATTATATGCTATTGTTTATGCTAGTTGTGGTATTGGATATTTTTTTAGCTTCGTACTTGAGATGTATGCTAAATATATTGCTAGCATGTATGCGGTATGTAAGTAAGTGGTTGCAAGTAGGTATATTATATATGTATGTGTATAACTATTGCATTCACTAAGCGTTTTGCTTACCCTCTCGTTGTTTACCTTTTTATAGGCTCCGGCGTGGACAAGGGAAAGGGTACTCCTTTGGACTAGTGATTTCTGCTTTGTGTTGATAGGAGACGTTTTTTGAGACGTTTAGCTTTTGAAGTTTGACAAAGAGTTGGGTAGTTTAACCCCCAAACACCATGCTCAAAGTGTCGTTTGGAATTTAAACTAATGTGGTCGAAACTGATATTTTATACGAAACTCGTATTTCGGCATATGTGGGCCCGGTTTCGTAAAACTTGTTTTATTATTGAAACGTGTTAGTTTTAACTATTATAATGTGTTGTGAAAAGCATTTCTTCTAAAAGTGTCGGGAAGTGGGAGATCCTTAATCGAAAATTGAACATTTTGGACAGCGGACTGCCAGGCCTTGTGCGCGCCGCGCACATAAGGACTGGGCGCCGCGCACTACACTGTATAAATTTTTTTTCTTTTCGCGTATTCAGTAGGATAACGGGTTGGGTCGTTACAAGTGGTATCAGAGCATGGTCTAAGGGATTTAGGCGACTTGAGATAGGTGCCTAGACTTAGACTTTATTGTGTATGCTCTTTATGCGGGACTTGTAGGAGACGGGTAGGACCGGGGATTGGTTAGTGCCTAGGTTTATGTGAACTAACCTAGCGCTAATTGTTTTGTGTTGTGTTTGCAATCATCAAGCGAGATAGACGTTGTACTAGCAAGTTAATTCGACGTGCTCGTGTAACAATGATTAGCTACCATTATTACGGGTTCAAATTGTGTCAAACAAGAGATGTACGACGATTGTGGAGCAAGATGGGGCGGTGAGGTGTATTTGTATATTTGTGTCATGTCTTTTTGTTTCATGGTTTAACCTATTTCCGTTTTATAGAATGAAGATGAGAAACGGACATATGAAGGAGGTACGAGCGAGGACGCCGAGTTTACGGCCAAGGTTGAGGCCATTATGCAAAGGCGTCACACTGATTTTCTA
Organism: Rutidosis leptorrhynchoides; assembly: GCF_046630445.1. Taxonomy (NCBI): domain Eukaryota; kingdom Viridiplantae; phylum Streptophyta; class Magnoliopsida; order Asterales; family Asteraceae; genus Rutidosis; species Rutidosis leptorrhynchoides. Next base: position 254,549,871 of record NC_092341.1, read on the forward strand.
GAGGACGTCAAGAAGATGTTCTTAGATTCGATTGATGAGCAAGTAGTCAATCTAGTCAAGGAACAAGTTAAGATTGTTCTTCAAGAAGATAACATCGGAAGGCGAGACTTCCACTATAAAAATTTCAAAGATGCTCAACCTCCCACCTTTGAGGGAGAATGAGACCCACTCAAGAGTGCTCATTGGATCTCAGATATGGAGGGAACTTTTCGTACTAGTGAGTGCCCTCTTGATAAGAGGACGAGGTATGGTAGTAGCATGATGAGGGGTGATGCCAAGTTGTGGTGGGATGCGAAAATCCAACTTTATGGTGAAGAACAAAGTATGAGTTTGACATGGGATGAGTTTAAGGCGGAATTTTTCAAGGAGTACCGAACTTCGGCCGATCTTTCGAGGCTTAAGGACGAGTTGCGAAATTTAAGGCAAGGGTCAATGGATTTGAACACTCTCAAGTCCACCTTTTTATCAAAGACCCAATTTTTCCCGGAGTATGTCGGGAATGACCATATGTTGAAAGAAAATTTCTACCGAACCTTGAATGATAACTATCAAGAAAGGATTGGTAGGAACTCGACAAAAACTTTTGATGAGTTGTTCGATATCGCAAACGGTTTTGAGTCGCTTGCTCCGAGAAAGAGTGACTTTACCTTTGGCAAACGAAAATTTGAAGCTACTAGCCACTCGAACAAGAAGAGTAGGAGTGTAACCGAGAGTGTCGGTAGTGTGAAAAAGGGGGGCTTCTAAGGGGTTTGGACCCACGTGCTACAATTGTAGGCGACAAGGGCACATGACCCGTGATTGTACGAACTCATCTTCCAACAAAATCATTTGTTTCAATTGTCAAAAAGAGGGTCACTGAAGGACGGAATGTCCCGATTTGAGGAATGATCAAGTTAAGAAGCTAGAAAATGGGACGAAATTACTTAATGACCCATGATGAAGCCAAGCAATCCAACGAAGTTGTCTCAGGTACTTTCATGGTTAACTCTAATCCAGCAAGGATACTATTTGATAGCGGTGCTAATTTATCGTTTGTATCTCCGCGTTTCGTGTCTAAGCTTGATAAACCGCTAGCTAAGTTAAGTCATCCGGTAGAAGTTGAAATAGCGGATGGTAAGACGGTCCTAGGGGTTGATGTGTGTAATGATTGTGATGTTGTGTTTGGTACCGAAACTTTTAAAATTGATCTCATACCGATGACTTTGGGTGAGTTCGATATTGTCGTTGGTATGGATTGGCTCAATCGTTATAGAGCTGATATTGCATGCCATGAATAATCTATTCGTGTGAAGACCCCTAGTGGGGGAGAGTTAATTATTCATGGCGAGAGACAGAGAAGACTTGTGCCATTATGCACTTATGCACGTGTACGGCGTTTTCTTATTAGAAGTGGCTTGGCTTTTCTTGCTCATGTAGTTGATACTCATGAAGAGCCACCATCCATTCGTGAAATTTCGGTGGTTAATGAATTCGAAGACGTTTTTCCGGATGAATTACCGGGTGTTCCGGCGGAAAGACAAGTTGAGTTTCGCATTGAGTTGGTTCCGGGGGCTACTTCCATTGCTAAAACTCCTTATCATTTAGCACCAATGAAAATGTAAGAGTTGTTAAGTCAAACCCAAGAGTTACTTGAAAAGGATTTTATCCGACCGAGTGCTTCGCCATGGGGCGCTTCGGTTTTATTCGTGAAAAAGAAGGATGGTAGTATGCGGATGTGCATCGATTATTGGGAATTGAATAAAGTGACGATCAAGAATCGTTATCCATTGCCTCGGATGGACGATTTGTTTGATCAACTCCAAGGCGCGACTTATTTTTCTAAAATTAACTTACGGTCCGGCTATCACCAAATGCGGGTCCGTGAGAAGATATTGAGAAAACGGCCTTTCGAACGCGTTACGGGCATTTTGAGTTTGTAGTTATGCCTTTTAGTCTTACGAATGCACCGGCGGCATTCATGGATCTTATTAACCGAGTGTGCCAACCTATGTTGGACAAGTCGGTAATTGTGTTCATTGACGACGTACTTGTCTATTCGAAGAGTATGAAGGAACATGAACATCATTTGCGTGGTGTGTTGAAGATGTTGCGGAAGGAAAATTTGTATGCAAAATTCTCCAAGGTCTGAATTTTGGATACTCGTTTCACATCTCAGTTTTGGGGTTCCTAGTATGACAGGTGTCTAAACCATGTTGCGGACATCCTCTCAATAACTTTCCAAATCTTGTCCACGCCTCATATAGAGTTTCATTTGGCTTTTGTGTGAACATAACAATTTCTCCTTGAAGTCTTACGGCTTTAGATGCTGGAAAGAATTGTTTAAGAAATTTTTCAACTAAAATGTCCCATGTATCAATCGCCCCTTCAGGTAACGATTCCAACCAATCTTTGGCTTCTCCCTTTAAAGTTCAGGGAAATAACATGAGATATATCTGTTCATCTTCCACTTCTCTTATTTTAAATAGAGTGCAGATCCTATTAAAGGTACGAAGATGTTTATTTGGATCTTCCTTCGGTGCCCCACTAAATTGGCATTGATTAGTTACCATGTGTAGAATTTGTCCTTTGATTTCATAATCTGACGCATTAATGTCTGGATGAGTAATTGCGTGACCTTGGCCAGTGCGTTTAGCTCTCATTCGGTCTTCCATACTTAAAGGTTCCAGATTTTCCATGATTGAATTTGTTGAATCTGAATCACTAGAGGATTCTGATTTAATGGTTCGTTCCTCAACAATCTCTGTTTGAATGATTGGTGGTTCCGGAGGAAAAATTAATGGTTCAGGATCTATGAATTGTCCTTGAATATTCTCCGAATTCTCAATTGTGAGGTCGGGTTCAAAAAATGGATTATCGGAAATTTGAATTGGAGTACTTGGTCGACTGGATGATAACTCTGAAGAAAAATCAATAGCGACAATATTTGTTAGATGTCTTGATCGAGTTACAGGTGGTGAACGTACAAAAGGTGGTGAACGTTTTGCTCGGTGCATTCACTGAATATCCTATTAGCTTTTAAAAAGAAAGAAAAATTATATAAGTTATCCAATTAATAGACTTTTCTTATTTTGCCCACGTTTCGAATAGCCAAAAGATGCAGCAGAGGGGCAGGATTCGTTTGGTCTCAATATAATTGAGTACTGTTTGGCTCCAATAACCCGGTCCACGTACAAATCCAACTATTACTACGAACCAGAAAATTTTGATGTCTATCAATTTAACCACTTAAAACAATTTTTCGTTTGATATTTAAAGAAATATTAGATAAGAAATAGAGAAAATTCTAAGTCCTAAAAACTAGAATGGCGAGAAATAAGAGAGAAAAAGAGCGCGTTGAAAAATGTCGGTGAATAAAAGATAAGAAATTAGCGCGTCGAAACTTAAAAAGAAACTAAAATTTGTAGCGTCATAAAATTCTAAAGCACCTAAATCTTAGTCTAAGAAAAAGCACTTAAGGAATTTTACGGCAAATCTTAAAAATCTAGAAATAAAATAACTACGGCAAAAAACTATGTCTTAAATTAAATATGAGCGAAAAAAATTTAAAAATATTACAAGAAACGATTAAAAAGGTACGAAATATAAAAAATAAAACTAAAGTTTATGAAAATATAATTTTTATAAAAATATAATTTTTATATTATTTATTTTATAAAACTATTAATTTTATAATTTATTAAAACTTAATATAACTTAAAAATACAAATTAAAATAAAACTAAAACTAATTTTATTTAATTAAAACCCTAATTATTAATAATAATAAAATTTTAAACCCTAATTTTGTATTAATTGCAGTCCTAGGTTTGACCTGTCAGAAGACCTCCGCGAGTGCGGTATGGTCCAGTTCAAATGCTCCGCGAGTCGCGGAGGGTTCAATTTCAACTCAAAAGGGGTCGATTTTTACAGGTTCATTTTTTTTTATATTTTTATTTTTTTTACTTTTTATATTATACATAAAATATAAATATAACTTAAATAAAAATTTAATTTTAAAACTAAAATAAAAATACTTATAACTATTATAAACTCTTAAAAATATAAATGTATTTTTCTGTCTTTTTGAATTTTTATATTTTTATTATTTTTAAAAATTATATTTATAAAAAGAACTTAACAAAAACTTTTATAAAAACTTTTTTTTTAGCGTTGCGCTTTCTGCGTTTATGTTCCCCGGCAGCGGCACCAAAAATACTTGATGTTATGCGAGGTGTATATGAAATAGCTTATATTTTTACAACGAAATACTATTAAATATGATACAATTTTACACAAGATATTTATTTATTTATAGAATGGATATACCTAAAACTTGCTACAATACTTATAGGCAGTGTACCTAATCGTACAGTAGTGTAGTTTTTAGTAAGTCCGGTTCGTTCCACAGGAAAATCTTTAAACAAAGCTTAACGCTATATTAGTTTTAATTTATAAAAATACAATATATATATATATATATATATATATATATATATATATATATATATATATATATATATATATATATATATATATATATATATATATATATAAGTAATATTATTATTATAAAGGGGGGTTTTTACCGTTTAATGACCGGTTTGTCGATTTTTAAAACTTTAGTCGCAGTTAAAACCTAATGTAAAATATTAAATAAATAAAAGACTTAATTTAAAGCATAAAGTAAATAACGATAATGAAATTGCGAATAATAAAAGTGCGATAAAATAAAATTACGATAATTAAAAAGTACGATAATTAAAAGTGCAATTAAATACAATGATAATAAATAAAAATGTGATAATTAGAAGTGCAATTAAATATGAAAATAAAGGAATTATGCTTATTTAAACTTCCGTAATCATGATGTTTGACGCGTTGATTTTAGTTTTATGCCCATGGGTTAATTGTTCTTTGTCCTGGATTATTCAATTTGTCCGTCTGGTTTTTATCCATAACAGTCCATCAGTCATAAATATAAAGTGCGAGTATCCTCGTCAAATTATCCTTATACCCGAAGTCAAATATTTCAACTAATCGGGAACTTAAACTGTAACAAGGTCTTAATACTTTGTTTAATAATTACACCAGGATATCGACTGCGTGTAACCCAAGGTTTTAATACTTTGTTATCAATTATGCCAAGTGTCCTTGTACATAATTTCACCCCTGTTTTAATAATTCTAGTGACTATTAATCCATTCCCGTGTCCGGTTAAATGAACAATTATTCGTACATATAAATATCCCGCCCATCGTGTCCGATCGAGTGTATATGGTTATTTATAGGTGCGTCCAATTGTAAATCTTTATATTAAAATTAACAAACTATCATTTAGTTAAACAAATATAAAGCCCATTAATAGCCCATAGTCTAATTTCCACAAGTGTCGTTCTTTTGTCCAAACCACAATTATGGTACAAAGCCCAATTACCCAATTTTAGTATTTAGCCCAACATCATGATTACTTCGTTTTAAATAAGCATAATAATAACTTAGCTACGAGACATTAAATTAAAAAGGTTGAACATAACTTACAATGATTAAAAATAGTGTAGCGTTACACGGACAGAATTTCGACTTACACCCTTACAATATTCGCTAACATACCCTTATTATTAGGATTAAAATTAAAATTAAAATTATAATATATATATATATATATATATATATATATATATATATATATATATATATATATATATATATATATATATATATTTTTACGTATGATGAAAAGAAAATAAAGTAAATAATTCGTCGAATTGCATGGCCTTTTATAGGTGGATTTCTGAATTGGTGGGCTCCGCGAGTGCTGCCTTTTTGGGCTTTATAAGCTCCGCGAGTGCGGAGCTGTGAAATCCAGCTCACACAAGTTTGGATCTTAGTCTGCCGACGGATTTAATTATATAAATATAATATAAATATATAATTTATATAATTAATTATATATTATATTATATTTATATACATAATTAATTTGTAACTTTCGGTCCGTTGCGTCTTACGTTGAAAGCTGGTTCATGTCTCGGTTCTGGATTTTCGAACGTCCTTTCGTATAATTTAATATCTTGTACTTTGCGTTTTGCGTCTTGTACTCTTGTAATTTTGAGACGTTTCTCATCAATAATTTTGAACCACTTTGATTGTACTTTGTACTTTTGAGCTTTTTGGTCGTTTGCGTCTTCAATTCGTCGAATCTGTCTTTTGTCTTCACCTTTTAATTTTTAAACAAATATTCCTTGTAAATAGGACAACTGCAACTAAAAGCTTGTCTTTCTTGAGGGATAATGTGATGAAATATATGTTCGTTTTTAGCATTATCAAATATTCCCACACTTGAGCGTTGCTTATCCTCAAGCAATATAGTCTTGAATAAAAACATACTAGAATCACTTCTTTATTCTTCACACTTTGTACATCAGTGATTTCATCACGGCGGTATGAACAATGATAGTAACGTTATGGTTTACAGTCCCACATGACTATAAAAATTTAGATCCTTTAAGGAAATTGGATCTTTATGAAAACATTTGATCTTTTTGAAAATTCAATCTAGTTTTTACCCTAGATAAGTTTTCCGAAATAACCCTTCTCCGGTATTTGCAAATTGTTTTTGTGGGTTTGGTGGGTTTCAGATTTGAAAATTTTAGCTCAAAACTTGTGGTTTTGTGTCACCCACTTGCTAACCTTGTATTGGGAAAGCAACACGTCCAGTATACTTGCTCTGTATATTACCTTTCGATAAACTACCGTCCGGTTGTAAAGGAAAGCGTTGAACAAGCAACTTTTAAGGCAATGTCCCCTGACATGCTTTTAATTATGGTCTATAACGTGTCGGATGTAATTACTATCCTTGGTAGGAGCAATAGTAAAGCTCACCCTTATAATTTTCCGGTCTGGTACAAGGTCCTGTCTTTGACCATGCTATGCAACCACCGTTCTTACGGTTGACACCCGATTTGGTTCAGGTGACCTAATGAATTCCAGGTGAATTCCTAGGATTTTACGTTCAATGGTAATGAACGCATTGAAAATGGGTTTTCAGAAACAAATCGGTTTGAGATTTTGATCAAAATATTTTCTTGTTCAAGCTCGAGTTTAGATATCATTGAATTCCATGAGTTTGTAATTCTCAATCTTTAAGGTCAATCTCAAGGATTGAGTAATATCAGTCTTAAAAGCTGATTTTTGATCTTTAAGGAGATTATCCTTTCTGGGGATCTGATTCATTAGTCTTATCAAGCTAATTTGCACGGCGTCCTCCCCATTTTACAAGACAGATCCTCTCATGGTTAGGATAAGTCTGACCACTTGGCGACCCTGTTTTATGCTGAGGTCCGTGGATTTCCTGCTGATTTTAGTGATGATTTTTCTAGATTTTTCGTCAACCTACAGCTGGTCTGGATGACAACTTCATGACCTAAATCAAGAAGCGCGTTTCTTTTTTGGAAGACTTTACTTCCTTTTAATGATGGAATTGATTCATCGTGTAGCTCCATCTTTCTTTCAAATATATTACAGTAAATCGGGTAAAACTGATTAGTTTAGTCTAAAGCAAAAGTATCTTCAATTATTTGTTACAAAAATATGTGACTTATGTTTTAAATAACTTGGTAAATTTTCCCATACTTGGCTTTTATTTTCTTTTATTTGCCTTTTTATTTTCCTCTATTCCATTTTAAATGAATTCTAACATTTTGGTTTGTTTCTCAATTTATGTCCTTTCCGATGTAACAATAATTTCGGTGTTAACACCTAGTTTTATCGTTCATAAATATGTATAAACATGATTTTGAATTCATTTAATTGAAAATTTTAAATTTTTTTACTAGAAGTGGGTAGTCAGTATATAAGACTAGGGCTGTTCTTTGTTATCAGAGAGCACTAGATTCTAATACAACTACTACGTTACTAGTATTTTTAATGGTAACCAAGTGTTTAAGTTAAAAATTTTAAAAATCCGAAAGAATTTAACCCCTTCCCACACTTAAGATCTTGCAATGCCCTCATTTGCAAGAAATCAGTAACATTTTAAATTATTGATGGTGATTAGCGTAGAAATGATTAAATTTTACCAAAGTTTCCAAACATATTGGCGTTTTTTTTATATAAAAAGGTTATAATTTCTAAAACATAAATTAATAAAATTTTAAAAATTTGTTTCTTTTTAGGAGCGAGGGCGTTTCGGATCGTTGTCCTAGTCCGTCCCTTAACAAAATTTTAAAATTCGTCAATTCAAAGTGCGGTTTTTAAAAGTAAAGATTTTTGGATTTTTTAAATGTTTTTGGTATACTTTAATTCAATAAGATTAAAAATAATGATAATAAAAGTTCTCGTCCCTCCCTCGGGTAAAGTAATTTCGGTTCAATGACCTAGTCTTCAACTTACGACGAATTTTAAAAATCATGTTTTTAACTTAGTAAAATAAAGTAAATTTTATTTTTAAATTTACACCAAACTTAAATTTAAAATGCATAAAATTAAAAATTCATATTAAAAATTCACACCAAAGTTAAATTATATTTTTGTTTTAAAAATATTAATTTTTCAAATATTTATAATTTTAAATATATATTAATTTTAACAAGTTTACAATATTATTTTAATATTAATTTTAAAAACAAAGTAAAAATAAAATTAAAAATCTTTTTGGTCTTTTATCCCACTTTAATCAATCAAATATTATCAAAAATATACGCCCCTCTTTTTGGTAAAGTAATTTCGGTTCCATAACCTAGTTTAACTCATGACGAATTTTTGAAATATTTTGGGTTGATTGATTAAAGATATTTGTACCTTAAGAATAAACTGTAAATTTCGCAGTGATGTAATAAATTTTTGTATGATATCAATAATTTCGGTCGCAAGACCTAATTTTATCGAATACCAATTTAATACTTTATGGTGAACAAATTAGCGTTTATTATCAAAAGGTTAAAAATAAAAATAAAAATAAAAACTGTACAAACTTACCTGTGAAATATATTTCTTAATGATATGCTCTAGCTCACTCATAAGATAGTCGAACTAATTGGTTTTCCATGGCTACATAGGCGTAACCTCGAGCATTCAACGTTTTTTCTTCTAAACATATAAACGGTCCATCTCTGCATAAAGTAACGAACTCGGTATTGGAATATGTCTGATTCGTCGAGCATTTTCCTTCGTGTGACCATTTTCCGCATTTGTGACATCTTTCAAGGTGTCGTGCTCTTCTTTTCGCTGCGGATTTTGATTTTCCTTTACCAAATTGTAACTTATTATTTTCGCATCTGGATTCTTTTCTTACTCCGTCCAATTTATCTCTGATTAATGATACTATTTCACTTGGAAGGGTGTCATTATTACGTTTAGTGATCAAAGCGTGTAGCATTAGACCATGGTTTAATTCACAGGAAGTCTTCATTTCGTAAAACCTAAAAAAAATAAAAATTCAGAATGGGGGGAGAAGACTAGTTCTTTAGGGTCTGTTAGGGAAAGACCATTCGGGTTCCATTTTCGAGAACTACACGAAAACAGAAAATCTAACTCTAACAAAAATACATATTATCCTTTAAGGACTTGATTCTCCCCACACTTAGTTAGCTGTGGTGTCGAAATTGTGATTAACTTCGTTGTCAACTTCCATTGGACTATCTATGTAATGTTTAACTCTGTGACCATTAACCTTAAATTCAATCCCATTTGAATTTATCAATTCTACTGTTCCGTATGGGAAAACTCTTTTGACTATAAATGGTCCAGACCATCTTGATTTCAATTTTCCAGGAAATAGCTTGAATCGTGAATTGAAAAGAAGAACTTTATCTCCTTCCTTAAATTCTTTTGAACTTCTGATTCTTTTATCATGCCATTTCTTCGTTCTTTCTTTATAGATTAACGAATTTTCGTATGCTTCTTGTCTTAATTCTTCTAATTCGTTTAGTTGACTTAATCGTAGACGTCCGGTTTCATGTAAATCAAGATTACATGTCTTCAAAGCCCAAAATGCTTTGTGTTCAATTTTTACTGGAAGATGACATGTTTTTCCGTAAACGAGTCTAAAAGGTGTGGTTCCAATTGGAGTTTTGTAGGCTGTTCTAAAAGCCCAGAGTGCATCCTCCAATTTCATGGACCATTCCTTCGGATTTGATCCTACGGTTTTCTCTAGAATACGTTTTAAAGCTCGGTTGGTATTTTCAACTTGTCCACTTGTCTGTGGATGATATGCGGTGGAGATTTTATGAGTTACCCCATATCTTTAAGAACTTTCTCAAGTTGATTATTACAGAAATGAGTTCCCCGATCACTTATTAAAGCTTTCGGTGTTCCAAACCTTGCAAAAAGACGTTTTAAAAAGTTGACTACAACTCGTGCATCGTTAGTTGGGAGAGCTTGTGCTTCCGCCCATTTAGATACATAATCAATGGCTACGAGAATGTAGAGATTATTATGAGATTTTGGAAATGGACCCATAAAGTCAATACCCCAAATGTCAAATACTTCACATACTTGAATGACATTTTGTGGCATTTCATCACGTTGACTTATTTTTCCGGCCCTTTGACATGCATCATAGGATTTGCAAAGAAGGTGTGCATCTTTGTAAATTGTAGGCCAATAGAATCCAGCATCATAAACTTTTCTTGCTGTTAGTTGAGGCCCATAATGCCCTCTTGTTGGTCCTGTGTGACAATGGTTTAAGATTTTACTAGCTTCATCTCCGAATACACATCGGCATATTATTCCATCGGGACAACTTTTAAACAAATGTGGATCTTCCCAGAAATAGTGTTTTATATCACTAAAGAATTTCTTTCGTTTTTGGTACGATAATTCTTTTTCAAGGAATCCACATACTAAGTAGTTTGCATAGTCTGCAAACCATGGAATTTCATTATAATCTATTTTCAATAGATTGATAATGCTAAAAACGAACATATATTTCATAGCATTATTCCTCAAGAAAGACAAGCTTTTAGTTGCAATTGTTCTATTTACAAGTGATATTCGTTTAAATAATAAAAGGGGAAGACAAAAGACAGATTCGACGAATTGAAGACGCAAATGACCAAAAAGCTCAAAAGTACAAAAGACAATCAAAGAGGTTCCAATTATTGATAAGAAACGTCTCGAAATTACAAGAGTACAAGATTCAAAACGCAAAGTACAAGATATTAAATTGTACGCAAGGACATTCGAAAATCCGGAACCGAGACCAGAGTCAACTCTCAACGCTCGACGCAACGGACTAAAAATTACAAGTTAACTATGTATATAAATATAATATAATATATAATTAATTATATAAATTATATATATATTATATTTATATAATAAACCGTCGGTAAACAAAGAGCCAAAATGGAGTGAGTTGTATTTACAAACTCCGCGACTCGCGGAGTTTGAAGGCAAAAAGGGCCGCGAGTCGCGGAGCCCCAAATTCTGAAACTCCCTATAAAAGCAAACGAATTCTGATCGCAAAAACCAACATATATATCCATCCTCTCTATATCTATACGTAAATATTTATATTTTTTAATTTTAATTTTAATTTTAATCCTAATAATAAGGGTATGTTAGCGAATATTGTAAGGGTGTAAGTCGAAATTCTGTCCGTGTAACGCTACGCTATTTTTAATCATTGTAAGTTATGTTCAACCTTTTTAATTTAATGTCTCGTAGCTAAGTTATTATTATGCTTATTTAATCCGAAGTAATCATGATGTTGAGCTAATTACTAAAATTGGGTAATTGGGCTTTGTACCATAATTGGGGTTTGGATAAAAGAACGACACTTGTGGAAATTAGACTATGGGCTATTAATGGGCTTTATATTTGTTTAACTAAATGATAGTTTGTTAATGTTAATATAAAGATTTACAATTGGGCGTCCCTATAAATTACCATATACACTCAATCGGACACGATGGGCGGGGTATTTATATGTACGAATAATCGTTCATTTAACCGGACACGGGAATGGATTAATAGCCACTAGAATAATTAAAACAGGGGTGAAATTATGTAAAAGGACACTTGGCATAATTGATAACAAAATATTAAAACCTTGGGTTACACTCAGTCGACATCCTGGTGTAATTATTAAACAAAGTATTAAAATCTTGTTATAGTTTAAGTCCCCAATTAGTTGGAATATTTAACTTCGGGTATAAGGATAATTTGACGAGGATACTCGCACTTTATATTTATGACTGATGGACTGTTATGGACAAAACCAGACGGACATATTAAATAATCCAGGACAAAGGACAATTAACCCATGGGCATAAAACTAAAATCAACACGTCAAACATCATGATTACGGAAGTTTAAATAAGCATAATTCTTTTATTTCATATTTAATTTCCTTTATTTTATATTTAATTGCACTTCTAATTATCGCATTTTTATTGTTATTGTATTTAATTGCACTTTTAATTATCGTACTTTTTAATTATCGTAAGTTTATTTTATCGCACTTTTATTATTCGCAATTTCATTATCGTTATTTACTTTAAGCTTTAAATTAAGTCTTGTATTTATTTATTATTTTACATTTGGTTTTAACTGCGATTAAAGTTTTAAAATCGACAAACCGGTCATTAAACGGTAAAAACCCCCCTTTATAATAATAATATTACTTATATATATATTTGTATTTTTATAAAAGTAAACTAATATAGCGTTAAGCTTTGTTTAAAGATTTTCCCTGTGGAACGAACCAGACTTACTAAAAACTACACTACTGTACGATTAGGTACACTGCCTATAAGTGTTGTAGCAAGGTTTAAGTATATCCATTCTCTAAATAAATAAATATCTTGTGTAAAATTGTATCGTATTTAATAGTATTTTCTTATAAAATTTAATTGTATTTTATACCCCTCCGCTACGATATCAAGTTATTTTTGGCGCCGCTGCCGGGGACAATTTAGCTTAAAAGCCGGAAGCGCAACGCTAATTAATTAATTAAAAAAAAATTTAGTTTACTTTTATTAAAATTCGTTTTTATAAAAATACGTTTTAAATATTCGAAAATATAAAAAGAAAAACAAAAATATAAGTATTTTTAAGATTTTGTTAAATATTTAAGTTTTATAAAGTTTCTTTATTTTTATATAAGTTTTATTTAAGTATTTTGTTTTTATTTAAAACATATAAAAAAATATATATATATAAATCTATTTTTAAGATTTTTATTTATAAAATTATAAAGTAGTTCTATTTTTATTCTAATTTTTAAAATATAAGTTTTTATTATATAAATATTTTAGATTTGAAAACAGAAAATATAAAACAGAAAAAAAAAAAAAACGTCGAATAAAAAAAAAACTGTACCTGAGTTGAATTCTGGAACCCCGCGACTCGCGGAGTTTGCAGCCTCGAATACCGTGACTCGCGGAGCCACTCTGACACCGACAGAAACCCTAATCTGCATTTAATTAGGAGTAATTAATTATTATTATTATTTTAACCCTAATTAGTTTAATTATTATTATAATTTAGTTTAAGTTTTAATTTAATTAGTATAATTAATTATAATTAGTTTTAATATATATAAAAATTAATGCTTTTATAAAATAATATAAAAATAATATTTTTATAAAAATTTGTAACTTTTTACAACTTTTTGTATATTTTTATATTTTGTCCCTTTTTAATCGTTTTAGCGTAATATTTGTATTTTTAGCTCATATTTAGTTTTAAACTTAGTTTTTGCCATAGTTATTTTTACTTCTAGATTTTTAGGCTTTGCCGTAGAATTCCTTAAGTGCTTTTTCTTTAGACTAAGATTTAGGTGCTTTAGAATTTTGCGACGCCTTTTTAAGTTTTAGTGTCTTTTTAAGTTATTTCCATTTGGGATTTAGTTTTTCCTGTAAGCTTTAATATTTTTGGACGACTTTTACCTATGTATCAATTATCATTCCAATTAGTAATCTCAATTTGCGATTATAATTTTAAGTTAGTTGTAGTAATAAGGTTAGGTTAGTCAAGTATTTTTAAGTTTTATAAGTTTCTTTTATTTTTCCGTCACCTTTTATTTTTCAACCATTTTTCTTTTTCGACCTTTTTCGACGAACTCTTTTTCTTTCTTATTTCTCGCTATTCTAGTTTTAGGACATAGATTTTTATTCTACTTCTTATCTAAATTTCTTAAAATTACGAAAATTTATTTTAAGTGGTTAAATTGATAGACATCAAAATTTTCTGGTTCGTAGTAATAGTTGGATTTGTACGTGGACCAGGTTATTGGAGCCAAACAGTCCTCAATTATATTGAGACCAAACGAATCCTGCCCCTCTGCTGCATCTTTTGGCTATTCGAAACGTGGGCAAAATCAGAAAAGTCTATTGATTGGATAACTTATTATAATTTTTCTTTCCTTTTAAAAACTAATAGGATATTCAGTGAATGCACCGAGCAAGACGTTCACCACCTTTTGTACGTTCACCACCTGCAACTAGATCAAGACATTTAGCAAATATTACCACCGTTGATTTTTCTTTAGAATCGTCATCCAGTCGACCAAGTACTCCAGTTCAAATTTCCAATAATCCATTTTTTGAACCCGACCTCACAATTGAGAATCCGGAGAATATTCAGGAACGATTCGTAGATCCTGAACCACTAAAATTTCCTCCGGAACCACCAATCATTCAAACAGAGATGGTTGAGAAACGAACCATTAAATCAGAATCCTCTAGTGATTCCGATTCAACAAATTCAATTATGGAGAATCTGGAACCTTTAAGTATGGAAGACCGAATGAGAGCTAAACGCACTGGCCAAGGTCACGCAATTACTCATCCAGACATTAATGCGCCAGATTATGAAATCAAAGGACAAATTCTACACATGGTGACTAATCAATGCCAATTTAGTGGTGCGCCGAAGGAAGATCCAAATGAACATCTACGTACCTTTAATAGGATCTGCACACTATTTAAAATCCGGAAAGTGGAGGATGAACAGATATATCTCATGTTATTTCCCTGGACTTTAAAGGGAGAAGCCAAAGATTGGTTGGAATCGTTACCTGAAGGGACGATCGATACATGGGACGTATTAGTTGAAAAATTTCTTAAACAATTCTTTCCGGCATCTAAAGCCGTAAGACTTCAAGGAGAAATTGTTACGTTCACACAGAAGCCGAATGAAACTCTATATGAGGTGTGGACAAGATTTGGAAAGTTGTTAAGAGGATGTCCGCAACATGGTTTAGACACCTGTCAAATAGTACAAATATTCTACCAAGGATGCGACATCACTACAAGGAAAGACATAGATATAGCAGCTGGTGGTTCTATTATGAAGAAAACCGAAACTGATGCTTACAAAATTATTGATAACACTGCTTCCCACTCACATGAGTGGCACCAAGAAAAAGATATCGTTAGATCATCTAAAGCAGCTAGAACCGATTCTAGCCATGACTTAGATTCCATTTCCGCAAAGATAGATGCTGTCGAGAGACGAATGGAAAAGATGACTAAAGATATTCACTCAATACGAATTAGTTGTGAGCAGTGTGGAGGACCACATTTGACAAAAGATTGTCTCAGTATTGAATTAACAATAGAACAAAGAGAGAATATTTCATACATAAACCAAAGGCCTGGAAATAATTATCAGAATAATTATCAGCCGCCAAGACCGATTTACAATCAAAACCAGAATTATAACAGAAATATTCCATACAACAACCAACAAGGTCTTAGCAATCAACAAGTATCCAATAATACTTACAATCAGCAAAGACCTAATTTTCAAAACAAACCACCACAACAAACCGATGATAAAAAGCCGAATTTAGAAGATATGATGACGAAGCTAGTTGAAACTCAAACGCAGTTTTTCACATCTCAAAAACAAACCAATGAACAAAATGCTCAAGCATTTAGAAATCAACAAGCTTCTATTCAAAATCTGGAACAAGAAGTAAGTAACCTAGCAAGGTTAATAGGTGAAAGAAAACCGGGAAGTCTACCTAGTGATACAAATGCTAATCCCCGGAATGAAACAGCTAAAGCCATTACCACAAGAAGTGGTACAACACTTAAACCACCTGAAATACCTGTAACTTCTGATGAAGCTATTCCTACTCCACAAGAACCACAACCTGATCAAGATAAGGAAAAAGAACCGGTAGTTGAAAAGGTTAATGAAGATAACACAGCTAAGGATAAACCTTATGTTAAACCATACCAACCACCACTTCCTTACCCGAGTAAAATGAAGAAAGAGAAACTTGAAGCCGAGCAATCCAAATTCTTGGATATGTTTAAACAGATAAATGTAAATCTTCCTTTCATTGATGTGATTTCAGGAATGCCTAGATATGCTAAATTCTTGAAAGATCTAATCTCAAATAGAAAGAAAATGGAAGAACTCTCGGCTGTTACCATGAATGCTAATTGTTCAGCAGTGCTGTTGAATAAGATACCAGAAAAACTATCTGATCCAGGAAGTTTCACAATTCCATGTTTTCTGGGTAGTCTTAGTTCAATAGAAGCATTGGCAGACTTAGGTGCTAGTATAAATCTAATGCCGTATTCACTATACGCTAAACTAGACCTTGGAGAATTGAAACCAACCAGAATAAGCATATAACTAGCCGATAGATCAATAAAATATCCTAGAGGGATAATGGAGAACATGCTAGTTAAAGTTGATACTTTAGTATTTCCAGTAGATTTTGTTGTTCTGGACATGGAAGAAGATTCTCAAGTTCCTCTCATATTAGGAAGACCATTCTTAAACACGGCTAAAGCAATGATAGACGTGTTCGGTAAGAAATTGACCCTAAGTATAGAGGATGAGAGTGTTACCTTTTCAGTTGATAGAGCAATGCAACAACCACAATCTGCAGATGATACATGTTATTATATTCAAACTATAGATGCACATGCAGAATTATTAGAAGAATTTCCAGAATTACAAGGAACAAGAGAATGTTCTTTAGGAGAAGGAACAGAACAAATTAATGAAGCTGAAATGTTAGCTACACTTATAGCTAATGGATATGAACAAACAACAGAAGAAATTCAAATGCTAAAAGAAGAAGACAGATATCGATACAAATCATCGATAGAAGAACCTCCGAAATTAGAGTTAAAGCCACTTCCAAACCATTTGGAATACGCTTATTTACATGGTGAATCTGAATTACCTGTAATAATATCATCTTCTCTTACTGAAAATGAGAAATCACAACTCATTTCTGTGTTGAAAGCCCATAAACCAGCCATTGCATGGAAGATTCATGATATTAAAGGAATAAGTCCTTCGTATTGCACACATAAAATCCTTATGGAAGAAGGTCATAAAACGTATGTGCAACGCCAACGAAGACTAAATCCTAATATGCAAGATGTAGTTAAAAAAGAAATTATTAAACTACTAGATGCAGGTCTAATTTATCCAATTTCTGATAGTCCATGGGTAAGCCCAGTTCAATGCGTGCCTAAGAAGGGTGGCTTGACTGTCATTACAAATGAGAAAAATGAGCTTATTCCTACTAGGACTGTAACAGGATGGCGTGTATGTATTGATTATAGAAAATTAAATGACGCCGCCAGAAAAGATCACTTTCCCTTACCTTTCATAGATCAAATGTTGGAAAGATTAGCCGGAAATAGTTACTATTGTTTTCTAGATGGATTTTCCGGATATTTTCAAATTCCAATAGCACCCGAGGACCAAGAGAAAACCACATTCACGTGCCCTTATGGTACTTTTGCTTACAAACGCATGCCATTTGGACTTTGCAACGCCCCTGCAACCTTTCAAAGGTGTATGATGGCGATTTTTCACGACATGATAGAAGAATGCATGGAAGTTTTCATGGATGACTTTTCAGTCTTCGGTGATATATTTGAATCATGTCTAGTTAATCTGGAACGAATGCTTATTAAATGCGAACAATCAAATCTAGTACTTAATTGGGAGAAATGCCATTTCATGGTTAAAGAAGGTATCATTCTTGGACATAAAATTTCAAAAGAAGGAATTGAAGTGGATAGAGCTAAAGTAGATGTAATTGCTAAACTTCCACATCCCACCAATGTTAGAGGAGTTAGGAGTTTTCTAGGGCATGCCGGTTTTTACCGACGTTTCATAAAAGATTTTTCTAAAATTGCCACTCCTATGAATAAACTCCTAGAAAAGGATGCTCCATTCATCTTTTCAGATGAGTGTATCAAATCTTTTAATATTCTTAAAGAGAAACTCACTAATGCGCCGATCATGATAACACCAAATTGGAATCTACCATTTGAACTAATGTGCGATGCAAGTGATTTTGCAATGGGGGCCGTTTTAGGACAAAGGATTGAAAAACGATTTCAACCTATATATTATGCTAGTAAGACGTTACAAGGAGCACAAATAAACTATACAACTACTGAAAAAGAACTCCTTGCTATTGTCTTTGCTTTTGACAAATTTCGATCATATCTCGTTCTAGCAAAAACGGTGGTCTATACCGACCATTCTGCTCTTAGATACCTATTTTCAAAACAAGATGCTAAACCAAGATTAATCCATTGGATCTTACTCTTACAAGAGTTTGATATTGAAATCCGAGATAAAAGAGGAGCAGAAAATCTCGCCGCTGATCATCTTTCTCGTCTTGAAAATCCCGAATTAGAAGTTCTAAATGAATCGGCCATACAAGACAACTTTCCTGATGAATATCTATTGAAGATAGATTATAAAGAAATTCCATGGTTTGCAGACTATGCAAACTACTTAGTATGTGGATTCCTTGAAAAAAGATTATCGTACCAAAGACGAAAGAAATTCTCCAGTGATATAAAACACTATTTTTGGGAAGATCCACATCTGTTTAAAAGTTGTCCCGATGGAATAATACGCCGATGTGTATTTGGAGATGAAGCTAGTAAAATATTAAACCATTGTCACACAGGACCAACAGGAGGGCATTATGGGCCTCAACTAACAGCAAGAAAAGTTTATGATGCTGGATTCTATTGGCCTACAATTTACAAAGACGCACACCTTCTTTGCAAATCCTGCGATGCTTGTCAAAGGGCCGGAAAAATAAGTCAACGTGATGAAATGCCACAAAATGTCATACAAGTATGTGAAGTATTTGACATTTGGGGTATTGACTTTATGGGTCCATTTCCAAAATCTCATAATAATCTCTATATTCTCGTAGCCATTGATTATGTATCTAAATGGGCGGAAGCACAAGCTCTCCCAACTAACGATGCACGAGTTGTAGTCAACTTTTTAAAACATCTTTTTGCAAGGTTTGGAACACCGAAAGCTTTAATAAGTGATCGGGGTACTCATTTCTGTAATAATCAACTTGAGAAAGTTCTTAAAAGATATGGAGTAACTCATAAAATCTCCACCGCATATCATCCACAAACAAGTGGACAAGTTGAAAATACCAACCGAGCTTTAAAACGTATTCTAGAGAAAACCGTAGGATCAAATCCGAAGGAATGGTCCATTAAATTGGAGGATGCACTCTGGGCTTTTAGAACAGCCTACAAAACTCCAATTGGAACCACACCTTTTAGACTTGTTTATGGAAAAGCATGTCATCTTCCAGTAGAAATTGAACACAAAGCATTTTGGGCTTTGAAGACATGTAATCTTGATTTACATGAAGCCGGACGTCTACGATTAAGTCAACTAAACGAATTAGAAGAATTAAGACATGTAGCATACGAAAATTCGTTAATCTATAAAGAAAAAACGAAGAAATGGCATGATAAAAGAATCAGAAGTTCAAAAGAATTTAAAGAAGGAGACAGAGTTCTTCTTTTCAATTCACGATTCAAGCTATTTCCTGGAAAATTGAAATCAAGATGGTCTGGACCATTCATAGTCAAAAGAGTTTTCCCATACGGAACGATAGAATTAATAAATTCAAATGGGATTGAATTTAAAGTTAATGGTCACAGAGTTAAACATTACATACATAGTCCGATGGAAGTCGACAACGAAGTTAATCACAATTTCGACACCACAGCTAACTAAGTGTGGGGAGAATCAAGTCTTTAAAGGATAATATGTATTTCTGTTAGAGTTAGATTTTCTGTTTTCGTGTAGTTCTCGAAAATGGAACCCGAATGGTCTTTCCCTAGCAGACCCTAAAGAACTAGTCTTCTCCCCCCATTCTGAATTTTTATTTTTTTTAGGAAATGAAGACTGCCTGTGAACTAAACCATGGTCTAATGCTACACGCTTTGATCACTAAACGTAATAATGACACACTTCTGAGTGAAATAGTATCAGTAATCAGAGAAAGATTGGACGAAGTTAGAAAAGAATCCAGATGCGAAGATAATAAGTTACAATTTGGTAAAGGAAAATCAAAATCCGCAGCAAAAAGAAGAGCACGACACCTAGAAAGATGTCACAAATGCGGAAAATGGTCACATGGAGGTAAATGTTCAAATAATCAAACCTATTCAAATACCGAATTTGTTACTTTATGCAGAGACGGACCGTTCATATGTTTAGAAGAAAAGACACTGAATGCTCGAGGTTACACCTATGTAGCCATGGAAAACCAATTAAACCGACTATCTTATGAATGGGATAGATCATATAACTAAGAAATCTATTTCACAGGTATGTCTATACAGTCTTTATTTTTATTTTTATTTTTAACCTTTTGATAATAAACGCTAATTTGTTCGCTATAAAGTATTAAATTGGTATTGAATAAAATTAGATTTGGCGACCGAAATTATTGATATCATTCAAAAATTTATTACATCACTGCGAAATTTAACGTTTATTCTTAAGGTATAAATATCTTTAATCAATCAACCCAAAATATTTCAAAAATTCGTCATGAGTTAAATTAGGTCTTGGAACCGAAATTACTTTACCGAAAAGAGGGGCGCATATTTTTGATAATATTTGATTGATTAAAGTGGGATAAAAAGCCAAAAAGATTTTTAATTTTATTTTTACCATGTTTTTAAAATTAATATTTAAATCTTAAATTAATATTGTAAACTTTGTAAAAACAATATTTTTAAAATTGTAAATATTTGAAAAATTAATATAAGTTTGGTGTGAATTTATAATATGAATTTTTAAATTAAGTTTGGTGTGAATTTTTAATTTTTAAAATATGAATTTTTTAGTTTATGCATTTCAAATTTTAAGTTTGGTGTGAATTTTTAATATTAATTTTGAATTTTATATTTAAATTGTGTGAATTTAAAAACAAAAATTTACTTTATCTCATTAAGTTAAAAATATGATTTTTAAAATTCGTCGTAAGTTGAAGACTAGGTCTTTAAACCGAAATTGCTTTACCCAAGGGAGGGACGAGAACTTTTATTATCATTATTTTTAATCTTATTGAATTAAAGTATGCCAAAAACATTAAAAAACCCAAAAATCTTAGCTTTTAAAACAATCGCTACAAAAAGACAAATTTTAAAATTTTGTCGAAGGACGGACTAGGACATCGATCCGAAACGACCTCGTCCTAAATAACAAGGGAAACAAAATTTTAAAATTAATTACTTAATTGTTTTAATTAGTATAAGATGTTATAAAAAAAACAAAAAAAAAAATAAAAAAACAAACTCCGCGACTCGCGGAGTTTGAAGGGTAATATACCGCGACTCGCGGAGTTCCTAAAATCCAGAAAAAAAATATAAACGCAGAACTGATCAGTCCCCAACCCACAACACAGAAAAAACTGCGAAAATACTGCCGAAAAAACCCGCAAAAACACCCCCAAAATCACAATTTTTAACCATTAATCATCAAATCTTTTACTAAAATCATGTTGAGAAGGATGCTATCAAGGAATTACTCAAGAAAAATGGTAAATTTCTACACCTAAACACCATTTAATCCGAAAATTAGTGTCCTTGAGCAATTTTTTCTCCAATTTGATTTTGATGCATTTTAGTGTAATTATGCTTAAATTGTTTATGTATTATGCTTGTATAACCTAGATTGATGCTATTTAACATGATTAGAAGCCTTAAACTTCAAATTTTGAGTAATCTAGGGTTTGTGTTCTTGAGAAATTTGGGGCTTTTTGATATAAACAGGTTATGGCCGATTTTTGTCATGAATTGTTGCTAAATTAAGTAGTGTAACATGTTTAGGTAGTTAAGTTTGATATAAATTGATCATGTCATTGTAATTATTTTGATTGATGATTTTGCTGACACTAATACATATTTGGATGCACAAAAATTGTGTTTGATGTGTTTTGCAGACTGAAAGGGGTGAATCTTCATCCCAAGCTCGCAATGCTCCTGCTGAGAATGCGGAACAACAGGAGGTGGATAACTACTACAAGCAAGATATACCTCATCCAGTCATGACATTTTCTGATATGCACTTGGAAGATTTGCACCCGAACCTGAGATTTGACAGACTTTGGATAGATTATCCAAAATACCAAAGGGGTTTGCATACTCTTCATTCTAAAGTTGTTGAGGTACCGAGGGTTATAGAATGGGGACCATTAGAAGCTGTAGAATTGGCCGGGCCAATTAGGGAATTACTTGCACAGAGGTATGGTAATTCTACTTTTAACGACTGGGTACGTTTATTCACCATGCGTAGACCTGTATATAAAGTATGGTATGAAGAATTGTTGTGTAGTATAGAATTAAATGATCGGGTAGCTAGTTTAACCGATCGATCTTTTATTAGATTTTTTTTAGGAGGTTCGATGCGCCACATGTCTTTACTAGACATGGCTCAGGCTTTACGTATATATACGCCTGAGGAGTTAGCATCTACCGATTGTAGAGGGTTGATACTAAATGGTAGAAAGATAGATGAAAATTTTGATACACATGGTGTATGGAGTCAAATGACAAGCCATCACCGATTCAAAGGGGGAAATTACTCTTATTTGGATATAGATAGAGCTGAATTAAGAGTAATTCATAGGTTTTTAGCTAATTCGATTACACAAAGAGGTAAGAACAAGGAAAAGGTAAATGAACAGGATTTGTTTTACCATATGTGTATTCGAGACCCACAAAGCGCTGTAAGTATACCTTATTGTGTGGGTTATTATTTATCAGCTATGGTTAGGGGGATGAGACCGCATAGCATAATAGGAGGTGGTATTTTTATTACTTTGATTGCTGAATATCTAGGTGTGGATATAAGTCGGGGGGGATTATTAGTCGAAGAACCAGAACCCCGCGATACTATAGGTTTAAATGTATACCATGGTGCGAAAGTTTTAAAGATGCGAAATAACGCCGCAGTACAATACCATGGTAGACATCCACAGGTTGAGAGAAACCAACAGCAAGGTAATGTAGGAGGGGGAAATGAAATGCAAGAAATGCAAAGGTTTATAGCTTCACAGGAGTACAAAAATGCTAGACAAAGAGCATTTGAAGATTGGCAAGTTCATCAAAACCAAATCATAGCTTATTGCCAACATATAGGTAGAAACTATATTCCTACTCCAAAGCCAATATTCCCTCCCTGGTCTATAGAGATTCAACCACCGTATCCTACGTATAACCCAGCCGAAGCATTCTATAGCACCTATGGTTATGCATGGAACCCCTATTGGTATCAGTATCATCCCTAGTCTACTTAGTTTTATTTATTTTGTAATTTGTAATGTTGATACGTTTAATACTTATGTTAATATTGTAATAGTTTTTATAATTTTCTAACTTTTATTCTTAGATTTTAATAATTTTTGAATGTGGGGTAATATACCAAACTTCAAAAATATGTATATATGTTTGCAGTTTATCTTATGTACACAACAGGGTAAAACAACGCATTTTCAAAGACTGGCATTAAGTTCAGCAAAAGCAACTAATTTTGACGACAAGATGCAAAATATATGTGAAATAACAACAAGACGGAATGAACAAATGATGTGCACCATTTATCATTCAGCAAACAAACGCCAATATATTTGGAAACTTTGGTAAAATTTAATCATTTTCACACAAATCACCCTCAATAATTTAAATTGTTACTGATTTCTTGCAAATGAGGGCATTGCAAGATCTTAAGTGTGGGAAGGGGTTAAATTCTTTCGGATTTTAAAATTTTTATCTTAAACACTGGGTTACCATTAAAAATACTAGTAAAGCAGTAGTTGTATTAGAATCTAGTGCTCTCTGATAATAAAGAACAGCCCTAGTCTTATATACTGACTACCCAATTCTAGTAAAAATTTTCAAAATTTTCAATTAAATGAACTCAAAATCATGTTTATACATATTTATGAACGATAAAACTAGGTTTTAACACCGAAATTATTGTAACCACGGAAAGGACATAAATTGAGAAACAAACCAAAATGTTAAAATTCATTTAAAATGGAATAGAGGACAATAAAAAGAAAAATAAAAGCCAAGTGTGGGAAAATTCTCCAAGTTATTCAAAACATATATCACATATTTTTGTACAAATAACTGAAAATACTTTTGCTTTGGACTAAACTAAAAAGTTTTACCTGATTTACTGTAAGAAAGATGGATCTACACGATGAATCAATTCCATCATTAAAAGGAAGTAAAGTCTTCCGAAAAAGATACGCGCTTCATGATTTAGGTCAAGAAGTTGTCGTCCAGACCAGCTGTAGGTTGACGAAAAATCTAGAAAAGTCATCACTAAAATCAGCAGGAAATCCACGGACCTCAGCATTAAACAGGGTCGCCAAGTGGTCAGATTTATCCTAACCATGAGAAGGATTTATCTCGTAAAATGGGGGGCACCATGCAAATTAGCTGGATAAGACTAATGAATCAGATCCCCAGAAAGGATAATCTCCTTAAAAGATCAAAAATCAGCTTTTAAGCCTGATATTACTCAATCCTTGAGATTGACCTTAAAGATTGAGAATTACAAACTCATGGAATTCAATGATATCTAAACTCGAGCTTGAACGAGAAAATATTTTGATCAAAATTACAAACCGATTTGTTTTCTGAAAACCTTATTTTCAATGCGTTCATTACCATTGAACGTAAAATCCTAGGAATTCACCTGGAATTCATTAGGTCACCTGAACTAAATCGGGTGTCAACCGTAAGAACGGTGGTTGCATAGTGGTCAAAGACAGGACCTTGTGCCAGACTGAAAAATCATAAGGGTGAGCTTTACTATTGCTCCTACCAAGGATAGTAATTGCGTCCGACACGTTATAGACCATAATTAAAAGCATGTCAGGGGACATTGCCTTAACAGTTGCTTGTTCAACGCTTTCCTTTACAACCGGACGGTAGTTTACCGAAAGGTAATATACGGGACAAGTAAACTGGACGTGTACAAGGTTAGCAAGTGGGTGACACAAAACCGCAAGTTTTGAGCTAAAATTTTTAAATCTGAAACCCACCAAACCCACAAAAATATTTTGCAAACACCGGTAAAGGGTTATTCCGGAAAACTTATCTAGGGTAAAAACTAGATTTAATTTTCAAAAGATCAAATGTTTTCATAAAGATCCAATTTCCTTAATGGATCTAAATTTTTATAGTCATGTGGGACTATAAACCATATCGTTACTACCATTGTTTATACCGCCGTATAGAAATCACTGATGTACAAAGTGTGAAGAATAAAGAAGTGATTCTAGTATTTCAAGACGATATTGCTTGAGGACAAGCAACCCTTAAGTGTGGGAATATTTGATAATGCTAAAAACGAACATATATTTCATAGCATTATTCCTCAAGAAAGACAAGCTTTTAGTTGCAATTGTTCTATTTACAAGTGATATTCGTTTAAATAATAAAAGGTGAAGACAAAAGACAGATTCGACGAATTGAAGACGCAAACGACCAAAAAGCTCAAAAGTACAAAAGACAATCAAAGAGGTTCCAATTATTGATAAGAAACGTCTCGAAATTACAAGAGTACAAGATTCAAAACGCAAAGTACAAGATATTAAATTGTACGCAAGGACATTCGAAAATCCGGAACCGGGACCAGAGTCAACTCTCAACGCTCGATGCAACGGACTAAAAATTACAAGTTAACTATGTATATAAATATAATATAATATATAATTAATTATATAAATTATATATATATTATATTTATATAATAAACCGTCGGTAAATAAAGAGCCAAAATGGAGTGAGCTGTATTTACAAACTCCGCGACTCGCGGAGTTTGAAGGCAAAAAGGGCCGCGAGTCGCGGAGCCCCAAATTCTGAAACTCCCTATAAAAGCAAACGAATTCTGATCGCAAAAACCAACATATATATCCATCCTCTCTATATCTATACGTAAATATTTATATTTATATTTTAATTTTAATTTTAATTTTAATTTTAATCCTAATAATAAGGGTATGTTAGTGAATATTGTAAGGGTGTAAGTCGAAATTCTGTCCGTGTAACGCTACGCTATTTTTAATCATTGTAAGTTATGTTCAACCTTTTTAATTTAATATCTCGTAGCTAAGTTATTATTATGTTTATTTAATCCGAAGTAATCATGATGTTGGGCTAATTACTAAAATTGGGTAATTGGGCTTTGTACCATAATTGGGGTTTGGACAAAAGAACGACACTTGTGGAAATTAGACTATGAGCTATTAATGGGCTTTATATTTGTTTAACTAAATGATAGTTTGTTAATGTTAATATAAAGATTTACAATTGGGCGTCCCTATAAATTACCATATACACTCAATCGGACACGATGGGCGGGGTATTTATATGTACGAATAATCGTTCATTTAACCGGATACGGGAATGGATTAATAGCCACTAGAATAATTAAAACAGGGGTGAAATTATGTAAAAGGACACTTGGCATAATTGATAACAAAATATTAAAACCTTGGGTTACACTCAGTCGACATCCTGGTGTAATTATTAAACAAAGTATTAAAATCTTGTTATAGTTTAAGTCCCCAATTAGTTGGAATATTTAACTTCGGGTATAAGGATAATTTGACGAGGATACTCGTACTTTATATTTATGACTGATGGACTGTTATGGACAAAAACCAGACGGACATATTAAATAATCCAGGACAAAGGACAATTAACCCATGGGCATAAAACTAAAATCAACACGTCAAACATCATGATTACGGAAGTTTAAATAAGCATAATTCTTTTATTTCATATTTAATTTCCTTTATTTTATATTTAATTGCACTTCTAATTATCGCATTTTTATTGTTATTGTATTTAATTGCACTTTTAATTATCGTACTTTTTAATTATCGCAAGTTTATTTTATCGCACTTTTATTATTCGCAATTTCATTATCGTTATTTACTTTACGCTTTAAATTAAGTCTTGTATTATTTATTATTTTACATTTGGTTTTAACTGCGACTAAAGTTTTAAAATCGACAAACCGGTCATTAACGGTAAAAACCCCCCTTTATAATAATAATATTACTTATATATATATTTGTATTTTTATAAAAGTAAACTAATATAGCGTTAAGCTTTGTTTAAAGATTTTCCCTGTGGAACGAACCAGACTTACTAAAAACTACACTACTGTACGATTAGGTACACTGCCTATAAGTGTTGTAGCAAGGTTTAAGTATATCCATTCTCTAAATAAATAAATATCTTGTGTAAAATTGTATCGTATTTAATAGTATTTTCTTGTAAAATTTAATAGTATTTTATACCCCTCCGCTACGACATCATAGATATTCATCAGGAAAGTTGTCTTGTATGGCCGATTCATTTAGAACTTCTAATTCAGAATTTTCAAGACGAGAAAGATGATCAGCGGCGAGATTTTCTGCTCCCTTTTTATCTTGGATTTCAATATCAAACTCTTGTAAGAGTAAGATCCAACGGATTAATCTTGGTTTAGCATCTTGTTTCGAAAATAGATATCTAAGAGCAGAATGGTCAGTATAGACCACCGTTTTAGCTACAACGAGATATGAACGAAATTTGTCAAAAGCAAAGACAATAGCAAGGAGTTCTTTTTCAGTAGTTGTGTAATTCGTTTGTGCTCTTTGTAACGTCTTACTAGCATAATAAATAGGTTGAAATCGTTTTTCAATCCTTTGTCCTAAAACGGCTCCCATTGCAAAATCACTTGCATCGCACATTAGTTCAAACGGTAGATTCCAATTTGGAGTTATCATGATTGGCGCATTAGTGAGTTTTTCTTTAAGTATATTAAAAGATTTGATGCATTCATCTGAAAAGATGAATGAAGCATCCTTTTCTAGCAGTTTATTCATAGGAGTGGCAATTTTAGAAAAATCTTTTATGAAACGTCGGTAAAAACCGGCATGCCCTAGAAAACTCCTAACTCCTCTAACATTGGTGGGATGTGGAAGTTTAGCAATTACATCTACTTTAGCTCTATCCACTTCAATTTCTTCCTTTGAAATTTTATGTCCAAGAACGATGCCTTCTTTAACCATGAAATGACATTTCTCCCAATTAAGAACTAGATTTGATTGTTCGCATCTAATAAGCATTCGTTCAAGATTAACTAAACATGATTCAAATGTATCACCGAAGACTGAAAAGTCATCCATGAAAACTTCCATGCATTCTTCTATCATGTCGTAAAAAATCGCCATCATACACCTTTGAAAGGTTGCAGGGGAGTTGCAAAGTCCAAATGGCATGCGTTTGTAAGCAGAAGTACCATAAGGGCACGTGAATGTGGTTTTCTATTGATCCTCGGGTGCTATTGGAATCTGAAAATATCCGAAAAAACCATCAAGAAAACAAGGTCTAGTTTAGTGTATAGTGAATACGGCATTAAATTTATACTAGCACCTAAATCTGCCAATGCTTCTATTGAACTAAGACTTCCCAGAAAACATGGAATTGTGAAACTTCCTGGATCAGATAGTTTTTCTGATATTTTATTCAACAACACTGCAGAACAATTAGCATTCATAGTAACAGCCGAGAGTTCTTCCATTTTCTTTCTATTCGTGATTAGATCTTTCAGAAATTTAGCATATCTAGGCATTCCTGAAATCACATTAATGAAACGAAGATTTACATTTATCTGTTTAAACATACCCAAGAATTTGGATTGCTCGGCTTCAAGTCTCTCTTTTTTTATTTTACTCGGGTAAAGAAATGGTGGTTGGTATGGTTTAACATAAGGTTTAACCTTAACTGTGTTATCTTCATTAACCTTTTCAACTACTGGTTTTTTTTCCTTATCTTGATCAGATTGTGGTTCTTGTGGAGTAGGAATAGCTTCTTCAGAAATTACAGGTATTTCAGGTGGTTTAAGTGTAATACCACTTCTTGTGGTAATGGCTTTAGCTGTTTCATTTCTGGGGTTAGCATTTGTATCACTAGGTAGACTTCCCGGTTTTCTTTTACCTATTAACCTTGCTAGGTTACTTACTTCTTGTTCCAGATTTTGAATAGAAGCTTGTTGATTTCTAAATGCTTGAGCATTTTATTCATTGGTTTGTTTCTGAGATGTGAAAAACTGTGGTTGAGATTCAACTAGCTTTGTCATCATATCTTCTAAATTCGGCTTTTTATCATCGATTTGTGGTGGTTTGTTTTGAAAATTAGGTCTTTGCTGATTGTAAGTATTATTAGATACTTGTTGATTACTTGGACCTTGTTGGTTGTTGTATGGAACATTTCGATTATAATTCTGGTTTTGATTGTAAATTGGTCTTGGCGGTTGATAATTATTCTGATAATTATTTCCAGACCTTTGGTTTATGTATGAAACATTCTCTCTTTGTTCCATTGTTAGTTCAATACTGAGACAATCTTTTTTTAAATGTGGTCCTCCACACTGCTCACAACTAATTCGTATTGAGTGAATATCCTTAGTCATCTTTTCCATTCGTCTCTCGACAGCATCTATCTTTGCGGAAATGGAATCTAAGTCATGGCTAGAATCGTCTCTAGGTGCTTTAGATGATCTAACGATATCTTTTTCTTGGTGCCACTCATGTGAGTGGGAAGTAGTGTTATCAATAATTTTATAAGCATCAGTTTCTGTTTTCTTCATAATAGAACCACCAGCTGCTATATCTATGTCTTTCCTTGTAGTGATGTCGTATCCTTGGAAGAATTTTTGTACTATTTGACAGGTGTCTAAACCATGTTGCGGACATCCTCTCAATAACTTTCCAAATCTTGTCCACGCCTCATATAGAGTTTCATTTGACTTTTGTGTGAACGTAACAATTTCTCCTTGAAGTCTTACGGCTTTAGATGCCGGAAAGAATTGTTTAAGAAATTTTTCAACTAAAACGTCCCATGTATCAATCGCCCCTTCAGGTAACGATTCCAACCAATCTTTGGCTTCTCCCTTTAAAGTCCAGGGAAATAACATGAGATATATCTGTTCATCTTCCACTTCTCTTATTTTAAATAGAGTGCAGATCCTATTAAAGGTATGAAGATGTTTATTTGGATCTTCCTTCGGTGCCCCACTAAATTGGCATTGATTAGTTACCATGTGTAGAATTTGTCCTTTGATTTCATAATCTGGCGCATTAATGTCTGGATGAGTAATTGCGTGACCTTGGCCAGTGCGTTTAGCTCTCATTCGGTCTTCCATACTTAAAGGTTCTAGATTTTTCATGATTGAATTTGTTGAATCTGAATCACTAGAGGATTCTGATTTAATAGTTCGTTCCTCAACAATCTCTGTTTGAATGATTGGTGGTTCCGGAGAAAAAATTAATGGTTCAGGATCTATGAATTGTCCTTGAATATTCTCCGGATTCTCAATTGTGAGGTCGGGTTCAAAAAATGGATTATCGGAAATTTGAATTGGAGTACTTGGTCGACTGGATGATAATTCTGAAGAAAAATCAACGGCGACAATATTTGTTAGATGTCTTGATCGAGTTACAGGTGGTGAACGTACAAAAGGTGGTGAACGTTTTGCTCGGTTCATTCACTGAATATACTATTAGCTTTTAAAAAGAAAGAAAAATTATATAAGTTATCCAATTAATAGACTTTTCTGATTTTACCCACGTTTCGAATAGCCAAAAGATGCAGCAGAGGGGCAGGATTTGTTTGGTCTCAATATAATTGAGTACTGTTTGGCTCCAATAACCCGGTCCACGTACAAATCCAACTATTACTATGAACCAGAAAATTTTGATGTCTATCAATTTAACCACTTAAAACAATTTTTCGTTTGAAATTTAAAGAAATATTAGATAAGAAATAGAGAAAATTCTAAGTCCTAAAAACTAGAATGGCGAGAAATAAGAGAGAAAAAAAGCGCGTCGAAAAATGTCAGTGAATAAAAGATAAGAAAGTAGCGCGTCGAAACTTAAAAAGAAACTAAAATTTGTAGCGTCGTAAAATTCTAAAGCACCTAAATCTTAGTCTAAGAAAAAGCACTTAAGGGATTTTACGGCAAATCTTAAAAATCTAGAAATAAAATAACTACGGCAAAAAACTATGTCTTAAATTAAATACGAGTGAAAAAAATTTAAAAATATTACAAGAAACGATTAAAAAGGTACGAAATATAAAAAATAAAACTAAAGTTTATGAAAATATAATTTTTATAAAAATATAATTTTTATATTATTTATTTTATAAAACTATTAATTTTATAATTTATTAAAACTTAATATAACTTAAAAATACAAATTAAAATAAAACTAAAACTAATTTTATTTAATTAAAACCCTAATTATTAATAATAATAAAATTTTAAACCCTAATTTCGTATTAATTGCAGTCCAAGGTTTGACCTGTCAGAAGACCTCCGCGAGTGCGGTATGGTCCAGTTCAAATGCTCCGCGAGTCGCGGAGGGTTCAATTTCAGCTCAAAAGGGGTCGATTTTTACAGGTTCAGTTTTTTTTTTATATTTTTATTTTTTTTACTTTTTATATTATACATAAAATATAAATATAACTTAAATAAAAATTTAATTTTAAAACTAAAATAAAAATACTTATAACTATTATAAACTCTTAAAAATATAAATGTATTTTTCTTTCTTTTTGAATTTTTATATTTTTATTATTTTTAAAACTTATATTTATAAAAAGAACTTAACAAAAACTTTTATAAAAACTTTTTTTTTTAGCGTTGCGCTTTCGGCGTTTATTTTTCCCGGCAGCGGCGCCAAAAATACTTGATGTTATGCGAGGTGTATATGAAATAGCTTATATTTTTACAACGAAATACTATTAAATATGATACAATTTTACACAAGATATTTATTTATTTATAGAATGGATATACCTAAACCTTGCTACAACACTTATAGGCAGTGTACCTAATCGTACAGTAGTGTAGTTTTTAGTAAGTCCGGTTCGTTCCACAGGGAAATCTTTAAACAAAGCTTAACGCTATATTAGTTTTAATTTATAAAAATACAAATATATATATAAGTAATATTATTATTATAAAGGGGGGTTTTTACCGTTTAATGACCGGTTTGTCGATTTTTAAAACTTTAGTCGCAGCTAAAATCTAATGTAAAATATTAAATAAATAAAAGACTTAATTTAAAGCGTAAAGTAAATAACGATAATGAAATTGCGAATAATAAAAGTGCGATAAAATAAAATTACGATAATTAAAAAGTACGATAATTAAAAGTGCAATTAAATACAATGACAATAAATAAAAATGTGATAATTAGAAGTGCAATTAAATAAGAAAATAAAGGAATTATGCTTATTTAAACTTCCGTAATCATGATGTTTGACGCGTTGATTTTAGTTTTATGCCCATGGGTTAATTGTTCTTTGTCCTAGATTATTGAATTTGTCCGTCTGGTTTTTGTCCATAACAGTCCATCAGTCATAAATATAAAGTGCGAGTATCCTCGTCAAATTATCCTTATACCCGAAGTCAAATATTTCAACTAATTGGGAACTTAAACTGTAACAACGTCTTAATACTTTGTTTAATAATTACACCAGGATATCGACTGCGTGTAACCCAAGGTTTTAATACTTTGTTATCAATTATGCCAAGTGTCCTTGTACATAATTTCACCCCTGTTTTAATAATTCTAGTGACTATTAATCCATTCCCGTGTCCGGTTAAATGAACGATTATTCGTACATATAAATATCCCGCCCATCGTGTCCGATCGAGTGTATATGGTTATTTATAGGTACGTCCAATTGTAAATCTTTATATTAAAATTAACAAACTATCATTTAGTTAAACAAATATAAAGTCCATTAATAGCCCATAGTCTAATTTCCACAAGTGTCGTTCTTTTGTCCAAACCCCAATTATGGTACAAAGCCCAATTACCCAATTTTAGTATTTAGCCCAACATCATGATTACTTCGTTTTAAATAAGCATAATAATAACTTAGCTACGAGACTGATGTTATGCGAGGCGTACTAGGAAATAGTGTTTATTTTACTAGGAAAAACTATTAAATACGATACAATTTTACACAAGATATTTATTTATTTACAGATGGGATATACCTAAACCTTGCTACAACACTATAGGCAGTGTACCTAATCGTAGAGTAGTATAGTTTTTAATAAGTCCGATTCGTTCCACAGGGAGACGACTTATTTTACACTATATTTTTAAACAATTATATTTGTACAAAATATATTATTTGTACAAAATATATTATATATATTAATAATATATAAAAGGGGGTTTACCGTTTAATGACCGGTTTGTCGATTTTAAAAACTTTAGTTGCAGTTAAAATTTAATGTAAAATATTAAATAAATAAAGACTTAATTTAAAGCGTAAAGTAAATAAAGATAATGAAATTGCGATAAATAAAAGTGCGATAATTAAAAAGTACGATAATTAAAAGTGTGATAATTAGAAGTGCAATTAAATATGAAAATAAAGGAATTATGCTTATTTAAACTTCCGTAATCATGATGTTTGACGTGTTGATTTTATTTTATTCTCATGGGTTAATTGTTCTTCGTCCTGGATTATTCAATATGTCCGTCTAGTTTTTGTCCATAACAGTCCATCAGTCATAAATATAAAGTGCGAGTGTCCTCGTTAAATTATCCTTATACGCGAAGTCAAATATTCCAACTAATTGGGGACTTAAATTGTAACAAGGTCTTAATACTTTGTTTAATAATTACACCAGGATATCGACTGAGTGTAACCCAAGGTTTTAATACTTTGTTATCAATTATGCCAAGTGTCCTTGTACATAATTTCACCCCTTCTTTAATAATTCTAGTGACTATTAATTCATTCCCGTGTCCGGTTAAATGAACGATTATTCATACATATAAATATCCCGCCCATCGTGTCCGATTTGAGTGTATATGGTTATTTATAGGTACGTCCAATTGTAAATCTTTATATTAAAATTAACAAACTATCATTTAGTTAAACAAATATAAAGCCCATTAATAGCCCATAGTCTAATTTCCACAAGTGTCGTTCTTTTGTCCAAACCCCAATTATGGTACAAAATCCAATTACCCAATTTTAATATTTTTAGCCCAACATCATGATTACTTCGTCTTAAATAAGCATAATAATAACTTAAGTACGAGACATCAATTTAAAAAGAAGAACATAGCTTACATTGATTATTTATCGCGTAGTGTTACACGGACAGAGCTTCGACTTTAAAACCCGTAAAATAACCTTTACATAACCCAAACTAATCTAATATAAAACTACCCTATACTATAATATATATATATATATATATATATATATATATATATATATATATATATTTATTATTATTAGAGGAGTATTATTATTATTATATATAAAACTCGTCGAATAAGCTGGCTATTTATAGGACCTGACCAACTTTTTCGGGCCATGCGATCGCATGGGATATGTGCCTTCTGGCCATGCGATCACATGGTGTCTGGCACCAGCTCACATTCATATGTTTTTTAGTCTGCCGACACTATTTAATATAATAAAAAATATATAAATAATTTATATAATTATTTAAATATTATATTATATTCTTGTACATAGTAGACTTGTAATTTTTGGTCCGTTGCGTCGGGCGTTGATAGTTGGCTCAGGTCCCGGTTTCAAATTTTTGAACGTCCTTTCGTATAATTTAATATCTTGTACTTTGCGTTCCGCAACTTGTAATTTTGTCATTTTTAGACGTTTCTCATCAATAAATTGAACCACTTGGATTGTATCTTGTACATTTGAGCTTTTTGGTCATTTGCGTCTTCAAATCATCGTTTTCGCCTTTTGTCTTCGCACTTATTTAATATAAACGATTACAACTTAAAATAGGACAATTACAACTAAATAATTTACATATTGGGAGGATATTGCTACTAAATATATGTTCATTTGGAGCACTATCAAATATCCTCACACTTGAACGTTGCTTGTCCTCAAGCAATACAGAACTTGAAATTAAATCACACGAATCACTTCTTTATTCTTCACACTTTATACATTAGTGATTTTGATACGGAGGTATAAACAATGATAGTAACGATGTGGTTTACAGTCCCACATGACTATAAAAATTTAGATCCTTAAGGAAATTGGATCTTTATGAAAACATTTGATCTTTTGAAAATTCATTCTAGCTTTTACCGTAGATAAGTTTTCCGGAATACCCCTTCACCGGTGTTTGCAAAATGTTTTTGTGGGTTTTGTGGGTTTCAGATTTGAAAATTTTAGCTCAAAACTTATGGTTTTGTGTCACCCACTTGCTAACCTTGTATTGGTAAAGCAACACGTCCAGTATACTTGTCCCGTATATTACCTTTCAGCAAACTACCGTCCGGTTGTAAAGGAAAGCGATGAACAAGAAACTGTTAAGGCAATGTCTAATGACATGCATTTGTTCATGGTCTAAAACGTGTCGGTGCAATTACTATCCTTTGTAGGAGCAATAGTAAAGATCACCCTATAATTTTTTTCGGTCTGGCACAAGGTCCTATCACCCTATAATTTTTTTCGGTCTGGCACAAGGTCCTGTCTTCGACCATGCTATGCAACCACCGTTCTTACGGTTGACACCCGAATTGGTTCAGGTGACCTAATGAATTCTAGGTGAATTCCTAGGATTTTACGTTCAATGGTAATGAACGCATTAAAAATGGGTTTTCAGAAAACAAATCGGTTTTAATTTGATTAAAATATTTTCTCGTTCAAGCTCGAGTTTAGATATCATCGAATTCCATGAGTTTGTAATTCTCAATCTTTAAGGTCAATCTCTAGGATTGAGTAATATCAGTCTTAAAAGCTGATTTTTAATCTTTAAGGAGATTATCCTTTCTGGGGATCTAATTCATTAGTCTTATCAAGCTAATTTGCACGGCGCCCTCCCCATTTTACGAGACAGATCCTCTCATGGTTAGGATAAGTCTGACCACTTGGTGACCCTGTTTGATGCTGAGGTCCGTGGATTTCCTGCTGATTTTAGAGATGACTTTTCTAGATTTTTTGTCAACCTACAGCTGGTCTGGACGACAACTTCTTGACTAAATCAAGAAGCGCGTGTCTTTATCGGAAGACTTTACTTCCATTTAATGATGGAATTGATTCATCGTGTAGATCCATCTTTTCTTTTATCTTTATTATAATATTGCGGGTAAAACAGTCAATTTAGTCCAAAACAAAAGCACCTGCAATAACTTTACAGAAACATGTGATAGATATTTTTTTTAATTGAATAACTTGGTACATTCTCCCCACACTTAGTTTATTTCTTTGCCTTTTTATTCTCCTTTATTCCATTTTAAATGAATTCAAGTGTTTTAGGGTGTTTCTCAATTTTATGTCCTTTCCGAGGTAACGATAATTTCGGTATTAACACCTAGTTTTCATCGTTCATAAATATGTATAAACATGATTTTGAAATCATTCAGTTGAAAATTTTTCAAATTTTCACAAAATTTGGCCATTAAACCAAGTGTAAACCTGAGAGAATTTATAACCCTTCCCCACACTTGAGATCATGCAATGCCCTCATTTGCATGAAATCAGACTCTGATTATAAATTCATGAGGGTGATTAGTGCAGAAAAGTAGTTAAAGATACCCAGTTTTGTAATTAGAAAGCTCGTCGAATGATAGATGGCGCGCCTCATCGTTCATCCCTTCTTGTTTTATCACACATGTTTTTTTTCCTTCAAAAACGGCTGATTTTCTGAGCTGTTTGTTAATATTTGAAAATGCATCTTTTACCCTTACTTATTATGCATGTTTATTAACGAGTTATGCACTAACCCGAACCCCTAATTTAACGTTAAGTGGGGTTAGACTTCCCCACACTTAGCTGACGATATGTGAAGTCGGTAGAATAAGTTTCACGAATTAGAATAGTGAGCCAGTTATTTACATCTCGGGTGGTGTATAATATATCAATGGGTTTAAAGTTTAGAACCACTCGATCGTCACTACTTAATTCTTTTATAAGTGTAGCTTTTAGTAAATGGATACGTCTCTTTTCTGGTTCTTGGTCAAATGGATCGATATACACCGACATACATATTTCTATAGGGTGGACAATTCCTAACATTTCCTTTCGTTCATTCTCGGGATCAAGGTTTTCACCTCTATTACCCAATTGGGTGAAATTCGAGGTGTAAATATCTATTACAGCTTGTAGTTCATCTTTGGTAGATGACTCGTCTATTGAGAATATTGGGTTGGAAGGTTGTGGAATGGTGAATTTCGGGATCGAACCAAATTCTTCTTCATTAATGGTACTTATTGGTCTCACCATTTTGGTCTCGGGGGTAAAATTTTCAACGTTATCATTTTCCCAAGAGTACCAATTTGTCACCCTTACTTCTTCTTCATTCATTGATGGATCGATGATTTTGTCGGTAGAGGCTAATGTGTCGATATGTTGTGAAATTGGTAAAACTGAATAAAAAGTATCATCGGGATAATTGGTGATTTCGGAGCTCTCGAATTCATCAAAATTTGATGATATGAGATTTTCTTGTACATGACTCCTCAGATCAACAGGTGCGTAATCTGATAGAGTTTCAGCTTGCCTATTTACAAACTCTCTCATTTGTTCATTTTGAGCATCAAGTTCTTCGAGTTTGATTTTCATATAATCTAAAGAATTTTCAGACACATAATTTTCCTCATCTTCTGGTTGTGGAGTTTGGAAATATTCTTGGGAATAATCCCAATTTGAATTGTATTCTTCATAATCGTTCCCTTCAGGTTCCATGGGTTCATAATTTTCCATAGGAACGTAATAATAACATTCCCATGTTGAGTGATAATCTCCACAGATTTCACAACCAGTTATTGTTTCGTCATTCGTGATCCAAGATTGACCGAACGAATTTTCATCAACACCCATTTGAGAGTATTGATTAAATTGATTTCGGATGTCATAAAGAGTTTCCAAAATATTCTCGAGATTTTTCATAATGCGCTTATTACCAAATTTTAGCTACAATGTGGTGCATTTACTTAATTATCCTATTAGTTATAAAAATAAAAATTATATAAGTTATCAAATTAATAGACTTTTCAGCTTTTGCCCACGTTTCGAATAGCCAATAGATCCAGCAGGGAGCCAGAACCCTTTAAATCGGAAGCTCACAACTCAGCCACTAACAAATCCAACTATTACTACGAAGCAGAAAATTTGGATGTCTATCAATTTAACCGCTTAAAATAATTTTTCGTTTTTGAAATTTTAGAGAAGAAATAGAAAATTCTATGTCCTAAAAACTAGATCGTCGAGAAATAAGAAAGAAAAAGAAGTGCGTCGAAAAACGTAGAAAAATAAAAATGTCGAAAAATAATAGGCGTCGAAAAATAAAAATATGAAAGTAGCGCGTCCAAACTTAAAAAGGAACTAAAAACTAAGAATTAAAAGTTGCGTCTAAAAATATTAAAGCTTAAAAGGAATACTATATCCCAAAATGGCAATAATTTAAAAAGGTACTAAAATTTATAAACAGCGTCACAAAATTCTAAAGCACCTAAGTCTTAGTCTAAAGAAAAAGCACTTCAGGGATTTTACGGCAAAGCCTAAAAATCTAGAAATAAAAATAACTATGGTAAAAACTATATTAAAACTAAATACGAGCAAAAAAAATACAAATATTACACTAAAACAAATAAAAAGATACAAAATATAAAAATAAACTTAAAGTTGTAAAAAGTACAATTTTTATAAAAATATTATTTTTATATTATTTATTTTATAAAAGTATTAGTTTTATAATTTATTAAAACTAATTAAACTAAAAATACAAATTAATTAAATAAAACTAAAACTAATAATTAAATAAACTAACCTAATTAGGGTTATAATAATAATAATTATAAATTAATTAAAACCCTAAACTGTCGGCTGAGGTTACCAGGCCTGTCAACTCAAGCCATGCGATCGCATGGTTCGGAAGTTAAAATCTCATGCGATCGCAAGAGGTAGGGTTTCGGGCCAAGAGCTGGGCTGCTACAGTGTTCGGGCCCGAGAGTTTTTATTTAATTTTTTTTTATTGTTTTTATAAAAATGATATACAAATATATTTATAAAATATAGTGTTTCGCCGAATCCCCGGCAGCGGCGCCAAAAACTTGATGTTATGCGAGGCGTACTAGGAAATAGTGTATATTTTACTAGGAAAAACTATTAAATACGATACAATTTTACACAAGATATTTATTTATTTACAGATGGGATATACCTAAACCTTGCTACAACACTATAGGCAGTGTACCTAATCGTAGAGTAGTATAATTTTTAGTAAGTCCGATTCGTTCCACAGGGAGACGACTTATTTTACACTATATTTTTAAACAATTATATTTGTACAAAATATATTATATATATTAATAATATATAAAAGGGGATTTACCGTTTAATGACCGGTTTGTCGATTTTAAAAACATTAGTTGCAATTAAAATTTAATGTAAAATATTAAATAAATAAAAGACTTAATTTAAAGCGTAAAGTAAATAACGATAATGAAATTGCGATAAATAAAAGTTCGATAATTAAAAAGTACGATAATTAAAAGTGTGATAATTAGAAGTGCAATTAAATATGAAAATAAAGGAATTATGCTTATTTAAACTTCCGTAATCATGATGTTTGACGTGTTGATTTTATTTTATTCCCATGGGTTAATTATTCTTTGTCCTGGATTATTCAATATGTCCTTCTGGTTTTTGTCCATAACAGTCCATCAGTCATAAATATAAAGTGCGAGTGTCCTCGTTAAATTATCCTTATACCCGAAGTCAAATATTCCAACTAATTGGGGACTTAAACTGTAACAAGGTCTTAATACCTTGTTTAATAATTACACCAGGATATCGACTGAGTGTAACCCAAGGTTTTAATACTTTGTTATCAATTATGCCAAGTGTCCTTGTACATAATTTCACCCCTGTTTTAATAATTCTAGTGACTATTAATTCATTCCCGTGTCCGGTTAAATGAACGATTATTCATACATATAAATATCCCGCCCATCGTGTCCGATTTGAGTGTATATGGTTATTTATAGGTATGTCCAATTGTAAATCTTTATATTAAAATTAACAAACTATCATTTAGTTAAACAAATATAAAGCCCATTAATAGCCCATAGTCTAATTTTCAAAAGTGTCGTTCTTTTGTCCAAACCCCAATTATGGTACAAAATCCAATTACCCAATTTTAATATTTTTAGCCCAACATCATGATTACTTCGTCTTAAATAAGCATAATAATAACTTAAGTACGAGACATCAATTTAAAAAGGAGAACATAGCTTACATTGATTATTTATCGCGTAGTGTTACACGGACAGAGCTTCGACTTTAAAACCCGTAAAATAACCTTTACATAACCCAAACTAATCTAATATAAAACTACCA
Organism: Rutidosis leptorrhynchoides; assembly: GCF_046630445.1. Classification (NCBI taxonomy): domain Eukaryota; kingdom Viridiplantae; phylum Streptophyta; class Magnoliopsida; order Asterales; family Asteraceae; genus Rutidosis; species Rutidosis leptorrhynchoides. Next base: position 254,590,561 of record NC_092341.1, read on the forward strand.
TATACTATATATATATATATATATATATATATATATATATATATATATATATATATATATATATATATATATATATATATATTATTAGAGGAGTATTATTATTATTATATATAAAACTCGTCGAATAAGCTGGCTATTTATAGGACCTGACCAACTTTTTCGGGCCATGCGATCGCATGGGATATGTGCCTTCTGGCCATGCGATCGCATGGTGTCTGGCACCAGCTCACATTCATTTGTTTTTTAGTCTGCCGACACTATTTAATATAATATAAAATATATAAATAATTTATATAATTATTTAAATATTATATTATATTATTGTGCATAGTAGACTTGTAATTTTTGGTCCGTTGTGTCGGGCATTGATAGTTGGCTCAGGTCCCGGTTTCGGATTTTTGAACGTCCTTTCGTATAATTTAATATCTTGTACTTTGCGTTTCGCAACTTGTACTTTTGTCATTTTTAGACGTTTCTCATCAATAAATTGAACCACTTGGATTGTATCTTGTACATTTGAGCTTTTTGGTCATTTGCGTCTTCAAATCGTTGTTTTCACCTTTTGTCTTCGCACTTATTTAATATAAACGATTACAACTTAAAATAGGACAATTACAACTAAATAATTTACATATTGAGAGGATATTGCTACTAAATATATGTTCATTTAGAGCACTATCAGAGACATTAAATTAAAAAGGTTGAACATAACTTACAATGATTAAAAATAGCGTAGCATTACACGGACAGAATTTCGACTTACACCCTTACAATATTGGCTAACATACCCTTATTATTAGGATTAAAATTAAAATTAAAATTAAAATTAAAATTATAATATATATATATATATATATATATATTTGCGTATGATGAAAAGAAAATAAAATAAATAATTCGTCGAATTTCATGGCCTTTTATAGGTGGATTTCTGAATTGGTGGGCTCCGCGAGTGCGGCCTTTTTGGGCTTTATAAGCTCCTAGAGTGCGGAGCTGTGAAATCCAGCTCACACAAGTTTGGATCTTAGTCTGCCGACGGATTTAATTATATAAATATAATATAAATATATAATTTATATAATTAATTATATATTATATTATATTTATATACATAATTAATTTGTAACTTTCGATCCGTTACGTCGTACGTTGAAAGTTGGTTCATGTCTCGGTTCCGAATTTTCGAACGTCCTTTCGTATAATTTAATATCTTGTACTTTGCGTTTTGCGTCTTGTACTCTTGTAATTTTGAGACGTTTCTCATCAATAATTTTGAACCACTTTGATTGTACTTTGTACTTTTGAGCTTTTTGGTCGTTTGCGTCTTCAATTCGTCGAATCCGTCTTTTGTCTTCACCTTTTAATTTTTAAACAAATATTCCTTATAAATAGGACAACTGCAACTAAAAGCTTGTCTTTCTTGAGGGATAATGCGATGAAATATATGTTCATTTTTAGCATTATCAGCGAGTATGACTCGGGTTGTAATGTGAACCAAAGAGCTGGTAGCGTCATAACCGATGCGTATGTTGTGAACCAAAGAGCCGGTTGTGAAACAACCCGTCCTAATCCATCCGGACGAAGTCCATATCGATTACAAACAATTCACAATAGTTGGTTACATCGCGAGGTACTTGACCTCTATATGATACATTTTACAAATATTGAATTCATTTTTATAAGACAAACTTTGTTTACATCGAAAGTTGACGGCATGCGTACCATTTCATAACATATTCAACTATAATTAACTTAATAATAATCTTAATGAACTCAACGACTCGAATGCAACGTCTTTTGAAATATGTCATGAATGACTCCAAGTAATATCCTTAAAATGAGCAAATGCACAGCGGAAGATTTCTTTCATACCTGAGAATAAACATGCTTTAAAGTATCAACCAAAAGGTTGGTGAGTTCATTAGTTTATCATAAACGATCATTTTCATCATTTTAATAGACCACAAGAATTTCATTTCCAGTTCTCATAAATATACGTCCCATGCATAGAGACAAAAATCATTAATATGGTGAACACCTGGCAACCGACATTAACAAGATGCATATAAGAATATCCCCTATCATTCCGGAAAATCCTTCGGACATGATAAAAACAACATCGAAGTACTAAAGCATCCGGTACTTTGGATGGGGTTCGTTAGGCCCAATAGATTTATAAAACATTTTATAAAATTATTCTACATTGAGGTGTAACAAAAATATTTAATGATACAACTCAGCTTAGAATTTAAAATCAATGCTAAACAACATATAATAATCCATGCTAAACAACATATAGTAATCTATAGTTCTATTCCACAGCCTGAGGTGTAACCAAAAATATTTATTGATACAACTCTACATAGAATTTAGTTTTTGACGGAACTATTTTGTAAATTAAAAAGCTCATTTATTCATCCCAAAACATTTAAAGAGTTTTAAAAATGGGATTAGTTTTTGTGTCTATTTCGTCAAACATTTATAAAACAGCGCATGTATTCTCAGCCCAAAAATATAAAGGGTAAAAAGGCAAATGAAACTCACCAAATGTATTTTGTAGTAAAAATACATATGACTATATTGAACAATGCAGAGTTGGCCTCGGATTCACGAACCTATATCATTTGTGTATATATATTAATACACATAATCGTAATTGAATAATTATATATATTATTATTGGTAATATACTAGTTATATTATATGTTACTTAAATAAATTTAATATATTTAATTTATATATTTTATATGCTAATAATTATCATTCTTTATACCATGTTATCAATAAAATTTATATTAGGATTTATATATGATATCAACATATATTTATATATTAATTGTTACATTTTATATATATAGCTTAGTTACTATCATTTTAATAAAAAAATAGAGATATGTAATATTACTATTATTGTAATGTATTTTTTATATAAAGTATCTATTTGTCATAATACTAATAATGGTAAGTATGATAATAATAATAATGATAGTAATAATAGTAATAATAATAGTAGTAATAATGTTCATTTTAGTATAAAAGGTAGTTTTAAATAAAAAAAAAAGATAATTTACTTTAATAATATAATGGTAATAATAACAGTGTTAATAATAATAATCAGATTTATCATAAGCTTTATGTTTAATTTTTAAACTTATGACTACAGTTTTTATAACTTGTATTCGTAATCATTTTCATAATTGTACCTGTATTCCTATAATTATAACTATTTTCCATAATTTTTATCACATCACTTTTATTATTAATTTCGTAACATGAATGTAGTTAACATGTTCATAATCATATTAATGCTGATAATCATAATAATACAATAAATATAATACTAACAATGATAATACTAATATAGGTAATAATAACTATAATAACTATAATAATAATATTAATACTTAATGATAATATTAGTAATAACTTTAATGATAATATTATTACTTAGATAAATGATAATAATATTTATTACTTCTAATACTTAGGAAATAATAACAATAATCATACTAATAACAATAATCAATAATAATAATGATAACAATAAATGATAAATAATAATAATAATATTAATAATAATAATACTAGTTAATAATAATAATAATAATAATAATAATAATAATAATAATAATAATAATAATAATAATAATTGAAGGGTTACAACCTTTGAAGAAGGCTTTAAAAAATATTACGCCACTGGAGGGACTCGAACCCGTGACCTATCAAAACCCGACAACACTCTAAACCATGGCTCTAGCGCCTCTTTTCTATTTTATTTCATAACCCATTTATATTTACTCTCTCTTTCTGATTTCCCTATCTGTTCTTCTTCATCATAAACATTCAATCGACCGGTGATCAAATCCAATCCTAACCACGAAACCTCTTCATTGGCTTTAGGATTTTAAAATGTATCATAAATCATTAGTTGTAGTGTTTTTGAATTTAAAAAAAAAAAAAAACTGCAGTAGCAGCAACCTGTTCGCGAAAACAAAAGAAATAAGAACTCCAAATTGGTTTTTGAATTTAAGGTCGTTTTAGACAAAACTTCCTACATAAAATAAGTTTTAAATCCTTCTTTGAATCTTTCTCTGTATTCAATTGAAACAGAAACATAAGAACGCGTTTGAATTTCATGAAGAACAATAACTTTGACCTTTTGAAAATAATATTTGACTCGAAAATTCTTCCTCGATAGATAAAATTGAGATTTGAACTTTTGTAGATAGTTTGTATAGGAGATTTTAAACACAATGACATTTTTACATTTTAGAAATTTGTTTGAATTTGAGGTTTTGATAAAAAGTTCAAGAACAGAGGAAACTAGCTGGGTTTCGTTCTACTTTTCTTTTTAATTTCGAATTTGCAGTGTATAATATATATAATATGCTTGAGGGAGTGTTGCAGTAACGACTTGATCATAAATAATTCGTGAAAAAAACATCTAACAGACTACAGCTAATACTTCAACAGAATCAAAAATATAAAGAAGAAAGAAGAAAACAAATATAAATAAACAAATAAAGTTTGATCGTGATTTACAACTTAATTTGGTTGTATTTGGAATCTGATGTCGACTGGAAACAGAATTGAAGACAAAAAAATATTCGATTGATTTTTACTCTATCCCATTACAGTTATATTATATTTAATAATAATAATAATAATAATAATAATAATAATAATAATAATAATTATATTAATAATAATAATACTATTAATATTAATAATAATAATAACAATAATAATAATAATAATAATAATAAATATTAATACTGATAATATTATCTATAAATATGACAATAATAATATTATTTATGATAATAATAACTATTGTATTATTTATAATAATAATGATAACTAAAAATAATAATAATATTTTTTTAGTGATAATGACAATAATAATAATAATGTAACAAGTTTCCTGTATTAAATTTTATATCTATGTATTGTAATTTTATAATATTAATAATACTGATATTAATATTAGTAATGAAAGTAATAATATTAATATTAGTAAAGATAACAAATTAGATGCGTTAAATTTCATATTTATATTTTATCTATAATAATATATCTAATACTGATATTAGTTATTAATGTTAATGTTATTATTAATAATAATGAAGTAATAATATTACTATAACAATTATATTTTAACTTGTTAACTTTTAATATATTAATATTACATGTTGTTGTTTATGTAATATTTATAATTTATATTATGTAATATCCTATATTGAGTAGTAACTTCTTATATAAATAATAACAGGTATTTATAGAAACCATATATATACATATAGATTCATAATATTATCATGTATATATTTATATATATTAATACTTAATATAAATATATATTAATACTTAATTTGTTTATTATTTTGCATTTTTAATTCCAATTGATTAAAGTTTATTTCATTAACTCAAATATCATATATATTCTTAGGTTTATATATATATATATATATATATATATATATATATATATATATATATATATATATATATATATATATATATATATATATATATATATATACATATTTAGTTACACACAGTTGTTCGTGAATCGTTGGGAATAGTCAAAGGTTAAATGAATATATGAATTAGTTCAAAATTTTTGAGACTCAACTTAACAAACTTTGCTTATCGTGTCGGAACTATGTAAAGGTTAAGTTTAAATTTGGTCGGAAATTTCCAGGTCGTCACAGGTAGCACCATGACGCGAGTATGGTTAACCATGGTTGTGTGTTGTATTGTAGCATATTATATTATGTCGATTATATGTTATTGTTTATGCTAGTTGCAGTATTGGAGATTTTTTTAGCTTCGTACTTGAGATGGTATGCTAAATATATTGCTAGCATGTATGCGATATGTGAGTAAGTGGTTGCAAGTAGGTATATTAGATATGTATGTGTATAACTATTGCATTCACTAAGCGTTTTGCTTACACTCTCGTTGTTTACCTTTTTATAGGCTCCGGCGTGGACAAGGGAAAAGGTACTCTTTTGGACGAGTGATTTCCGCTTTGTGTTGATAGGAGAAGCTTTTTGGGACGTTTAGCTTTTGAAGTTTGACCAAGAGTTGGGTAGTTTAACCCCCAAATACCACGCTCAAAGTGTCGTTTGGAATTTAAACTAATGTGGTCGAAACTTATATTTTGTACGAAACTCGTATTTCGGCATATGTGGGCCCGGTTTCGTAAAACTTGTTTTATTATTGAAGCGTGTTAATTTTAACTATTATAATGTGTTGTGAAAAGCGTTTCATCTAAAAGTGTCGGGAAGTGGGAGATCTTTAATCGAAAATTGAACATTTTGGACAGCGGGCTGCCAGGCCTTGTGCACGCCGCGCACATAAGGACTGCGCGCCGCGCACTACACTGTATAATTTTTTTCCCGCGTATTTAGTTGGATAACGGGTTGGGTCGTTACAAAGCCCATCACAAGCCGGCACATGATCAAATTTAACAGCTGCTTGAACATTTGTAACATTAACAGTCAACAACATCCTTAAACGTATCTATCACCAAATTTAACTGAGATGGGTAATACGGATGTCCCGTTGCCAAATCTAAACCTGCTCCATGTGTACAATTTACACACTCGTCTAATACCTCACTATTTGAAACCACGAATCTATTAATAGCTTCTAATAGCTTGCAGTCAAAAAAATTAAAAAGTGCCCGATTTAGACAAGAAAGATCTGATAATTCCGAAACTCATACGTTGCAAGTAGAACTGTCTTTGTCCTTGATATCAACATTGACCCGTCCATGGATGTGTTTAGGGCATTTCCATTTGATAAAAGGCGTATAATGATCCCACATTACCTAAAGAGGAGGACGAGCTAGCCACGAAAATCACTTCACCGAAGAGTTCGACAACTCCAACCACACTATCATTAGAAACACACTTAATGTAACGACCCGACTTTGTTATTCCAAAAACACGCTAAAAAATTTTGAATGAACACATCTAGACGGCGTCCAGTTATCTGCACGGCGTCCAGCAAAGAAGACTTGGACGGCGTCCAGAAGATCTGGATGGCGTCCAAATGAACTGCCAGATTCTGATCTAGGTGTCCAACTTACGTGGGCAGAAAACCCGCTTCCCGACACTTTTAAACGAAACCCTTTTTACAACATGATAATATAATTAAAACTAAGACGTTTTCATAATAAAACCATGTTTTACAACATCGGGCCCACATCGGCTGTTTTACGAAATACATACAAATATACGAGTTTTGACCCAAATGAGTTTAAGTTCCAAACAACTACGAGCATGATGTTTGGGGATAAACTACTCAATCCAAGGTCGAATCCAAAAGTAATCCAAGCAAGCATCAAAAGGGGAGATCAACTAAATCCCGAGCATACCCTTGCTGAATCCGCTTCCGAACCTAAAAATGTAAACAACGAGAGGGTAAGCTAATACTTAGTGAATGCAATACTTATACATATACATATGTAATTTACATACGCACATACCCCAACACACAACACGTATAAAACATATAAGCAATCTAGCATTCCCGCATACAACAATCAACAACGTTAGTATATAACTCAACACAATAATATACTAAATCAATACAATGCACAAACATACCAAACCGTTCCCCGCTATGGCACTATCGACTTGTAGACGACCAATAACGTCGAGTCTCACTCGTATGATATCACCGACTTGTGAATCATCATAAGGTGTCACCGACTTGTGAATCACCAAAGGGTGTCACCGACTTGTGAACTACCGCCTAATACTTATAGGTCACCGACTTGTGAACGCCATGTGGCGTCACCGACTCGTGAAGCACCACTTAGTGTCACCGACTTGTGAGCACTAAGAAATGTCACCGACTTGTGAATCACTTCTCCGACTTATGGTATCACCAACTTGTGAACCATCTAGTGTCACCGACTTGTGAACACTATAAAGTGTCACCGACTTGCGAAACACTCGCCATTACATACGAGGACACCGACTTGTGAACCTCCAAAAGGTGTCACCAACTTGTGAGTCACCTAACGAAATACGAAAAGGGTTACCGCCTCGTGAACCACCATGAGGTGTCACCGACTTGTGAGTCACCTAACGAGACACTACCGACCCGTAGTTCTCTTCACCCATAACCTCAATAAGTCACCATCTTGTGACGTAACGCCCAATACTCACGATGTGACACCTAAGGCCCACATCGCATACGAGTAAATAAACTACATACATACATGTATAAATATTTCACTCTCCTCGATTACAAGAAAGGCAACTCCGGCTTGAGCTCCTAATCGTCCAACGTGAATCACCTAGATAATTCACAAACAAATAAGCTAAACACTCTAGCTTATGCCCAAAACACCATAAGTGCAATTTCGACCCATTTGCACATACCTTACATTGACTAAGTGAAAACTCGCCCAAAACACTTATAATCACAATTAACTAGCGATTATATTCTAACATCATAATATACTCAAATCTTAAGTGATAAACACTTATTATGCCCAATTTGACACCAAACCCTAATTTTGACCCACTTCAAAATTAGTCAACCAAAATACACCCAAAATGGGTTTCAACACACCCATAATCACTAAAACTAGTGATTAACCCATTTTGCAAGTCTTGAACTTGACCAAAACAACAACCAACCCAAAATCCACCAACGACACCCCAAAACCCGATTACTAGCATCACTAAACTCACTTCATGAGTTTAAATGGGTTTATCAACAATTTAAGTTCAAACCCTAACTTTGAATATCAAATCAAACAATGAAATTCGGAGTTAGAACTTACCACAACAACCAAAACGTAGCTAGGAGCGAGATGAACAACGTTAAAACCCGAGCTTTGGTGAGAATCCAACTCCTTCTTCTCCAAATCAAGCTCTCTCTCTAAACTATTTCTCTCTCTCTCTAGAATTGGATGGGAGTGTTTGTGTGGATGAAATGTGATCCATAAATGGGATCTAGATCAGTTTTGAGGGCTCCAAACTGACACCCAAGTGATTTGACCAAAATAACCCTTATTAAAACCAAATAAAATAGATGGCCCGTCAGTACATCTGGACAGCGTCCCAAGTATTGGACGGCGTCCAATGCTTCATTGTTGGACGGCGTCCCAAATCTTGGACGGCGTCCCACTTAACTGAAAATGGAAACAGGGTCTTACAACTCTCCCCCACTTAAATCGGATCACGTCATCATGATCTTAGCCCCAAAACAGCCAAGAAAGTATGCATTCCTCGAATCTTCGAGTTCTCACGCACTCTGCACCCCCTCGATGCCACCAATGCATCCTATCGATCACACTTTCTCGCCACACAACGTTCCAAACACATAACCATCCTTCATGACTCCCTTGCGCACTTCAACTCACTACTTAGAGTTCTACTGCCAATCGAAAATTCAATTTGGGTCATCCACACCACGTGCACAGTGATGGGATTTTTCCCGCAAATTTTTTGGTACTCCAATCGACGCGCAACTCCACAATTTCCAAAATTCGTCCACCATTACACGGTGAACATCCTTTCGATCATCCATTAAAGATGATCCTCACACCTTTCGCACGTACAAGTCCTCAATATTCTAAGGAACTCACTCTCGAACGTGCTCTATACTAACATATCTCTACACGAGATAGTCGAAATCGACACCCTACGTCCCTAGTTCGCTCACCAAACGGGAAGACTTCCGACAATTTGCTCAAACATGCCTACCAAAACGAGGCACTATCGTACCCTCCGGATACTTACTCCCCCACTTAGGGTTTTAACCCCACACTATCACCGTCAAGATGATAATCGCGGAATATCGACATTCCACAACACACATGACCGGTACTAATGTTGGTCATACTCAAAAATCTTTCGCGGACTTAGCACAAGGTACTCGAACCTCGTCCTTTCGAATCGGTTAAACGTCAACGCCCACTAATCGTCACAATAAACCATTATCGTACCTTCGGGTTTTCTCATCGGTACCCAAGTACAAAGTAATCACACCACCGGAGTGAAGCATTCCACTAGCAGGTATACGGAGGCACCTGACGCAGTGTTATGCAACTCCCAATACTACCACCGAGTCTCAATAGCTCGACCCTTTCGGGGTCCATCCTCGGTGTCATACGTCACTTGACTACTCGAAGTCACACAATTCCAATGAACATTACGGCTCAACGCCCACAAATTTCTAGTGACACCCGCTAGTCACTATCCACCTAGGCCGCACAACTAGCCTATTACCTTTTAACTCAAGGAGATGCTTGGAACACCAATACTTACACCCTAACTCACACCGTCTCAACCGTTAACACGGTTACTTACACACAATCACCGATAGTCAACAACCGTGACTCTACTCGCACACATACATGGTCAACGTAAACGCCTCTCAAACGGCATACCATTACTATGTTAACCCTTATGGAGAGCAATACAAGTAAACCTCTAATCAAATCACGGTTACACCCGACTTGGTTAAGCCTCCATCACCAAAACGATTAACTCGACCTGGTTAGTCAAACGCGCTCGGTCAACCTACCTAGGTCAACCCCTAACGACAATTGATTAACCTGACTCGGTTAAGTCAAATACACTAGGTCAACCCTACTTGGTCGAACCCCTAACAAAAATTGATTAACCCGACCTGGTTAGTCAAACCCTCTTGGTCAACCCGTCCTGGTCAACACCTAATGTCTAATTGATTAACCCATCCCGGTTAGTCAAACGACCCCAACAACAAATGATTAACCCGACTCGGTTAAGTCAAACACCCTTGGTCAACCCGACTCGGTCAACACCTAACATCTAATTGATTAACTCAACTCGGTTAGTCAAACACCCTAACAACAAATGATTAACCCGACTCGGTTAAGTCAAACACCCTTGGTCAACTCGACTCGGTCAACACCTAACATCTACTTGATTAACCCGGCTCGGTTAAGTCAAATACACACTATGCCAACCCGCCTCGGTCAACACCTAACAACAATTGATTAACCCGACTTGGTTAGTCAAACACCCTTGGTCAACCCGACTTGGTCAAACCCCTAACGACAAATGATTAACCCAACTTGGTTAGTCAAACGCACTCGGTCAACCCGACTTGGTCAACACTCCTAACAACTTGTTGATTAACCCGACATGGCTAATCAAACCGCAATGGACTAACTCAACCAAGCTAGTCACTACATCACACGGATAAACTCAATTATTACCCAAAAGTCACCCGCATAAAGATAGTACTAAAATCGAATAGTACCTGAATCAAGCGTCGCTAGACCTTCGCGCTCCGTCACTATTCTACTCGGGACATTTCGACTTCCGGTGTCCCTCCTTCCGGCACTTAAAACATGTGACCTTACCCGACGGACAATCACGAGACTTATGTCCCGTTTGCCCACAATTATATCACGCGAATTTAGAACCACTCGCGCCACTCATCTTTATGCTTCCGACACCCTCGGAAATACTCTTACTCTTTTTGTTCGAATGCATCGTAGTTTCGGACTTCCGCTTACTAACATCGGAATCACTCTTCTTCAATACAAGCGTCTCAAAACCCTTCGCCATGTCAAACAACTCGTAAAAAGTTTTCACCGAGTTCCTACTAATCTTTTCTTGGTAATGATCGCTCAAGGTTCGGTAAAAGTCTTCCTTCAACATGTGGTCATTCCCGACATACTCCGGACAAAATTGAGTCTTTGATAAGAAAACGGATTTTTGAGTGTTCAAATCCATTGACCCTTGCCTCAAGGCACGCAACTCGTCCTTAAGCTTAGAAAGATTGGCCGAAGTTCGGTATTCCTTGAAAAATTCCGCTTTGAACTCGTCCCATGTGAACTCCATACATTGTTCCTCACCATAGAGTTGGATTTTCGTATCCCACCACAACTTGGCCTCACCCCTTAACATACTACTACCATACCCCGTCTTCTTATCGAGAGGGCACTCACTAGTACGAAAGGCCCCCTCCATATCGGAGATCCAACGGTTGCTCTTTAGCGGATCTCGTTCACCATCAAAAGTGGGAGGTTGAGCATCCTTGAAATTTTTGTAGTAGAAATCTCGCCTTCCCATATTATCTTCGTGAAGTACAATCTTAACTTGTTCCTTAACTAGACCGACTACGTCCCCGTTAATCGAATATAGGAACATCTTCCTAACGTCCTCTAGAAAGGCCGCACGTTGCTTTTGTATAATGGCCTCAACCTTGGCCGTGAACTCGGAGTCTTCGCTTTGATCCTCGTTATCATGTCCGTTCCTCGTCTTCATTCTAAGAAACGAACTCGGTTAGGAACGCAACACGAATAAATTACATATACCGTCACGAACAATATTCGCAATCATATAAATATGCCAACGTTTGTACATCACATCTAGTCCAATACTTGTTGTACATCACTTGCATGGCTTGGCTTGCAACCGTAATAATGGTCGCGAAGCATTATTACGCTCACACGCCATGCAGAGCTCATGAATACAACAACCATAATCAATTCATAGCTAGTTCACCTATTCTCTAAGGCACTAACTAAAACTCGAACCGACCCGTAATCCTACAAGTCCCGCATAATAGCATACACAAAAAGTCTAAGTCTAGGCGCCTATCTCAAGTCACCTAAATCCCTTAGACCATGCTCTGATACCACTTGTAACGACCCGACTTCGTTATTCCAAAAACACGCTAAAAAAATTGAATCAACACATCTGGACGGCGTCCGGTTATCTGGACGGCGTCCGGTTATCTGGACGGCATCCAGCAAAGAAGACTTGGACGGCGTCCATAAGATCTGGACGGCGTCCAAATGAACTGCCAGATTCTAATCTAGGTGTCCAACTTACGTGGGCGGAAAACCCGCTTCCCGACACTTTTAAACGAAATCCTTTTTACAACATGATAATATAATTAAAACTAAGACGTTTCCACAATAAAACCATGTTTTACAACATCGGTCCCACATCAGCTGTTTTACGAAATACATACAAAAATACGAGTTTCGACCCAAATGAGTTTAAGTTCAAAACAACTACGAGCATGATGTTTGGGGATAAACTACCCAATCCTAGGTCAAATCCAAAAGTAATCTAAGCAAGCATCAAAAGGGGAGATCAACTAAATCCCGAGCATACCCTTGCCGAATCTGCTTTCGAACCTAAAAATGTAAACAACGAGAGGGTAAGCTAATGCTTAGTGAATGCAATACTTATACATATACATATGTAATTTACCTATGCGCATACCCCAACACACAACGCGTATAAAACGTATAAGCAATCTAGCATTCCCTCATACAACAATCAACGTTAGTATATAACTCAACACAATAATATACTAAATCAATACAATGCACAAACATACCAAACCGTTCCCTGCTATGGCACTACCGACTTGTAGATAACCAATAACGTCAAGTCTCACTCGTATGATATCACCGACTTGTGAATCATCATAAGGTGTCACCGACTTGTGAATCACCAAAGGTTGTCACCGACTTGTGAACTACCCCCTAATACTTATGGTTCACCGACTTGTGAACGCCATGTGGCATCACCGACTCGAGAAGCACCACCTAGTGCCACTGACTTGTGAGCACTAAGAAATGTCACCGACTTGTGAATCACTTCTCTGACTTATGGTATCACCGACTTGTGAACCATCTAGTGTCACCGACTTGTGAACACTATGAAGTGTCACTGACTTTCGAAACACTCGCCATTACATATGAGGACACCGACTTGTGAACCTCCAAAAGGTGTCACCAACTTGTGAGTCACCTAACGAAATACTAAAGGGGTTACCGCCTCGTGAACCACCATGAGGTGTCACCGACTTGTGAGTCACCTAACGAGACACTACCGACCCGTAGTTCTTTTCACCCATAACCTCAATAAGTCACCATCTTGTGACGTAACACCTAATACTCACGACGTGACACCTAAGGCCCACATCGCGTACAACTGAAAGCAGAGGAAGCATTCGATGCATCATACTGCAATAATTTTTGCTAAGAAGAACGTCCATGTTGTGGCAATTCCACCCAGAAAGGGGTGGAGGGGATCCGTATATGTTGTTCAGGTCGATCAGAAGGTGCAGAAATAGCTAGAACTGAATTCGAAAAGTATGGAAAAACATCTAGTAATGTATTTAACCAGAAAATAGATTATGCTGCTGCGGAAGTATCTACTTGTTACGGAATCTCAGGTGTCAAAGTGTGGATTTCATATAGTCAAAAAGAAAAGGGACGTGCTATCTAATCGAAAGTGGGGTCTAGTTTAAGCTGTCAAACAATTGGCCTGGAAAGAATAACCACTAGTAGGGATATAGATGGAGTCTCGCTCAGTAAAGAGAGATGTAGAAAGAAAGAGCCGTACAGGTACAAGCGTGGCCGCTAAATTCCTCAAGTGCACTTTTTGGGAGGTTTTGAAATACGCTCAACGAAGGAGAGGGTTCTTCAACAAAAGGAATTGCTTCTATTAACTTTAAAGAGTGTCTCTCCTGTCAGGATCGATATGAAACATTTTCCCCTCGAGGGAGTGGTTATTTTCCCGATGAAATCGAGGGCACAAGTTTGAAATGGGTAGGGAGTTCCACGGCTGGAGAATGTAAAACTGGGTGATACTCCGTTTCTTCTTAGACTTGTTTCATAGTTTTCAACTGAGCGGCAGACCCAACACGACTGAATGCAAACTAGCAAACTGCTCTATCAGCGGAAAGAGAGAGAGAGCCAATACATGACAGGGGGAGAAGTGTTGCAGGTTTCTTAGACGGAAGGTTCTTAGTCTAAATAAACTACATACATACATGTATAAATATTCCACTCACCTCGATTACAAGAAAGGCAACTCCGGCTTGAGCTCCTAATCGTCCACGGTGAATCACCTAGATAATTCACAAACAAATAAGCTAAACACTCTAGCTTATGCCCAAAACACCATAAGTGCAATTTCGACCCATTTGCACATACCTTACATTGACTAAGTGAAAACTCGCCCAAAACACTTATAATCACGATTAACTAGCGATTATATTCTAACATCATAATATACTCAAATCATAAGTGATAAACACTTATTATGCCCAATTTGACACCAAACCCTAATTATGACCCACTTCATAATTAGTCAACCAAAATACACCCAAAATGGGTTTCAACACACCCATAATCACTAAAACTAGTGATTAACCCATTTTGCAAGTCTTGAACTTGACTAAAACAACAACCAACCCAAAATCCACCAACGACACCACAAAACCCGATTACTAGCATCACTAAACTCACTTCATGAGTTTAAATGGGTTTATCAACAATTTAAGTTCAAACCCTAACTTTGAATATCAAATCAAACAATGAAATTCGGAGTTAGAACTTACCACAACAACCAAAATGTAGCTAGGAGCGAGATGAACAACTTTAAAACCTGAGCTTTGGTGAGAATCCAACTCCTTCTTCTCCAAATCAAGCTCTCTCTCTCTCTAAACTCTTTCTCTCTCTCTAGAATTAGATGGGAGTGTTTGTGTGGATGAAATGTGATCCACAAATGGGATCTAGATCAGTTTTGAGGGCTCCAAACCGACACCCAAGTGATTTGACCAAAATACCCCTTATTAAAACCAAATAAAATAACTGGCCCGTCAGTACATCTGGACGACGTCCCAAGTATTGGACGGCGTCCAATGCTTCATTGCTGGACGGCGTCCCAAATCTTGGATGGCGTCCCACTTATCTGAAAATGGAAACAGGGTCTTACACTTAATCGGGATGCCCGACAGTTCGATCCAAGCAAATCTGAAAAATGAGTTGTCAAAATCTGAAAAAGGACGGATCACAACAAAATCCTCAGATTTAGATGCAATTATGTTCATGAAGCTGTCATGGTCACCGCAAATCAACAAACATCCGAACGAGCCAAACTTGCTAAAGTGCACGACTTGAGCTTTGCACGAAATTAAAAGGCTTGAAACTTTGTCTCCACCAACGGGATCGAATCAATTAACAAGTGTTGATGTGTTGCGTGATATGCATCTTTTACCCTCTAAATTTATATATGATTCAAACACTACAAATAAGCACACACAACTAACGAGCACTTAGAACCCGATTATTATAGCACTTCAATGTAAGTATTCTTATCAAGTTCGTCCCAAGAGAGCGGTGTAAGTCGAATATTTGAAACTATCAATTGTCATAGGGTTTGTTTGATTGGGGGGTTTTGATTGATTTTGATTAACAACTAAAACTTGCACAATTAAACAAACTTAAACTTAACAAGTAAACTAGTAGCAAGTAACAAGTAACGAAATATTAAGAACTTAAATCAAATTAACTAAGTAGTGTTCACTTATCTAAACCTCTCTATGCTTGGATTGCCCCGTTTTACCCAAATTGCTATCACACTAGTTGTTGAACTATTAAATGTTTAGCATTACTACTAAACCTTAAATCAAATAACACTCTGCGAATTCACATAAGCATTGTATTCTAAGATCAAGTTAAGCATGATGGGTTATTGAGATTATGCTTGGGTTGAAATCACTTAAAACCCTCCAACTATCGAAATTACTTAAGATAATCGACACTACTATGTTGACTAAAGGCCAATTAAAAACCAACCTAGATCAAGAACACAATCACTTGAAATTCTTAAGCTAGTTGTCTAGATCACTCAAGGTGTTGAAGCACACATTGATTCACTTCTCAAATCACTTAGAGAGCTACTCAACATATGTAATCAAAGTAAAGCCTAAAACAAACTCATAGCAATGGTTCTTTAGCTAACACAATAACACATGATCATGTAATTCATTCAAACAACATCATTCAATTGATTTTGGGGCAAACACTTACATTAGAGATTCATAGATAAGCAAACACAAGAGATTTAGCCAATCATGGCTAAGATTAAACTAATAATAAGCATGGAAACATAAACAATCATCATCTTAAAGTTATTACAAGCAATAGATTCAAAATATGTAAAGAAAAGTAGAGATTACAACCCAGAATACTAAAGATGAAGATCTAAAGTCAATCTATGATGATTCTTGAGCTAGCTTTCTTGAATCCACCTTCAAAAACCAATGGATGATGAAATTAGGGTTTTGTAGGTGAAATTCGGAGTTGGGGTAGCTGCTCTCTAAAGGCACACATGATAAATCACCTAATCTCGTTCCTTTTATAGTGCTGAAAATCTGGGCTGAAACAGCGACAGGAGCGCCGCTTTTGACTCAGGAGCGGCGCTTTTGGCTTAAGTGAGGAGCGGCACTTTTGATCAGGAACGCCGCTTTTGGCTTCATTCAAGGGCGGCGCTTTTGATTTAGGAGCGCCGCTTTTGGCTGGATAGGAGCGGCGCTTTTGGCTGTAGGAACGACGCTTCTGGCCACTGGTGGAAAATGGAGCCAAAACGTGCATAAGAACGTCGCTTTTGAGGTAGGTTCGGCGCTTTTGCTCCACATGAGCGGCGCTCTTAGTTGAGGAGCGGCGCTTTTGATGCTGAATTCTGCACTTGCCATTTCCTTAGCCACTTTTGATCAAGATTTGGTCAATTTTACACCAAATCAAGTCCTTAGCCCCCAAATTGCCATTTAGCTTATAAGCATACCAAATAGGCTCCAAGATCATCAAAAACCGAACAAAGTGAGGGAGATATCGCGAGATAAAACATGTATAAATGGAGCGATATCAACAAGACAGAAAGATTGAGTCGTTGTTAACATGATATCATAAATTTCATTGAGCTAAGTCACTAAGATATCAATTAACAATTCTTTTAGGGGGTGTTTGGATTTTGATTTTGAAAAAGGATTATGCGTTTTGAAAACTGATAATCAGATAAGCAGTTGTATCAAAACGTTATTTAGATAAATGGTGTTTGAATTTAATTATGCAGTTTGATAACGTAATAATCAGATAATCATTTTACAAGTGTTTGGAAAAATCAGATTATTCGATAACTTAAGTAGTAAAATTACCAAAAAACCCTTTATTATATAAAAAGAAATATGTTTCATCAATAATATACTCATAAACAGATATAAATTTGAAATTTAATGAACAGTAACAACAAAATTGAGCAACATGATTGGACAATAAAACTTGAAATCCACTAATTTGCAATTTCTAAAACCGATTATGTTTAGTGTTAAATATTAAATAATCGTATTAATAAAACAGTTGCAACATTGGAGCAGTGGTTAGGCACAAGGATAGTTGAACAAGGGGTCATGAGATCGAGTATTGGCCATTCTATTTTATTTTCTCTTCTTTTTTTTTTTCATTAATTTTACCCATTAATTCCCATTTCTATTATTTTTCTTAATTCACCTCTTTTTTTATTTTTTTTATTTTATCTATTTTTTTTTTACTTCTTTTTAAAAATATTCCCGCTGAAACACGCGGCTGTAACTATTTTTTCCTGGATTTTGGTAGGCTCATTAACGTTAAATTATATAACAGAAAACATATAGTTATGTACGAAAAAACTAACGTAAACATTTAGTAGCAATATTCATTAAAAACTCTTATATTGTCAACCGCACTTCGACCGCAGCGAAGCGCGGTTTAACCCCAAAACTTGTTTGCATACAATACATACATATAAACTTATAATATTAATATATAAATATAAATATATAAATATAAAGAGATATTATAATAATATAAATAAATGATAAATAACATAAATTCAATAGAAATTGATCAAAATTAACTAATGAAAATCAACTTGTAGTAAAAGAACTCAATATGAGTCTTGATATATAGAAAACGGACGTTGCACATTAACAGAGAGATCAGAAAGTTTAAGTCATGCATCATCCATTACTAACAATACTCCGTATGATTATAAGATGCACATCAATAAATTAAAAATATTTATCTCAAATCAATCAATTACTCCTATAGTTATTGAATAGACTGAGATGAAAGAAAGCATTGGGGAGAATATTTATGAAGTTTTTGTTTGGGTATAATGGTAAATTGAATTGAATGGTGAGAAATAATTATTGACAATTACGTTTTTACGTAGTAACCCTCTCTCCATTTTTGGATTTCACATTTTGAAGTCTAGAAAACGTAAATAATTAATTTTTATTAATCGTAGTTATTTACCAAACAATAAAAACTGATTATTTGTGATTTCAAAACACAATAATCACTATTAAAAAGCAACCTCAAGCACTCATTTAGTTAATAAAAAACCAAATATCCAAGGGCCCAAATAACATGTGAGATTGTCCCATTGTTCATCTTTGTAACTACATGAAGCGATCAAGTTATATTTATAGAAAACTAAAAGAGTACAATATTGGTCCTGGAATATTATTACAGGAGTTTTAATTAAGAATATAAATCACATTTTTTAGCTTACTCTTTTTCATATTGAGGGCTTTCCAGCAATAAAACTCGATCTAAAGAAATATTATTAAACATTCTTTTATCTTTATCATTACATAAAATTCCCTTGATTTAAGGAATACTGTTTAACAAAAATTTTATACATATAATCAATATGAAAAGCCATGGATCTAGGCTGAGAATGAAGTGGGAGGTTCGCTTTATTGTTGTGGTGTTTTGGGTTTAGTCACCTCTAAATTGTTCGTATTAAAACCTCAATCTAAACCAATCTAAACTCTAAACTCTAATTTCTAAACCTTAATTTCTAAACCCTAATTACTAAATCCTAAATATTGTTTTTCATCAGTCATTAATCATTTTTCGTTAGTTTTGGTTGGGGAATCCGCAAAACTCCATTTCCATCATATAACCTCCTATCATACATCAGATGTGTGGTAACAAGCTGTTTGAAAAAAAAAATCTGAATCTACACAATGAATGGTAATCCATTTTTTTTTTATTTTTTTTTTTAAATCTGATCTCTAATTTTAAAGCTATAGAGAAGTAAAATTTGTTCATCCTCTACTCCCCGAAGGGGTGATATATATATATATATATATATATATATATATATATATATATATATATATATATATATATATATATATATATGTATGTATATATGAAATGATTCATAAAGTACTTTTGATAAGAGAGAACCCAGAGAACCAAAGAAAAGACAAGAGCGCGACCAAATTTGCTGCAAGGTATGTTAGACGCGGTCAGGTATTAGGTCTGCCCAGTCTAATACAATCACGATTGAATCCAATTCGATTTACAATTCACTGTAATTCTCAATCTCAACTTCCAATTCACGATCAGGTATTTAGGTACGATCTCAGTCTAAAACAACGCGAATGTTTTTGAACAATTAATATCCAATTTGATGTTCGCTATAGTTTCCGACCAATCGATATCAAATTTGATGTTCGCGATTCACCTCAAATTCATTTTTTATTTATTTATTTAATTTTTTAGGGTTAGATAGATTAATTGAACATAACTAATCTCAAATTAAGTTCAAATTGTTGAATATGAATCCGGTCTGATTGTTTTCGAAGGTTCTTGTGATGTTATTGAAAATGTTCTTGTAAATCCAATCTGATTTAACATGTTTCAAGCTTGATTTGGAGAGATGCATATACCATATGCATATGTTTCCTTATATAGACTGATAATTTTAAATGAAGCTACCATATGCATCTAAAATATCAGTCTGTGTACAAACTGAGTTTAGTGTGTCTACAGACTGAGATCAGTTTGCGCGGACTAAGTTCAGTCTGTCTACTTACAGAGATCACAGATTGACCGAACTGCCCGCACTTTTTTCTTTCCCTAGGTTCTCTCCTGTCAGGAGTTCTCTGGGCATCTTCAATATATATATATATATATATATATATATATATATATATATATATATATATATATATATATATATATATATATATATATATATATATATATATATATAATCAAGAGGGAAACACTTTTTTGGGGGGAGGTAATTTTTTTCCGTTTTTTTAAATTTCACGCATTAACATCACATGAAAATATGAAGATTTAAAAAAGACACTTCGTGATGAATGTTATTATTTTATTGGAAAAACGTTCATAAAATAAATGATAACATTCATTGCAATGAATGTTTTGTTTCTGAGTTTTTTTAATGGTTTAAAAATTAGGGTTTAGAAATTAGGGTTTAGAAATTACGGTTTAGCTATTAGGGTTTAGAAATTAGAGTTTTGGGTTTGGACATTAGGGTTTAGGGTTTAGATTGAATTTTTAACACGAACGGTTTAGAGTTTAGGATTTAGGGCTTAGGGTTTTGAGTTTAGGGACTAAACCCTAAACCCAAAACCCTAAGCCCTAAACACTAAACTCTAAACTCTAAATCGGGCTAAATCTTGAAGAAGAAAAAAAATACACATATGATGGATAAAAACGCTCGAAGAATAACATTCATGAATAACATTACGCATGATGCATGTTATCAGTTTTTTCTTCGAGCATTTTCTCGCCAGAATAATAACATTCATCACAAAGTGTCTTTTTTAATCTTCATATTTTCTGTACTCTTAATGTTGGAAAAAAATCGAAAAAAATTAAAAAATAAAAAAATAAATTTTACTTCCCCCAAAAAAGTGCTTCCATCTTGATTATGACCTTATGTGTGTGTGTGTGTGTGTGTGTGTGTGTGTGTGTGTATTATGTAGTGAAACGATCCAGTAAGAACTTTTGATATGAGAGAACTGATAGACCCAAAGGAAAACGACGACGTACGTACTGTGACGTACTTGTAAGATTTTGCCAAAAATTCAAATTGATTGAATTAAACCTTGATATTGATTGCTATATACTCCATATGTAGCGATTAAGCATTCTTGTGAAGGATTCAAATAAAAAACACTACCAATTTAACAGATTTGATGATGAACACACCAAATATTTTTTATATGAACTCGGAATCTAAAAATTTAGAACGTTTCAGTGATCGAATTCTTCTTGAAAATTCTTTAAATTAATATTATTCCTAATTCTCATCAATCGTCATTATAACCTAAAACATCATATATATTTCGCATTTGAATTATGAAGAAACTGTTATCTTTGACTCAAAAATCGAAGAGTTAGTATCTGAAACTTTGCAGATAGATTCACTTGCGTTCTATGGGTTCTCTCATATCATGAGTTCTCCGTGGATCCTCTTCCTAAATACGTGTATGATATATATATATATATATATATATATATATATATATATATATATATATATATATATATATATATATATATATATATATATATGGTCATAATCAAGAGCAAAACATTTTTTGGGGTAGGGGAAGTATAATTTATTTTTTATATTTTTTTTCGAAATTTATTTTTTTCAACATTAAGAGCACACGAAAATATGAACATTTAAAAAAGACACCTTGTGATGAATATTATTATTTTGGCGGAAACCCTCAAAGAAAAAACAGCTAACATGCATCATGTGTAATGTTATTCTTGAATCTAATTTCTAAATCCTAATTTTTAAACCCTAAAAAAGAAACTCAGAAGCAAAACATTCATTGCAATGAATGTTATCACTTATTTCGTCGAGCGTTTTTCCACCAAAATAATTACATTCATCACAAAGTGTCTTTTTTAAATATTCATATTTTCATGTGATCTTAATGTCTGAAATTTTTTTTCCAAAAAAATGAAAAGAATTATTTCTCCCCAAAAAATTGCTTTACTCTTGATTAAAACACTATATATATATATATATATATATATATATATATATATATATATATATATATATATATATATATATATATATATATATATATATATATACACACACACATACACACACACACACACACACACTTTGTATATAATAATCGTAAATAATAAATAATATGTATTACTCTTAGGAAAGGTAATGGATCAGATTATGTCATATCCATATCCATTAATCAAAGTTTCATCGATATTAATATCGATTTCCATTTATTTTTCTAAATTATCTATCCATATCAATATTCGATGTATTATTCTAGTAATGGATACCCATTGAACAATTCATTGTTAGATATTTAACAATTTAATACTATCAAAAGTTATAAGTTCTTATGAAATTTAGTTGTAACGTATATTACTTAATGCTCTAAATCACCTAAATGACTTTTTCGTAACTTTTGTGCATATATATATATATATATATATATATATATATATATATATATATATATATATATATATATATATATATATATATATATATATATATATATATATATCCGATGACAAAACCATGCAGATTTGCCTGAGTGGTCATCGAGTTTTTTAATGAAGCATATTCACCGGGGTTCGACTCCCGGCTATACCAAATCACTTATAAAGGGAGTGTGACGAGAGGTTGTGTGTAATGCGCATTTCACTCGGTACCAGGCCTCGCGCTCGGGGGGCTTGATTACCCTAGAGTTATACTCTATGGGGGAGCCAATGTGCTTGTTCATAAGGGGTTTCCTCGCTAATCTAAAAAAAGATATCTGATGATAACAAATACACCATACATATTAGAATATAATCATCTCTAGGGGTGCGTTGATCATATCTATGACAAAAATAACTCAACTCGAATGGAAACAATAACGGTTTCCAAAACGTTCTCAACCAAAAGATACAAAACGTAAGCACAGAAGCTCGAACCTAGAAAATATGAAACACAAAACTAAACTATCATCACCAAGCCCAGACTAAAGAAAGAACAAGAATGAAATCGCATAACAAACAACCTGACAACTAAACAAAACCTATGACGCGAATCAAAAACAATATAACAAATAATCAATCTAACGCACTAGGGCGCCAATTTCTTACGCTGTATTCTCGAGTTTATTTTTCAGCGGAAAAGAGTGGAAAAGAAAGGGGATGAGAGTGTTTTACTATCCTCCCTAATCCGTCCAAATATGGGCGGAGAGTGTTGTTAATAAAATATAACTGTACTATCCTTTCTAATCCTCTACTCTCTTTTCCTTTCCACTTAAAATAAAAACTCGAGAATCACTGTTATTTTTTAATCTGTCGGTTTCCTTTTCTTTCTGTTATAAAAAAAAAAAACTCGAGAATGCACGTTAATGAAATAATGTATATAACTTATACGGATTAGTAATTATAATGATATATTTATATTTTATGTATTTAAACATTTCGAGTAAAATCGGGTTAATTCATAAATTAAAAACTGTTATCCATATAGACCTAATAAACATTCATGTATCTAATATTTATTCATATCGATCATCTATATCCGTTTTAAACAGATCATTCGGATGTTAACTATCATCCATCTATTATCTACTATTTCATCCGTTTCAAATCTATTATCCTATTTTGACTTTAGAAGTCTTTTCTTTCAACTTTGGATTTAAATTATATTTTATGTAACATAACATTTTATGAATGTTATACCGTTAAAAATATATTTAAACACTAATTTATTGATATAAATTTTTTCGTAAAATATATAATATAAATAAAAATATTTAAAGTTGAAGTTGAAAAAAATAAATTATCTAAGTCAAAATAGCACAATAGATTTAAGACTATGTAATACAAAATAATGTAATAATTAGTGCAAGGACCCGTGGATTCACGGGATTTTAAAGGGAAAATTATCGAATGATATGTTATATTTGAAAAATATTATTTAACCATAATATGGATGTTATATAATCAAAATGTAGATAAAATAGCATAATTCATCAAGTTCGACAAAAATTAGAAAACAACAATGATAAAGAAATATTAATGGGTTGATGTCTAAAAATAGTCCTCGGGCATATGAATGGGTTGAAGCATTATCAAAGAAAGTCACATATCATATTCATCCTTAAAGATATATGAATAAATATTGTTCTTAAGAAATACTACTCCTTTCTTCAACAAATAAATTTTCAACGTTATCTTGTTAAAAACACTAAAATGTAGCATGTCTCAAAATTTGATTTTTCATTTTCCAAAATTAATATTTTCCGATCTTAACAGCAGCCAACATCTTCTTAAATTAGTTTTCAGTAACCCTTTTCTAATCTTTATGTGAAAACACCCATGGTTATCATCTGATCTTCGTATCTGCAAGTCAAAGTAAGCTAAATTTCATAATCGATACAACATCTTAATCCTTGTAGTCTTCATTTTAATCGTTGTTGTCTGTTGCATATCATTCAATTCAGTACACAATAATGATAGAGCATAAATTCGAGAATGTATATTCAAAGTGAGCAAACACTCACGATAGAATAGTTAGGTAAATGGTCAAAACGTGAAAACGGCTGTATTTGTTGTTTAGTAACACGACAAAGCAAATCAGCTCCTAAATTATTATCAGAAAAAGGAACCATAATGGGTCTAAGCATATCGATAGAGCATATTCACAATAATAAAAACTCATGTGAACTAAAGTGGTCACTCTTCAAGATACATATAAAATTATAAGCTCATAAGTATGAACAATTGGTATCATCTTAGGATAACTTATGGCCTTAAAATATAAATGCTTAAACACTATTTTATGTACATAACAGAAGCAACATGAGCAAGTAAAGTAGCAGACCTTTTCAAATTCGATCGATAAATGTTTTGCGCCGGGGTTAGGTCTGCAAAAAAATAGATTTAATATCCAGAATCTTTTGGTACTATTTCTTTCAACATTGCAGACCCAGTGAGCACCTCATCAAATTCATAGGCAGAGGCGGAGCCAGGAATTTTCATTGGGGGATGCTTCAATTTTTCTTTTCACACCAGTTCGGGATTACCCATGGGACTAAACCACCAATGTGTTCATCTGCATAACCCGCCCCCAACTGTTACGGTCCAATCCGAGGGCATGAGCAGTATAACCCCACTGCCCCCGCAAAGCAATGTGCGAAAGGCACTCTTGGGTGCAATGCTGAACCCCACGGGAGTTGAACTCCTAACCTCTCATTAAAAGAGGCAGACCACTATTACATGAGCTACAACACAAGACTATGGAGACTTCATTTACTTTTAAATATAAATATAAATATTATATCGAACAACATTAAATAAATAAAAAGTATATCATAATTGAAAAGGCAAATATTGATTAATTAGAACTCACCTCAAAACAATTCTCCTGCCTAACTATTTTAAAACAACTAAAACCATCTCATCCATAACTTACAGCCTTATAGGATCACAGATATAGGGACTAGGGACTAATGTGCTAAAGTAACAAACTTGAGGATTTTAACTTAACTAAACTATAATAACCAGGGGTAATTAATGAAACATTTTGAAACATCTTTTCTTCTTCCAGGAACCATACTCTCGATTGAAATCTCTTCCTCAAACATAAACCTTAATTCTTAAACTATCCAAGTAACTTCGTTAAACTGAAATTAGCGATATAACTTGGTTTATATATCCAAAATATCATATTTGCCCATAAAAATTACATTACTAACTCAGAAATCCAGGATGGCCATTTTCAATATGGGATGCTCAAAACAAATAGCATTAGAGATATGGTAATGGACTAGAAGTATATGGGCTCAATAGGGGATGCTCAGCACCCCAAAGCACCCCTATTGGCTCCGCCATTGTTCACAGGTATCTTAGCCCCAACTGTTTTTTGTAGTTTCAACCATTTAAGCTGAAAAAACATACATCAAATAATCAAATAAGTAGACTTTGAACAAAAGATCGAGCATCAATAGTAAAAGAGTAGCTAAATTTATCTTTTGAAATGTATCATATTGCAATGTTGCACACCTACAGTTGAAATTCCACACAATTCATAAAATCGGCATCTGCTATCGACTCATTAGCACTTTAAAATCTCAATCTCACTGTAGCATATAACTCTATCAGAAAATGCAATGTCAACCCGTTTATCAATTAATTTTTGTCCAATAAAGCATGGTAAAGATTGCAATGTAAAAGTACTGTATGATTACAAAATACATATTCTAAACCTATAATAATCAAATTATATATCTTTTCTTTCTATTCATCAATTAATTAGTAATCCAACACTGCTAATAAAAACCCTATGCATAAAAATTGACTTACCTGAAAGAAAGGCGTACAACCATATTCTCAGATAAAAGAGTATAAGATTTGTCCAGAGTGCTGAAGTAAAGTATAAGTACCTGCATCTAATTTCATATTTCGTATGTACATAATACTAACAACAATGATACTTGCATCTAATTTTTTTTTATATCAGATTAACACAATATTAACATATATTCGAATGAGCTAATTTCAAAAAGCCATTAATAATCACTAATATATGTAAGTATATAAAAGAATATGAAGCTTTTCAGGATCTCACTCAGGCATTTCATCAAACAGTTAGCATACACATATAACTTACTTAGTACCACCAAATATACATAACAAATTATGATAAACAAATACAAATTTGGATAAAATAGTACACACAACATACAAATTTCAAACTAAAACTCATGTATAAAATTCAAAACCGAAGACATAACTAAATCAAACATGATAATCAGGTCGTTGTACATTAACTGCCACCAACTCCTCATAGTATCAAGCAGAAAAGGCTGTTGTAGCTTAATATCAACTAAATCCCCATCTTCCTTTAATTTCCAGAATTCAAAAAACTTAAAGTTCTTCATCGTCAAACTTATTTAAATCAAAAACCTAACATCAATCTGAACATTAACAAACTCACAATTACAAATATAAACGAAACAACATTATACACTTTATAAGCAGATTATTCTTATTTTCTGTTACCTTCAGTCCATCACGAAATAAATATCATCAAAAGCTTTAATTCTAACAATATTTTCATTCTATGCTCCTACAATCACACCCACCTACATATTGTAGTGCTACTCTACTCACAACTTTTAAATAAAACAAAATTTATGTTTTAGTCATATTTGAAAGAATACAGAGTATGATTTCTTGACATTAAAAAAAGTCTTTAACACAAACTTTTTATGACTAATATCTATCTATATTTGTTATACCGAGTTCTTATTTAGCATATTACTGTAATTGTATTTAAAATTATTTTTCAAAGAAATCACCACAACTAAAATACATACCGTCAACCGCTATTGTTGCAGGCAACCAGACTTCAAGGTCACCGGAGGCCGCTTTTTAAGATCCGTCGTACCTCAGGTTGTTTTTTAGATCCAGTTGCCGAATGTCTCTTTCTGCGATCTAACACCAATTGTAACGACCCTGGAATTTCCAACATTTATTTATTAATAATTACTATTATTAATATGCGTGTTTAAACGAATGTACGTTATTACATTTACATGTTGCCATGATTGCCCGTACTTGACTTTTAAGGGCCCGAAACGTCTTTGTGACACCCGGAACTTTCACGAATAATATTTTTAGATATTATTTACATTCATGATTAAATTTATTAATCATTTTAATTAACTAAGGCTATTAGTTAGTTACTTGGGCTTTAATTGGTTTAACTTGTGATTTATTTGAACTTGGGCTTTGTTAGTGTAATGGACTCATGTTATTGGACTTCCAAGCCCACCCTACATTATTAGTGGACTTAATTAGCCCAACACTACTTGTAAGTATCAATTAGATGGAGACTACTTAGTTTAATACTTGAAAGAATCTAGTTAGCTTGTTATCCCCATGCATGACCATTCATTAACCACCTTTATGAAGCTTTACATTCTAGTGACCACAAAACTTCTCCCTTCCCCCCATTTTCTGCTGAAAAATTGCAGCCCCTAAGCTCCCTTTAGGAGTGTTTTGTTTCATTTTCTTGTTTACTACTTCACTCACAAATCCTCTCATTTTCACACACATTCATTTGCTCTCAAACTCCTCTCATTTCTCTCTCAAGTTGTAAGTAGCAAGCTTTAAACTTCTCTTCTTTTCTTCAAACAAAACCAATTTCTAGCACCCTTAAATCATCATCATTCTTTGATTGTTATAATCTTTTGTTACTTGTGTTGATTACTAGTTGTTATTATCTTTATTTAATTGCATGTTTTCAAGAATCAAACTTCTTAGTTTAATTCTTCTTTTATCTTGAATCTTCAAGAACATACAAGACATAAACTCTCTAGTTTATGATCTCCACTAAATACTTGTTCAAAGTTTATAAAGTTCATGGTTGAAAGACATACTTGAATTTCATGAAGTAAACTTTAAAGTTTACTTTCTAAAGATCAAACCTTGGTTTGAATCTTTAAAGTATGAACAACCATGAACCTTTTCTTGTTTATTTAAGTTTACTTCTTCAATTTATGCACTTTAATTTCATGTAGTTAGTTTATATGGTCAAGTACTACAAGTTAGTCTTGATCTCATATCTCTTGAACAAATTAAGTTAACCTTAAGTTTTCTTTAAATATAACTTTGGATCTAGACTTTTGAGTCTTGGATCTTCAAGATCAAACTAAGAACTATGTTCTACTACTTATGATCTTGATTAGTTAGTTAACTTTCAAGTTTATAGTTCAATATTTCTTTTAAAGTTCATGTATGTGTTAGATCTAAGACCTTGATGCAACTTTGGTTCATCAAACTTCATACAACTCTTAAGTGAGTTGTGCTTCATGTCTTAGACTTGCACATGGGTTATGATGGTCAAGACTTGGTTAAGATGATGTAGATACATCAATGAGTTGTACACTTGAACTTATATGCATCAAGGATGAGAACCATGATGAACATCAAGCACCAAGACCACCGGAACCCTTTTTAAACTCACTGTTCTGTCCAAAACCTACTGACCTGATGCTTCTGGAACATACCAGTAGACCTGGGCTGTTTTAACCTAGATTTTTAGATAGAACTTTTCGAGTAGATAACTTTTCATATAGGACTCATCTTAATCCGAGTTACGGTTTAGGATTTATGGCCTTCCGATCGTTACTATGTCCTTTAACGTTGTGCAGAAATTTCTGACCTACTCGCACTTAGACCGTCGCCACGGTCAAACCAAGACGAGTTTGCTTCTGTAAATTTTACCACACTTAAGGGACTCATAGACGGAGCCATGGCCACTGGTCTCACCTTAATTCAGTAAGCGTAGAGGCCGTGGTGACTGACTGAAGTCAGACTTTGTTTTAAACTACTTTCATAAACGAAACCTACCTTACGCCTTTTGTTTAATGATGATTGATGATGACCCTTAAGACCTTAATTACATACTTTTAAACCTATTAAGACGATTTACTGACTTAGTACTATTTGACTTAGGTTGAGGACTTCGGACCATTTACTTGCACACCTTTCCCGACTACTACTTTACCGCTACATATCATTGTGAGTTATAGCATTCCCTTTTTACTTTAACTTATTTTGGGAACTGAGAATACATGCGGATTTTATGTTTTACATACTAGGAACGAGTACTTAAACTTATATATGTGTGGGTTATACAACGGCATAAACATTCCCTTTAGCTCGGTAACGTTTAATCATTGGTTTTTGAACCGGTGAACGCGAATCTTAGACATGGATCCATAGGGTTTGACATCCCCACTCGGGCTAGTCGCGCTAGCAGTCAACGAGTGTTTAATACTTCGTAAACATACGCACTCGCCAAGTGTACTTTCAGGGGGTATTTTAAACGTTAAGTTAGTTACCAAGTGCCCACGGTTAACATATACTTTATCATACTGTTTTGAAACGCTCTTTGTAGCACTGAAATCTCGTGGCCTACCTTACATACTGTTATACTTAAACTATAGCTCACCAACCTTTGTGTTGACGTTTTTAAGTATGTATTTCTCAGGTGCTTGAGGTTGCTTCTGCTGTGTACTAGTCGTGCTGTAGAACCCGCTGCTTAGAGTTGTTATCGCATGACTACTTATCTTGCATTCAAACTTATTTACTTTTGAAACTATGTTATGTAACGACCTTTGGGGTCACGTACACTTATTTATTTGCTTCTACTTAGTGAAGCATGCTTTTGAAATGTAAAACATTTGATGTCGGTTATGACATCACCTTTTTATCGTGAATGCAACTTCTTTAATTACAGCATATAGTACTTAACCTTGTAATGATCCTGTTGTTGATGATTCGTACACGATGGTTTGTACGGGGCATCACATTTGGTATCAGAGCATTGGTTGTAGGGAATTAGGTTGTATTAGTGAGTCTAAGACCGACCCGAGTAGGATTCACTAATAGGACTAATCTACAACTTGCTAGTTTACGTGTTTCTGCTGAACTTGCTGCATGCTGCTGCTTACTGTTACTGCTATATGCCATATGCTATTACATGATTTCACTACTGCATGATGCTACTTGCTTTCGATTGCATGCTACTTTCATACGAATTACTGTTATTGCCATGCTAGTTACTGTTATACATGATTTAAACTGTTGGCCTATTATTTGCTTACTTTATGACATACTGACATGGAAAATTTATTTTTCCTTGTTCAGATGTCGGATGTTCCACCTGCTGGCATTTCGGGCAGTACAGACTCAGACCCCGTCGCCCTACCTACTGCTACACCTGCTGCTGCTACTGCCGATACACCGGCCCCGACACCTACTAGTGATCCCGGCGTTTCTACTTCCGGAGCTGGTACTAGTGCACCTTCCCCAGTGTCTGCTCCCAGACCCTCGAGGTCACAGCCCCGCATTGGTGGTATTGAGATCCCCGCGGAGTTCGGGGAAGGGCCGTTTCGTAACCACATGCGCACACCTTGTCGACGCACTCCTGACGGACGTTTAGTCGTGATTCCGCCAGGCAGACACCGACAGATGTTGGCCGCCTTCGGACGCTTTGGATTACCAGCTCAGCCACCAGTGTCACCACCACACGATTCGGATGACTCATCATCCGCCGATTCTTCATCATCAGACGACTCCAGCGATGATGAGGATCCTGCTGATAAACCTATTCAGGCACCCTCCACCCCGCCGAAGAAGCGGTACCGTTTCGACGGCACCGTCATTCCAGGGGTGAATAGAGGTCGTGCTTTTACTGACGCTTTTGGCCATCGTCGTAGGGTTACTGCTCGTAAACGAGTTGTGCCATACCCTGCCGACCCATAGATACGTAAGGTTCCCCGTTACGTATTGACTATTCCTGGAACCGTACCACCTAGATTTAGATACGTACCGCTTACATCTAGGGACGTACCGTCTACATCCGGAGCCGGACCATCTACATCAGCACCACCCGCACCACCCGCCCCACCTGCACCGCCTGCCCCACCAGCTCCCTCTAACGAGGAACTGATGAGGGAGACTGAGACTCTCTGAGCTCGAGTCACTGAGCTCGAGGAGCAGTTGGCTCGAGGAGCAGTTCACCCGCCTTCACCGTAGGACCTTGTATTTAGATTTCATGATGTAATCTAGACATAGTTTCATGTATTTCATATGTATTGTACAAACTTATTCAGATGTATGAAACTTATTATTATTAATGAATGGAACTTTGCATTATTTAATTCTTGCACGATATTCTATTTACATTGCTGTACGATGATTCTGTGGTATTTGTACCTAGATGCATTATTTAATAACATGTGATGTTTTGATTCCATGTTGGTCACTATATACTGTATTACTACTACTTGCATGCTGGATTTTAACTTGGGTCAAAATTTTTGTTTAGAATACCATGGCTAATGGAAGAACCACACCTACCGCCGCCCAGATTGAGGACATGATCAGCGAACGGGTCGCTGCAGCCCTAGCAGAAAGAAATCTCCAAGCTCCACCGCCACCACCACCAGTTATCCCACCCGTTCGAAATGGGTGTACATACAAGGAATTCCAGAGCTGCAAACCGCATAACTTCAGCGGCACCGAGGGACCAGTTGGTCTCACCAGATGGTTCGAGAAACTTGAATCAGTATTCCGAGTTAGCAACTGTTCGGAGGATAATAAGACCAAGTTTGGATCTTGCACGCTATCTGACGGCGCGCTAACGTGGTGGAACACGTTAGCTCAAGCAAAAGGGATTGATGAGGCGTATGCTACGCCTTGGGAAGAGTTTAAGTGTGCTATGATTGATGAGTATTGTCCAAGAACCGAAATTCAGAAGATGGAAATTGAATTCATGCAGTTGAAGGCCGTAGGGAACGACCTTAACAGTTACAATCGTAGGTTTTTGGAGTTAGCACTGATGTGTCCGACCATGGTCACCCCCGAATTCAAGCGCATGGAGAAATACTTCTCGAGACTCCCTAAGTCCATCAAAGGAAATGTCACCTCATCCAAACCACCGAATGTTCCCGAAGCAATGCGCATGGCGCATACTCTCATGAATCAGATTCTTATTGATGAGCCAGAGAAGGCTAAGTTTGAAGCCGGTAGTAGTGAAAAGAGGAAATGGGACAACAACCACAACAACAACAACAACAACAACAACAATAACAGGGGGAGAAACTACGATCAGACCCCCGCCAAGAGGCACAACAATGGTGGAAACCCTAATCCCAACAACAACACCAACACCAACCCGAACTACAAAGGAACCTTACCTCAATGCAAGCGATGTTACAAGCACCACACTGGGTATTGCAATGTTGTTTGTGAGAAGTGCCAACGGGCTGGGCACATCGGGAAGGACTGCAAGGTCACTACTCTGAATGGGAAGCCGAACACCAATGGACCTAAGAAGTGCTACGAATGTGGACAGACGGGCCATTTCAGAAACGCATGCCCCAACAAGCGAAAAGATGGCGGGCCACCCCGAGGTAGAGCCTTCAATGTTAATGCAAGGGATGCACGCGATAACCCCGACTTGGTGACAGGTATATTCACAATCAACAATCTTTTAGCTTCTGTCTTGTTTGATACTGGTGTGGATAGAAGTTATGTATGTAGACATTTTTGCGATAAGATTAATTGGTCATTAGTCCCGTTAAAAGAAAGTATGCTTGTCGAGATCGCCAATGGAAAACTTGAAAAGGTTGACCATATTAGTCGTGGAGCTATTATCAACATAGCTGGTGCAGATTTTGAAATTGATTTGATACCTATCAAACTGGGAAGCTTTGACGTGATCGTTGGTATGGATTGGTTGAGCAAGATAAAGGCCGATATTATCTGTGGAGATAAAGCACTTCGCATACCACAAGGAGATGGCGAACCACTGGTTATCTATGGAGAGAGATGTACCTCGAAGTTGAACCTCATTAGTTGCGTAAAAGCGCAAAAGATTATGAAGAAGGGACGTTTTGCTGTCCTAGCACATGTGAAAGCAGTAGAAACTGAGGTGAAGAGCGTGAATGATGTTCGAATTGTGAACGAATTTTCCGATGTCTTCCCAGAGGAATTGCCTGGATTGCCGCCGCAGAGAGCCGTAGAGTTTTAGATTGATTTAGTGCCAGGAGCAGCACCTGTAGCTCGCGCACCTTATAGACTCGCACCTTCCGAGATGCAAGAATTACAGAGTCAACTACAAGAGCTGTTAGATCGAGGGTTTATCCAACCAAGTTTCTCGCCTTGGGGCGCACCTGTTCTGTTTGTGAAGAAGAAGGATGGATCCTTTCGTATGTGTATCGACTACCGTGAGCTCAACAAATTGACAATCAAGAATCGGTATCCTCTTCCGCGAATTGATGATCTTTTTGATCAACTACAAGGATCGAGCGTTTATTCAAAGATCGAGTTGCGATCCGGCTATCACCAGTTGAGGGTGAAGGAAAGTGACGTGATGAAGACTGCATTCAGAACCCGTTATGGTCATTATGAGTTCCTCGTGATGCCATTCGGTTTGACAAATGCACCTGCCGTGTTCATGGACCTCATGAATCGTGTCTGCAAGCCTTACTTGGACAAGTTTGTTATCGTCTTCATAGATGATATCCTCATCTACTCTAAGAGCGAAGAAGAACATGAGCAACACCTTCGATTAGTGCTTGAACTCTTAAGACAAGAGCAACTTTACGCCAAATTCTCCAAGTGTGAATTTTGGTTGAAGGAAGTACAATTTTTGGGTCATGTTGTAAGCGACCAGGGTATCAAAGTTGATCCCGCCAAGATTGAAGCCATCAGCAAGTGGGAGACCCCCACTACTCCGACGTATATTCACCAATTCCTAGGTCTCGCCGGTTACTATAGAAGATTCATCGAAGGATTTTCTCTGATTGCGCGTCCTTTGACCGCGCTGACTCACAAGGGCAAGAAGTTCATTTGGGAACCCGCACACGAATCAGCATTCCAAACTTTGAAAAAGAAGTTAACCACCGCACCTATCCTATCACTTCCTGAAGGCAGTGACGACTTTGTTGTTTATTGTGATGCATCGAAGAGTGGTTTTGGTTGTGTACTGATGCAACGATCAAAGGTTATTGCCTATGCCTCCCGCCAATTGAAGATTCACGAGCGGAACTACACTACACATGATCTTGAACTTGGAGCCGTTGTCTTTGCACTCAAATTGTGGAGACATTATTTGTATGGAACTAAGAGCACCATCTTCACCGACCACAAGAGTCTCCAGCACATCTTTGATCAGAAGCAACTGAATATGAGACAGCATCGATGGATCGAGACGCTCAACGACTATGATTGTGAACTCCGTTATCACCCTGGCAAGGCCAATGTTGTAGCTGACGCTTTAAGCCGAAAGGAGAGGATGGCACCTCTCCGTGTTAGGGCTCTGAACATCACCATCCATTCGAACCTCAACAGCCAGATCAGAGTAGCCCAAGTTGAGGCTCTCAAGGAGGAGAATATATCTCACGAACATTTGAACATACTTGTCTCTCGATTCGAGGTTAGGGAGTCTGGACTCCGATGTTATGCCGGAAGAATTTGGGTACCTTATTATGGAGATCTACGAAACCTGATACTTGATGAAGCACACAAATCGAGATATTCAATTCACCCTGGTGCGGGCAAGATGTACCACGACCTTAAAGAACAGTATTGGTGGCCGAATCTTAAGAAGGACGTTGCAACTTATGTTGGTAAGTGTTTGACTTGCTCGAAGGTTAAAGCCGAGCATCAGAGACCTTCTGGTTTACTTTAGCAATCGGAAATCCCACAATGGAAGTGGGAAAGGATCACAATGGATTTCATTACTAAGCTGCCGAAGACGGTGGGCGGATACGATACCATTTGGGTTATTGTTGACCGCCTTACCAAATCTGCACACTTCCTAGCGATGAAGGAAACTGATACAATGGAAAGACTTGCTCAGTTATACATCAAAGAGGTTGTATCTCGTCATGGTGTACCTTTATCGATCATCTCCGATCGCGATCCCCGTTTTGCTTCTAGATTTTGGCGTTCTTTGCAAGAAGCCATTTGAACTCGTCTTGACATGAGCACTGCTTATCATCCTCAGACTGACGGGCAAAGCGAACGAACGATTCAGACCTTGGAGGACATGCTGCGTGCATGTGTCATTGATTTTGGAAAGGCCTGGGAAAGACATTTGCCACTCGCCGAATTCTCGTACAACAACAGTTATCACTCAAGCATTAATGCTGCACCTTTTGAAGCATTGTATGGCCGTAAGTGCCGATCTCCTATTTGTTGGGCCGAAGTAGGCGAAAAGCAAATCACCGGACCCGAGGTAGTCCACGAAACGACGGAGAAGATTGCTCAGATTCAAGCTAGACTTAAGACTGCCCGTGATCGCCAAAAGAGTTATGCCGATCTTAAACGTAAGGACTTTGAATTCAACGTCGGTGACCGTGTAATGTTGAAGGTTGCACCTTGGAAGGGTGTGATTCGCTTTGGAAAACGTGGAAAGTTAAACCCACGATACATTGGTCCTTTTGAGATCTTGGAACGTGTTAGACCCGTTGCTTACCGATTAGATCTACCAGCACAATTGAGCTCAGTTCATCCTACCTTCCATGTATCGAACTTGAAGAAGTGTCTTGCTGCACCTGAACTTATCATACCATTGGAAGAACTTACTATTGACGACAAACTCCACTTTGTGGAAGAATCAGTTGAGATTATGGATCGTGAGATCAAAACTTTGAAACGCAACAAGATTCCGATTGTACGGGTACGATGGAATGCCAAACGAGGACCTGAGTTTACTTGGGAACGAGAGGATCAAATGATGCGAAAGTATCCTCACCTTTTCCCAACTCCTCCATCTACCTCAGCTTAAATTTCGGGACGAAATTTTCTTTAACAGGTGGGTAATGTAACGACCCTGGAATTTCCAACATTTATTTATTAATAATTACTATTATTAATACGCGTGTTTAAACGAATGTACGTTATTACATTTACATGTTGCCATGATTGCCCGTACTTGACTTTTAAGGGCCCGAAACGTCTTTGTGACACCCGGAACTTTCACGAATAATATTTTTAGATATTATTTACATTCATGATTAAATTTATTAATCATTTTAATTAACTAAGGCTATTAGTTAGTTACTTGGGCTTTAATTGGTTTAACTTGTGATTTATTTGAACTTGGGCTTTGTTAGTGTAATGGACTCATGTTATTGGACTTCCAAGCCCACCCTACATTATTAGTGGACTTAATTAGCCCAACACTACTTGTAAGTATCAATTAGATGGAGACTACTTAGTTTAATACTTGAAAGAATCTAGTTAGCTTGTTATCCCCATGCATGACCATTCATTAACCACCTTTATGAAGCTTTACATTCTAGTGACCACAAAACTTCTCCCTTCCCCCCATTTTCTGCTGAAAAACTGCAGCCCCTAAGCTCCCTTTAGGAGTGTTTTGTTTCATTTTCTTGTTTACTACTTCACTCACAAATCCTCTCATTTTCACACACATTCATTTGCTCTCAAACTCCTTCTCTCATTTCTCTCTCAAGTTGTAAGTAGCAAGCTTTAAACTTCTCTTCTTTTCTTCAAACAAAACCGATTTCTAGCACCCTTAAATCATCATCATTCTTTGATTGTTATAATCTTTTGTTACTTGTGTTGATTACTAGTTGTTATTATCTTTATTTACTTGCATGTTTTCAAGAATCAAACTTCTTAGTTTAATTCTTCTTTTATCTTGAATCTTCAAGAACATACAAGACATAAACTCTCTAGTTTATGATCTCCACTAAATACTTGTTCAAAGTTTATAAAGTTTATGGTTGAAAGACATACTTGAAGTTCATGAAGTAAACTTTAAAGTTTACTTTCTAAAGATCAAACCTTGGTTTGAATCTTTAAAGTATGAACAACCATGAACCTTTTCTTGTTTATTTAAGCTTACTTCTTCAATTTATGCACTTTAATTTCATGTAGTTAGTTTATATGGTCAAGTACTACAAGTTAGTCTTGATCTCATATCTCTTGAACAAATTAAGTTAACCTTGGAAGTTCAAGAACACACAAATAAGTTTTCTTTAAATATAACTTTGGATCTAGACTTTTGAGTCTTGGATCTTCAAGATCAAACTAAGAACTATGTTCTACTACTTATGATCTTGATTAGTTAGTTAACTTTGAAGTTTATAGTTCAATATTTCTTTTAAAGTTCATGTATGTGTTAGATCTAAGACCTTGATGCAACTTTGGTTCATCAAACTTCATACAACTCTTAAGTGAGTTGTGCTTCATGTCTTAGACTTGCACATGGGTTATGATGGTCAAGACTTGGTTAAGATGATGTAGATACATCAATGAGTTGTACACTTGAACTTATATGCATCAAGGATGAGAACCATGATGAACATCAAGCACCAAGACCACCGGAACCCTTTTTAAACTCACTGTTCTGTCCAAAACCTACTGACCTGATGCTTCTGGAACAGACCAGTAGACCTGGGCTGTTCTAACCATGATTTTTAGATAGAAATTTTCGAGTAGATAACTTTTCATATAGGACTCGTCTTAATCCGAGTTACGGTTTAGGATTTATGGCCTTCCGATCGTTACTATGTCCTTTAACGTTGTGCAGAAATTTCTGACCTACTCGCACTTAGACCGTCGCCACGGTCAAACCAAGACGAGTTTGCTTCTGTAAATTTTACCACACTTAAGGGACTCATAGACGGAGCCATGGCCACTGGTCTCACCTTAATTCAGTAAGGGTAGAGGCCGTGGTGACTGACTGAAGTCAGACTTTGTTTTAAACTACTTTCATAAACGAAACCTACCTTACGCCTTTTGTTTAATGATGATTGATGATGACCCTTAAGACCTTAATTACATACTTTTAAACCTATTAAGACGATTTACTGACTTAGTACTATTTGACTTAGGTTGAGGACTTCGGACCATTTACTTGCACACCTTTCCCGACTACTACTTTACCGCTACATATCATTGTGAGTTATAGCATTCCCTTTTTACTTTAACTTATTTTGGGAACTGAGAATACATGCGGATTTTATGTTTTACATACTAGGCACGAGTACTTAAACTTATATATGTGTGGGTTATACAGCGGCATAAACATTTCCTTTAGCTCGGTAACGTTTAATCATTGGTTTTTGAACCGGTGAACGCGAATCTTAGATATGGATCCATAGGGTTTGACATCCCCACTCGGGCTAGTCGCGCTAGCAGTCAACGAGTGTTTAATACTTCGTAAACATACGCACTCGCCAAGTGTACTTTCAGGGGGTATTTTAAACGTTAAGTTAGTTACCAAGTGCCCACGGTTAACATATACTTTATCATACTGTTTTGAAACGCTCTTTGTAGCACTGAAATCTCGTGGCCTACCTTACATACTGTTATACTTAAACTATAGCTCACCAACCTTTGTGTTGACGTTTTTAAGCATGTATTTCTCAGGTGCTTGAGGTTGCTTCTGCTGTGTACTAGTCGTGCTGTAGAACCCGCTGCTTAGAGTTGTTATCGCATGACTACTTATCTTGCATTCAAACTTATTTACTTTTGAAACTATGTTATGTAACGACCTTTGGGGTCACGTACACTTATTTATTTGCTTCTACTTAGTGAAGCATGCTTTTGAAATGTAAAACATTTGATGTCGGTTATGACATCACCTTTTTATCGTGAATGCAACTTCTTTAATTACAGCATATAGTACTTAACCTTGTAATGATCCTGTTGTTGATGATTCGTACACGATGGTTTGTACGGGGCATCACACCAATCGCCGGTTGTTGGTACGCTTAGATCAACAGCTCCGATTCGATTATCTAGGGGTTTTTTCGAATTGGGAAATAGTCAGGTTATTGAGGTGATTCAGAAATTTGTAGCGTGTTTTTCTAGGGTTTAGATATATAGGATCGATTGATGAGGCGATTAAGGAATTGAAAGAGGATTCAGAGATTATTCAATTTTCTAGGGTTTTTGGTAATTGAGAGAGGAGCGAGATACAGAGCAAAAAAGAGATTTAAGGTTTAAATGATGTCAGGATTTTTTTTTTCTCTGAAAATAATGAAGCGTGCATACTCCGTATGATAAGTACTCCGCCTATTTTTTACCTTTCTTTTTTTTTTTTTTATATTATTAATTTAAAAAATTTATTAATATGGATGATGTAAGCAAGGGGTTTAGAAAAGTGACATGTGTCCCTCTTAATTTTTTAAGGTAAGGTTAATATTAAAAAGTGATATATGTATGTGGCATTTTATTAGGATGTAATAGATGAGGAGAAAACAAATCAAGCAAGCAACAAAGGTGTAAAACAGTTGCAACTAAAAAGCCTACTATGCTCTTTCCCACAAAAACTTCCATCATTGTCACAACACACAACCGCTTTTTTCTATCTATTTATAAACCTAACTTTTACTCTGTTTCAAATTTGCATTTACATTTACATTGAATAAGCAAACTAAACAATGGGGATATGTTTATCAACGGAATCAACGCCAAAGAAGAATACCCCTAAACGCCTAACAAATCATCAATCAACAATCAACGCCAGTCGATGGTCTCGCATTCGATCTTTTTCAGGTAAAAAACATAACTTCGATGATGTTGATGCTGTTGTTCATGAACATGCAATCGCTGCTGCTCTTCTTTTTCAACAGCAAAATGGCGGTGTATTACCATTTGACCGGTCAACTTCCTTACGTCATGTTCCCAACTCAAAACGTCATCAGCCTTTTACTCGGAGTTCAAGTACCAGAGCCAGATCGGTTACTGATCCCCTGCTTCCTCCTCAACAGCTCCTTAATCAGGTTTATCTATACAAAAATTATGGTTCATTTTTGTCTTAATCATATTAGTATTTGATTATCATCATTACAAATTAATAATTGTAAAATAATTAATTGAAATTATTATTTTTTACGGTATAATTACTAGGGTTATAGAGAAAATTCTAATTTTAAAATAATCAACCTCTTGTTGTCCGATCGAATACTACGATCTGAGGATGATTATATGCAGTTCATGTTTATTTTGATCATATGAAATTCACTTAAGCTTATTAAGTGTAGTAATTTATGTGTGATTGTTTAGTGATTTTTACTCTGTAGGATGCTCTGTTTTGTCCTGATCAAATTGTTTATTTTTATTTTTATTTTTTTTATTATTATTTTTTTTGAAAGGCAACTTGTCAGCATCGAATACTCCGTTTGGATTTTATTTTAAGCTTTATTTGATATTTGATATTAAACTTGGTTTATTATGGTCTAACAGGATGTTAATATTGATGAGTTGGAGACTAGTCATATTGTTCTTGTTCATGGAGGAGGGTTTGGAGCCTGGTGTTGGTACAAAACAATTGCACTTTTAGAAGAATGTAAATTTCGAGTTACTGCAATTGATTTAACCGGTTCCGGAATCGATTTATTTGACGCCAATAGCATTAAAAATCTTTCACAGTACGTGACGCCACTTACAGATTTTCTCGAAAAGCTTGCAGATGGAGAAAAGGTTGATTTCTTCTGCATTGGACTTTTATTTTCATTATTTGTTTATCTATTTATATTGTATCTTTTTTACAATTGCCATCCTGTCTTAGCTTTCGGCTTAATATTTTTTTCAGAGTTTTTTTATTAGAAGATCAAAAAGTGAAGTATGCTTTAACTTTAATTTCGACTTAATAGCACAACTAAAAATTAGCTGAATGTAGATTTATTACAAGGTGCCTAATGCATGACCAATTAATATCTGTTGGTTAATGATGCTGCTT
This sequence comes from Rutidosis leptorrhynchoides, assembly GCF_046630445.1. Classification (NCBI taxonomy): domain Eukaryota; kingdom Viridiplantae; phylum Streptophyta; class Magnoliopsida; order Asterales; family Asteraceae; genus Rutidosis; species Rutidosis leptorrhynchoides. Next base: position 254,632,500 of record NC_092341.1, read on the forward strand.
TCGTTGAATTTGATTATTCCGGTTTTAGTATTGTTGTCAAAGCCATTAATTTTATAAGCTATATATGTAGATACAGAATGGATTTTTTGTTAGCGAGTGAAAGTCACAGTTTTAATTATATTTCTTAATATGGACTTATTCAATGCAGGTAATTTTGGTAGGTCATGACTTTGGTGGTGCATGTGTATCATACGAAATGGAGTTATATCCAAAGAAAATTGCAAAAGCTATCTTTATTGCGGCTTCTATGTTGAAAAGTGGACAAAGTACTCTCGATATGTTCTCCCAAAAGGTTTGGCCCTCCATCCATAATCTTACTACCCTTAGAGTTTTAAGACGAGTTGAACAATGTAAAATTGGCATATTCTGTTAGAAACTGAATATGCCAATATGGTCCATAAAGCCATAAACTAAAATACAAGTTTAAGCTTTGTAGATGCAGAATTTAATTAAATATCAATCAATTAGTTTAGTAGCATTGGTAATTTAATATGGAAGGTTATAAGTTATACCAAATACATAATGTGGGTGGTTGTTTAATAGTGCACCTACAATACGATGAATCTTGATGGTTGATAACCATAGCCCGAAGGGCTATGGTTGAGCGTTAATTGCAAAGTTATTATTTTCAAAATTAAACTACATATTTCCATGAATAAATTGACCCCTGAATTTATGTATGGAAAATACATTATAAAATGGAAAACTAACACTTTGCAATAAATGCTTAAATGTAGCCCTTATGTCTACGTTTAACATCCTCCAACAAATTATAATGTATTCGGGTGGGTAGTTTTCGATCTCCGTCATTGATTCCAAACTCAGTTTTCCAAAAAAAAAAAAAAAACAAAAAAAAAAACAAATTATAATGTATTGTAGAAGTTCTCAAAATTGGGACCGGGGCAATGAACTCTTTCTAAATTCTTTTGGCAATAATGAAAGAAATTGATACAAGGACTTTAGACATAGAATGGGGACTACATATATATTTTTGAGTTCTTTAAATAGTTGAAAAGTGATGCACTAACATTTTTTTAAAAGACCTGAACCCACCACCTAATAGTTGCAAGGTTCCACCAACTTTATTGGGCCAAAGTCCACTTAAATTATGTTCATGTCTTAGTTGTTCTTTAGTAAAAATATCAAAATACTCTGAATTGTTATGCAATTTATAAAGTTATAAACTTACTGGTTATAATAAATTAACAAATAACAACCAACTTGTGTTGCGCTCAATTTATTTTACTTCAGTACACTACAATGAATTTCGTAGTTTGTGACACTTTTTAAATGAGCTTTTGATGCTAAAAAATGTGACATGTAAGACGCTTTTAAGTGTCAAAACATGTCAAATTGTTCTTATTTTAAAGTGTCAAAAAATGTAACTTTTTTGTTGTGGTTATATATATTGATGAGCAGTGGCGTATTTAGGATTAGAACTCAATGGGGTCCCGAAATTTTTTCCAGTAGTAATTATATTTGAACGATATTTTTAGGGGTAGTTTACCTGGAAAAAAAAACTACAAAGGTACAACAATCACAGTCATTGATCTTGATGAGTGATGACAATATATATAAATTATATTTCAGGAGAATACAAATGATCTCATGCGGCAAGCTCAAAAATTCATATATACAAATGGGAATAATATGCCTCCAACTGCCATTGATCTTGACAAAATGCTCCTCAAGGACCTTCTATTCAATCACAGTCCTGCAAAGGTACAACAACATCACTTGTGATTTGAGACTTCATATGCATATTGCCTGTTGTATATCTATATATATCTTGTACCATATACATTTTTCTTATAACTTACTCTGTTTTGACACATGTCATCAGGATATAGCATTGGCTTCTGTATCAATGAGGCCAATTCCATTTCCACCTGTTTTGGAGAAGCTGTCTCTTTCAGAATCAAACTATGGGTCAGTCAGACGATTCTACATCGAAACCTTAGACGACAATGCAATTCCCATAACTTTACAAGAGAGCATGTTAAACGAAAGCCCACCTGAAAAAGTTTTTCGTCTTAAAGGTTCTGATCACTCCCCTTTTTTCTCCAAGCCTCAGGCTCTACATAAGCTACTAGTCGAAATTGCTAAAATAAAATAAAATAAAAACATCCTTACCTCCATATAGTTAACCTGATACAACAAAGCCAGCACATAAATCTTTGTATTATGTTTCAGTTTAGATATTTATACAGCTTTGATCGGTAGAGTTGTGTACATGTGCCTCCTTTTCAGAATTCTTTTGTAAGGTTAAATAAATCTTATTTGTCAAATGGGTTGTTGATCTTTATACTCTTGGAATTGTTAGAAATTCAGCAATTTGTAATTAAATGATAGTCAACCTCAATGTAATAAATTTGCTACAAAAATAGCTTGTTAAAGTTGCTTGTAGTGAACTGGTGATTTTTTTTCATGTGTATTTTAAATTTCAAATTAAAAAGTTTCCTATATTGTTGTTGTCGTGTAGATGTTATCTGTACTTTAGGAAGGATAACATAAGGGTTGGCATTAGGGGCGGAGTCAATCGGGGTTGCCGCCCCGGACGACCCAAAAAAATTTCGTATGTTGACGTTTAGTGTGTTTATATGTTAAAGCCCGACATTTTGCTCCCGGTTTCTTGTTTTTCTCAAATTTTTAACATTTTACACACGAAAAATCCTCTCTACTTGATGTCATATAACAAAAAAGCAAAGACAAATGTTTGCGTTTCTTTTTTGGCTAACTACAATAGAAAATGTACTATACCCGATGTAGAAACATTGAAGAACAAACCAGATGCAACTCGATCCCAAGACTGGAATCGAGGGGAACTGACCTCTGAGAATTAACTCATAACCGATTGCAGTTATGGTGTGATCCTCGGTATCCTACTAGTGTTAGTTCCAGGGACGAAACTATTTGGGGGCAGGGTGGGCGCCCGCCTCCAGTGGATTTGCAATATTCAGTGTAAAATTTTTGGGTTTTTCGACTTTGCCCTCGGTGGACTTTTTTGCCCCAAAACCTACATATTTTGTCCCAAAACTTTCAAACTTTGCCCAAAATTCTCCAACTTTTGCCCCAAAACCTTCAAATTTTGTCCAAAAATCTTTAAATTTTGCTCAAAAACCTCCATAATTTGTCTAAAAACCTCAATTTTTCCCCCCTAAAACCTCCATATTTTGCCCAAAAATTGCTACGGTTTTTTTTTTTTTTTTTTTGCCCTGGTGAAAATAATCCTAGCTCCGCCACTGGTTAGTTCCAACATGGTCTGTGTGGAAGCTAAGAGAAAAATGCTAATGTGTCAAACATGATAGCTAAGGACTCATTAGTTAATAGTAATAGATAATGATACCGCAACCCGCATGCGCAATACATACGTATGCGGGCACTCGCTGGCATGCGTATGCGTGTACTTTGTATGCGGTATGCGGCATGCGGATTCGTATCGAATGCCTATGTTCCTGGTACGGCGGTTACTTGGTCCCCAAGTAAGTATCTTTTCCATAATTATATCCGTGATTCAGGGGAGTTGGTTATGGAAGAGATTACCATTATCTCGCGGGTTCTAGAATTAGGGTTTGCCTATATATACAAACCCTTATTATCATTCTAACAACACAACAACGTTACGTAACAATCATCAATCACACATCTTACGTAACCGGCATCATCTCTCGTCTTCTCAAGGTTAACAGGTTAGTTCTTTGTTGACTAGCACCTACAGCCTTTATATGGGGCCTTCTGATCAACGAACGTTATCGAAGGTGGACTTAATCACTTGGCCACCCCGCCGACATCATCATGTCGGCCAGGGTTATTCACGGTAGCCGGACCGGAGAGCCTTGTTCTAAGATCCTTAAACCCCCCTTTGCGTATTGAACATGCATATTAACCCTATGGTAAAAATATGCATGATCAAGTGGTGCTTTCATTGAGAGTCGAACTAGTTCAAGACGTGTTTAATTGTTTTTTCTTTTAAAGTTTTGAATTATAAGGCTTATTATTCACAAGATTTTTTGAATTTTTTCTTTAACAATATCATGGCTTCCGGGGACTCATCGGAACGTACTCAAACAGATAATCAAAACACGCCGTCTGGTAATCAGCAGTCGCAAGCTATGGCTACGGGGGCGGGATACGCGCCATATCCTCCGCCTGTATCCGGTGAGCCTTTTCAGAGGTATAAGCCGATATATCCAGATGGGATTACACCGCCAAGGGCAAACTCGCCAGTCACAACCACGCGGTTGGATTTTTCCTCGGTGGATCCAAGGGTCATCTTGGTAGGCATTGGCGGCGAAACAGTAGGCCCGCATGTGGTATGCTGCGGTCAGGTACCTATTTATAGTACCACGGTTTCAATCCCTCTGCAAAGTGTTCGGCAGAATTCGTCGTTTACGCCATTACAACCTTGGCAACCACCGCGTCCAGTTTCGCAATTTCTGACTCCTGTGGATGCGCAGACATTACTTAATAGTTGGGGGTTTGGTGTCATTCCAGACGCAAACTGTCATTGGACGCCGATAACTGCGCAACAGCAAAGTACTGCGCATACGGTTGGGCTCTTAACAGCGTATCCTCAAGTTTCGCAGATATCTGCGCCACAGGTTTCAGTCCCTTTGCAACCACCTGTATACTCTGCACCTTCAAGTCTTCCTTCTTTTCCAACGCAGCAGCCTTGGTTATATCCGCAGATGCAGGTTCAACCTTCGCAAAATATTCAGGGGCAGACAAATCTTGCAGCTCAATTTATGCAGGCCGCACCTCCTGATATGGTTCACTTATTTTCACAGCCTGACTTTGTTCAGGACATGGTGAAGCGTTTCTTTGCGGGATTGAAAGGGGACCCTGTTAAACCACCCTTTGAGCTACCAACCACTTTTGATAAGTTTCCTCCGCATATAACTGCATATCCATTTCCATCAGCGCCAAAGATACCTCACACGTTGGGTACTTATAATGGTTTAACTGATCCAGATGACTTCCTGCAGCGTTTCGAAGGCGCAATGCGCACCCAAGGCTGGGTGGATCCGGTTGCATGTCAGATATTTCCCATGACGCTGCAGGGCATTGCTCGCGAATGGTTTAATAAACTCCCATCAGGTAGCATATCCGGATTCATGGATCTGCAGACGAAGTTCTTGCTGCAATATCAGAATCAGAGGCCACGCAAACACACTCATATCGAATGTCATGATATTATGCAGAAATCCAAGGAATCTTTGGGTGAATTTCTCACAAGATATACTAATGAGTGTCTGCGGATACCAGATCTTAAGCCATAGCAACAAATTTCTGGGCTGATACATGGTATAAGCACAGAGCGTCATATAACACTGGTAAGGCGTCTGCGCCATACAGTCCCAACAACTTATGCTGAAGCGCTTAATGAATGCCATGACTATATGCGGAGTGGCGAAGATAATGATATTCCAACAGCTAGCTCACGCAACGAGAGGAAAGACGATGATGATCGTTCGCGCGATCAAAATCGTGGTAACAACTCTCGCGGAAGGTATCCTAGCGGTGGTCCTATCAGAAATGATAAAGGGAAATCAAGTGGCAATTATCGAAACAATAACCAGCGCGGCATCAATAATCAGAACTATGCGCTGCTGAAAAGTTTGTCTAAAACGTCAAAAGAAATTTTGGCAACCGAACCAGTATGCGCGACCTTTGCGGTTCCAACTCCGCTTACAGAATTTGGTAAGCGGGATAAAACAAAGTATTGCGAATTCCATGACGATTACGGTCATGACACTAATGGATGCAAAAACTTGATGGAACGAGTACTTGAAGCACTGCGCGCAGGTAAATTGGATCACCTAAAACCACCTAAGAAGGACAAGGGAAAATCCGCAGAGGAAGGGTCGAAGGCTAAAACTTTCGCATGGCAAAAAGTTGATAAAACAAAAAACGCCGACTTAACCATTAATATGGTCGACGCAGAGAAAGTTAGCCAGCGGAGAAAGTACAATGATCACCATGACTGGAAACTTCTCCCAATCACATTTCCTCCTGTAATGTCAATCGACACAGTTAACGAGCCCATTATCATCAAGTGTCGCATCCCTACTTGCGGGGTACAAATTAAACGCATGCATGTTGACACCGGGAGTGACGTCGACATTATGTACGAGCATTGCTATCGTTTCCTCCCTGCAGAAGTTAAAACGCAGCTACGCCAGTCTGATATTACGTTATCTGGGTTCTCCGGAGAAAGCTCATGGCCGCTAGGCCGGATAGAGCTAATAATAGAGCTCGCAGATGATAAGAATCCGCAGTTGGTCAGACATGAGTTAGTTGACTTTTATATGGTTCGTTCAACTTCGCGGTACAACGCGCTGCTTGGGAGAAATTTCATACGGCGTTTTAACATTATACCATCGGTGGTGCATGGTTTGATTAAGTTTTCTACGAAGGGAGGGGTTGCCACAATTGCGCCACATCAAACAACCGAGTTGTGTGGTTCAGTTGTGCCTGTAAACATTCCCAGCATGGGAGAACAACTCTCAAGCAATACGGTCATAGCAAACCGTTTACACCCGGATAAGCGAATTAAAATCGGCGCAAGCTTGTCAGCCGAAACAAAGGCCAAATTGCATGGAATATTATCCGCTAACGCAGATGTTTTCGCGTGGCGTGAATCAGACATGACTGGGGTTCCGCGAGATATTGCTGAACATAAATTGAATGTTAATCCATCACTCACGCCCGTTAGACAAAAGAAGCGGCATATGGCTCTTGAGAGCAGTGATTGGTTGTGCGCAGAAGTAGATAACCTTGTCAAAGCAAACATTCTGCGGGAATTGCGGTATCAGACATGGGTTGCTAATCCTGTGTTAGTCAAAAAGGCTGACGGTAATTGGCGGATGTGCGTTGATTTTAAAGACATTAATAAAGCGTGTCCTAAGGACAACTACCCTCTCCCAGAGATAGACTGGAAGGTGGAATCATTATCAGGTTTTCGGTACAAGTGTTTTCTAATGCATACAAGGGTTAACACCAAATCTTAATGGCTGCGGAAGATGAAGACAAAACTGCTTTTCATACGCCGCAGGGTATCTATTGTTATACGAAGATGCCCTTCGGATTAAAGAACGCAGGCGCAACCTATCAGCGCGTAATTGACGCAGCCTTCAAGCACCAAATTGGCAGAAATCTCGAAGCATATGTCGATGACTTGGTGATTAAAAGTAACACCGAAGAAGAAATGCTCGCAGACATCCTAGAAACGTTTGCGTCTCTACGCATGATCAACATGAAGCTTAACCCGCTCAAATGTGGTTTTGGGGAAGAGGAAGGCAAGTTTCTAGGTCATGTGGTGACAGCGCGGGGAATCAAGGCAAATCCCAAAAAGATTGAAGCCATTGATAGTTTGCCATCTCCGAAGACAAAGGAAGACGCGCAGAGTCTAACCGGGAAGCTTGCGGCGATCACGCGGTTTTTGTCGAAGGCCGCAGAGCGACAATTGCCATTCTTCAATACTTTGAAGAATTGTTTAAAGAAAAAAGACTTCGTATGGACTCAGGAAGCAGAATCAGACTTTCAGGAGATGAAGAAGGTGCTCGCTGAATTACCAACACTCACCGCGCCAGTATCAGGAGAAACGCTTACGATGTACCTTGCGGCATCGAAAGAGGCTATCAGCTCAGTTCTTATCGCAGATCGCGGAAAGGTAATCTACTTTTATTTACATACATTATTTATTTCGCAAAAATTTAACGCTGAGGTTTTCTCAGACGCAAATGCCGGTCTACTTCGTAAGCAAGACGCTGACATCAAGCGAAGTAAACTATTCACCAATAGAAAAGCTAGTATATGCGCTAGTCCACACGGCGCGGCGTTTGCGCCGATACTTTCAAGCACATCCAATTGTGGTTCTAACTGATCAACCGATCAAACAGGTTGGTACATGCCTAATTTGCGGCAATGTCCGGGGTTACCACATTGACTAACGCAATCATTTTTCTTTTAGGTGTTATACAAGCCTGAGATTTCTGGCCGAATGGCTAAATGGGCAGTTGAGTTAGAACATGAAATAAATTTTTCCTCGCGAAGCGCGGTTAAGGGTCAAATACTTGCGGATTACCTTGCAGAGTTACCTGCGGATGTTGAAGCATCTGCAGAACATCAGGATACGCCTGTGCCACCTTTGTCACCATGGGAGTTATACACCGATGGTGCCTGCAGTGCAGCCGGCGCGGGTGCAGGTTTAATTTTAACTGGCCCAGATGGCGAAGAGCATACATATGCGTTGCGGTTTAATTTTGCTGTTACGAACAACGAAGCAGAATATGAGGCTTTGTTAGCAGGTATGCGTATTGCGCATAAATTAAATGTTCAAATTCTGCACGCTTACGTGGATTCAAAGCTGGTATGCAGTCAAGTCAGCGGAGACTTCGAAGCGCATGACATAGCCATGCAGCAGTATTTATCGCTTGTTCATAACCTCGCTGACCAGTTTGAGGCTTTTCAAATCTCCCACGTCATGCGGGGGCAAAATAAGAAGGCGGATGCGCTTAGCAAATTGGCTGCTTTGGCCTTTGATCATCTGGGGAAGAAAGTTCTTATAGAAGAACTGCATGCGAAATCCATTGTTATGATGCCTTTAGTCGCACCTGTTGAGGAATCCAGCTAAACATGGATGACACCTATTATTGCTTTCCTGCGGGACGGCACCTCACCTGCTGATTCCGTTGATGCAAAGAAAGTCCGCACTAAGGCACCACTGTACGCCCTTGAGGGTGACGTCCTATATCGAAAAAATTATTTAGGGCCGCACCTAAGGTGTATTGGTCCGAAAGAGGCAGAGGAGGTTATACGCGAGGTGCATGAAGGTGCATGCGCTCTTCATTCGGGGCACAGGTCTATTTATGCGGCTAGGCTATTATTGGCCCACTATGTACGCAGATACCGCGCGAATAGTTAAGCAATGCGAATCTTGCCAAATACATGCACCTATCAGCAGGGCACCTGCGCATCCAATGATACCAGTCTCCTCACCATGGTCATTCTGCAAATGGGCAATTGACATAGTCGGAGCATTTCCAAAAGGCCGTGGTAATATTATCATTTATTTTATACCATATGCTATTTACATCAGTATCTTACGCATACTCTGCGCACGCAGGAAATATCAAATTCTTAATTGTTGCAATCGACTATTTCACGAAGTGGGTTGAAGCAAGACCGCTGGCAACAATTTCAGGAAAAAGGGTGCGAAATTTTGTATGGGAAGACATTGTCTGTCGATTCGGCATACCAAATGAAATCGTTAGTGATAACGGTATGCAGTTTGCGGGGGATCCTTTTCGTAGTTGGTGCGCGGAGCTTAATATTAAGCAAACTTTTACATCCGTCGCGCATCCACAGGCGAATGGCCAGTGTGAAGTCACCAACCGGGACATAGTGGCTGGAATCAAAGCTAGATTGGGCCATGGTAGAGTTGGTTGGGTAGACGAATTGCCAAAGGTTTTATGGGCGCATAGAACAACACCAAAAGCAAGCACTGGTGAGACTCCGTTCAGTTTGGTCTACGGGTCAGAAGCTGTTGTGCCCGCAGAAATTGGGGTACCAACGTTCCGCATACAGAATTTTGACGAGCAAAATAACTCAGAAGCTTTGCGGAAAAATCTTAACTTGCTGGAAGAACGCTGTAACGACCCTGGAAATTTCAACTCTTAATTAATAATTGTTATTATTAATACTTGTGATTTAATGAATGTATGTTATTACATTTACTTGTTACCGCGCGATTAACTTTGAATGCCCGATTCGTCTTTGTGACACGTACATTACACGAATAATATTTTTGAATATTATTTACATTCATGATTAATTTTTATTAATCATTTTTAATTAACTATGATTATTAGTTAATTACTTGGGCTTTGTTGGATTGAATTGTTAATCACTTGAACTTGGGCTTTTATTAGTATTAATGGACTTAAGAAGCCCACCCTACTTCTTTAATGGACTAGTTAGCCCATTTATTTTTATGAAAGTATCACATTAAGGATTAATTAGTTAGTTTAATACATAAGGAATCTAGTTGCATGATACTTGCACCTTATCCCCATGAAAACACCTCTTATAACCATCTTTTTAAGCTAATTACATGAAGGATCTATTGGACACTTCCCTCCCCCCTTTCCCTTTGTAAACAGTCGACTTTGAATGCATGGGGGGGGTTCAAAATAAATTATTTTTTTTTACATATTACTAGTATTATTCTTGCATTCTCCCATTTCTTCACACACACATACACCTTTCTCTCTCAAACTTTCTCTCATTCTTCTCTCAAAAACTTGTAAGTAATAAGGCTTTGTTTCTCTCTTTTTCTTCCAACAAAACCGTGGCCTAGAACACCTCTCATCATCATTCTTTTGTTGTTAATTTGTTACTTGTTCTTGGTTGTAGCTAGCTTACTTGTTATTGTAGTTATTACTTACTAGTATTTAAGAATCAAACTCTTTAGTTTGTTTTTCTTTTTATCTTGTATTTACAAGAACACACAAGAACTAAACTTTCTAGTTTATGTTCTACATTTAATGTCTTAAAGATTGTAAGTTCATGTGTTGTTAAAATCATACTTATGTTCATGAAGTAAACTTAAAGTCTACTTCCTTAAAGATCAAAGCTTTGGTTGAATCTTTAAAAGTATGAACAACCATGACTTATTAACTTGTTTATTTAGTTTATTACTTCATTTACTTGCACTTTAATTTCGTGATTTTGGTTATTTTTGGTCAAGTGTTACTAGTTAACTTTGATCTCATTAATCTTGAACTAAAGTTAACTTTAAGAGTTCAAGAACATGGAAGTGTAACTCTTTAGTTATAACTTCAAGTACTTATGTAAGATCTAAGTTTATATAGCTTATGGTCTTCTAACTTTGTCATAATCAAGAGCTTATGAGCTTACATATACTTTACAAGATGAAAATCTAAGTTTTGTAGCTTATGGTTTCATTAAAGTAATGATTCAAGTGTTATTACTTAAGGTTTAACTTAATAACTTTAGATCTAGACTTTTGAGTCTTCGATCTTCAAGATCAAACTAAGAACTATGTTCTACAACTTAAGATCTTGAGTAGTTAGTTACTTTCAAGTTTAGAGTTCAATATTACTTTTATATTTCAAGTATGTGTTAAATCTAAGACTTTGATGTAACTTTGGTTCATCAAAACACTTGCAACACTTAAGTGAGTTGTGCTACATATCTTAGACTTACACTTGTGTTATGATGGTCAAAACTTGGTAAAAATGATGTAAACCTATCAACGAGTTGTATACTTGAAGCTAAATGCATCAAGGATGAGAACCGTGATGAACATCAAGCACCAAGAACCCACCGGAACCTACTGTTTTACTGTTTCTGGGTCTGATCAGTACGACCTGGGCTACTGTAAATATGATATTCTGTTAGCTCTTTTCGAGTAGATAACTTTTCATTTAGGACTCGTCTTAATCCGAGTTACGGTTTAGGATTTATGGCCCTCCGATCGTCACTATGTCCTTTTAACGTTGTGCTGAAAAATTCTGACCTACTCGCACTTAGACCGTCGCCACGGTCAAACGAAGACGAGTTTGCTTCTGGAATTTTTACCACAACTAAAGGACTCATATACGGAGCCATGGCCACTGGTCTCACCTTATTTCAGTAGGTATAGAGGCCGTGGTGACTGATCCAAGTCAGCCTTTGTTTTAAACTTCTTTCATGAACGAAACTTACTTTACACCTTTTGTTTGATGATGAATGATGATGACCTTTAAGACCTAAATTACATACTTATAAACCTATCGGGACGATTTACTGACTTAGTAATATTTGACTTAGGTTGAGGACTGATAGTGCTCCAAATGAACATATATTTTGTAGCAATATCCTCCCAATATGTAAATTATTTAGTTGTAATTATTCTATTTTAAGTTGTAATCGTTTATAGTAAATAAGTGCGAAGACAAAAGGCGAAAACGACGATTTGAAGACAAAAACGTCCAAAAAGCTCAAATGTACAAGATACAATCCAAGTGGTTCAACTTATTGATAAGAAACGTCTAAAAATGACAAAAGTACAAGTTGCGGAACGCAAAGTACAAGATATTAAATTATACGAAAAGGCGTTCGAAAATCCGGAACCGGTACCCGAGTCAACTATCAACGCCCGACGCAATGGACCAAAAATTACAAGTCTACTATGCACAAGAATATAATATAATATATAAATAATTATATTAATTATTTATATTTTATATTTATATATAAATTATGTCGACAAGCAAGGTTCCAAAATTGTGTGAGCTGGATTTTCAAACTCCGCGACTCGCGGAGTTTGCAGGCTTAAAATGCCGCAACTCGCGGAGCTGCAAAAATCAGAAATGCCTATAAAAGGCCACGCATTCTGCCGAGTTTAAATAACACCATAATAATAATAATAATAATAATAATAATACTCCCTATGTAATAATAATATATATATATATATAATATATATATATAGTATAGGTTAGTTTTATATTAGATTAGTTCGGGTTATGTAAAGGTTATTTTACGGGTTTTTGAAGTCGAAATTCTGTCCGTGTAACACTACGCGATAAATACTCAATGTAAGTTATGTTCTCCTTTTTAAATTAATGTCTCGTACTTAAGTTATTATTATGCTTATTTGAGCCAAAGTAATCATGATGTTGGACTAAATATTAAAGACGGGGTAATTGGGCTTTGTACCATAATTGGGGTTTGGACAAAAGAACGACACTTCTGGAAATTAGACTATGGGCTATTAATGGGCTTTATATTTGTTTAACTAAAGGATAGTTTGTTAATTTTAATATAAAGATTTACAATTGGACGTCCCTATAAATAACCATATACACTCGATCGGACACGATGGGCGGGATATTTATATGTACGAATAATCGTTCATTTAACCGGACACGGGAATGGATTAATAGTCTATGGAATTATTAAAACAAGGGTGAAATTATGTACAAGGACACTTGGCGTAATTGTTAACAAAGTATTAAACCTTGGATTACACGCAGTTGATATCCTGGTGTAATTATTAAACAAAGTATTAAAACCTTGTTACAGTTTAAGTCCCCAATTAGTTGGAATATTTGACTTCGGATATAAGGATAATTTGACGAGGACACTCGCACTTTATATTTATGACTGATGGACTGTTATGGACAAAAACCAGACCGGCATATTAAATAATCCAGGACAAAGAACAATTAACCCATGGGAATAAACTAAAAATTAACACGTCAAACATCATGATTACAGAAGTTTAAATAAGCATAATATATTTTATTTCATATTTCCTCGTACTTTTATTTATTGTCATTTTAATTATTGTTATTTATTTTATATTGTTAGTTAAATATCGTCATTTACTTTACGCTTCGCTTAAAATATAAAATCGACAAACTGGTCATTAAACGGTAAACCCCCTTTTATATTATTATTATATATAAAAATATATATTTTGTACAAATATAGTTGTTTAAAATATAGTGTAAAATAAGTCATCTCCCTGTGGATCGAACCGAACTTACTAAAAACTACACTACTCTACGATTAGGTACACTGCCTATAGTGTTGTAGCAAGGTTTAGGTATATCCCATTTGTAAATAAATAATTAAAACTTGTCATATTTTGTGTAAAATTGTATCGTATTTAATAGTTTTTCCTAGTAAAATATATAGCTATTTCATATACACCTCGTATAACATCAAGTATTTTTGGCGCCGCTGCCGGGGACTCGGCGAAACGCTATATTTTTAATTTATTTTTGTATAAATATATTTATATATCATTTTAGAAAAACAATATAAAATTAAAAAAAAAAAAACGTTTTTTAACCTCCGCGACTCTCGGAGATTTGATGGTACGTGGAACCCCGACTCGCGGAGCCGCCCTGACGCGCCTGGTAAACCCTAATCGTATTAATTACGGATTATATTAATTATTATTATTTTTAAAACCCTAAATTAGTTCAATTAATTTATTATTTAGTTTTAGTTTTAATTAATTAGTTTTAATTAATTATAATTAGTTTTATTATATATAAAAATTAATACTTTTATAAAATAAATATAAAAATAATATTTTTATAAAAATAAGTAATTTTATCACTTTTTATTTTTATATTTTGTATCCTTTTATTTAGTGTAATCGTAATATTTTTATTTTTATCGTTCGTAGTTAATTTTAAATTTAGTTTTGCCATAGCTTATTTTTATTTTCTAGATTTTTAGGCTTTGCCGTAAAATCCCTTAAGTGCTTTTTCTTTAGACTAAGATTTAGGTGCTTTAGAATTTTGCGACGCAGTTTTTAGATTTTAGTGCCTTTTAAGTTATTGCCGTTTTGGATATAGAATTCCTTTAAGCTTTAATACCTTTAGGCGTAAATTTTTAGATTTAATTTTTAGACTTTTAAGTTTCGACGTTTTTCTTTCTTATTTTTATTTTTTCGACGTTTTTCGACGCGTATTCTTTTTCTTTCTTATTTCTCGACACGCTAGTTTTTAGGACTTAGAAATTTTCTCTATTTCTTCTCTAAAATTTCAAAACGAAAAATTATTTTAACCGGTTAAATTGATAGACATCCAAATTTTCTGCTTCGTAGTAATAGTTGGATTTGTTAGTGGCTGAGTTGCGAGCTTCCGATTTAAAGGGTTCTGGCTCCCTGCTGCTTCTATTGGCTATTCGAAACGTGGGCAAAAGCAGAAAAGTCTATTAATTTGATAACTTATATAATTTTTATATTTATAACTAATAGGATAATTAAAATTTGGTAATAAGCGCATTATGAAAAGTCTCGAAGATATTTTGGAAACTCTTTACGACATACGAAATCAATACTCTCAACCGAATGTTAATGACAATTCGTTCGGTCAATCTTGGATCACGAATGACGAAACAATAACTGGTTGTGAAATCTGTGGAGATTATCACTCAACATGGGAATGTTATTATTACGTTCCTATGGAAAATTACGCACCCATGGAACCTGAATGGAATGATTATGAGGAATACAATTCTAATTGGGATTATTCCCAAGAATATATCCAAACTCAACAACCAGTAGACGAGGAAAATTACGTGTCTGAAAATTTATTAGACAATATGAAAATCAAACTCGAAGAACTTGATGCTCAAAATGAACAAATGAGAGAGTTTGTAAATAGGCAAGCTGAAACTATATCAGATTACACACCTGTTGATCTGAGGAGTCGTGTGCAAGAAAATCTCATTTCATCGAATTTTGATGAATTCGAGAGCTCCGAAATCACCAACTATCCCGATGATACTTTTTATTCAGCTTTACCAATTTCACAACATATCGACACATTAGCCTCTACCGACGAAATCATCGACCAATCTATGAATGAAGAAGAAGTAAGGGTGACAAATTGGTACTCTTGGAAAAACGATGACGTTGAAAATTTTACCCCCGAGACCAAAATAGTGGGACCGATAAGTACCGTTAATGAAGAAGAATCTACTTCGATCCCGAAATTCACTATTCCACAACTTTCCAACCCAATATTCTCAATAGACGAGTCATCTACCAAAGATGAACTACGAGCTGTAATAGATAATGACACCTCGAAATTCACCCAATTGGGTAATAGAGGTGAAAACTTTGATCCCGAGAATAAACGGAAGGAAATGTTAGGAATTGTCCACCCAATAGAAATATGTATGTCGGTGTATATCGATCCATTTGACCAAGAACCAGAAAAGAGACATATTCATTTACTAAAAGCTACACTTAAAAAAGAATTAAGCAGTGACGATCGGGAGAGTCTAAACTTTAAACCCATTGATATATTATACACCACCCGAGATGTAAATAACTGGCTCACTATTCTAATTCGTGGAACTTATTCTACCGACTTCACATGTCGTCGGCTAAGTGTGGGGAAGTCTAACCCCACTTAACGTTAAATTAGGGGTTCGGGTTAGTGCATAACTCGTTAATAAAAATGCATGATAAATTAGGGTAAAAGACGCATTTTCAAATATTAACAAACAGTTCAGAAAAGCAACCATTTTTGAAGAAAAACATTTGTGATAAAACAAGAAGGAATGAACGATGAGGCGCGCCATCTATCATTCGACGAGCTTTGTAATTACAAACTGGGTATTTTCAATCACTTTTCTACACTAATCACCCTCATGAATTTATAATTAGAGTCTGATTTCATGCAAATGAGGACATTGCATGATCTCAAGTGTGGGGAAGGGTTATAAATTCTCTCGGGTTTGCACTTAGTTTATTTGCCAAATTTTGTGAAAATTTTAAAAATTTTCAAATAAATGAATTCAAAATCATGTTTATACATATTTATGAACGATGAAAATTAGGTGTTAATACCGAAATTATCGTTACCTCGGAAAGTACATAAATTGAGAAACACCCTAAAACGATTAAATTCATTTAAAATGGAATAAAGGAGAATAAAAAGGCAAAGAAAGAAACTAAGTGTGGGGAGAATGTACCAAGTTATTCAATTAAAAACTATCTATCACATGTTTCTGTAAAGTTTATTGCAGGTGCTTTTGTTTTGGACTAAATTAACTATTTTACCCGATGAAAGAAAAGAAAAGATAGATCTACACGATGAATCAATTCCATCATTAAAAGGAAGTAAAGTCTTCCAAAAAAGACACGCGCTTCTTGATTTAGGTCAGGAAGTTGTCGTCCAGACCAGCTGTAGGTTGACGAAAAATCTAGAAAAGTCATCACTAAAATCAGCAGGAAATCCACGGACCTCAGCATCAAACAAGGTCGCCAAGTGGTCAGATTTATCCTAACCATGAGAAGGATTTATCTCGTACAATGGGGGGGCACCGTGCAAATTAGCTTGATAAGACTAATGAATCAGATCCCCAGAAAGGATAATCTCCTTAAAGATTAAAAATCAGCTTTTAAGCCTGATATTACTCAATCCTTGAGATTGACCTTAAAGATTGAGAATTACAAACTCATGGAATTCAATGATATCTAAACTCGAGCTTGAACGAGAAAATATTTTGATCAAAATTAAAACCGATTTGTTTTCTGAAAACCTATTTTCAATGCGTTCATTACCATTGAACGTAAAATCCTAGGAATTCACCTGGAATTCATTAGGTCACCTGAACCAAATCGGGTGTCAACCGTAAGAACGGTGGTTGCATAGCATGGTCGGAGACAGGACCTTGTGCCAGACCGAAAAATTATAGGATGATCTTTACTATTGCTCCTACAAAGGATAGTACTAGCATCCGACACGTTTTAGACCATGAACATCTGCATGTCATTAGACATTGCCTTAACAGTTTCTTGTTCACCGCTTTCCTTTACAACCGGACGGTAGTTTGCCGAAAGGTAATATACGGAACAAGTAAACTGGATGTGTGCTTTCCGATACAGGGATAGCAGTGGATTACACGAACCTAAATGTTTTTAGCCAAAATATTGATCCACAAATATATTTTGCAAACACTGGTGAAGGGTTATTCCGAAAAACTTATCTAGGGTAAAAGCTAGATTGAATTTTCAAAAGATCAAATGTTTTTATAAAGATCCAATTTCCTTAAAGGATCTAAATTTTTATAGTTATGTGGGATTGTAAACCACATCGTTACTATCATTGTTTATACCACTGTATCAAAATCACTGATGTATAAAGTGTGAGAATAAAAAAGTGATTCGAGTGAAGTGTGATTTTATTTCAAGATATGTATTGCTTGAGGACAAGCAACGCTCAAGTGTGGGGATATTTGATAGTGCTCCAAATGAACATATATTTTGTAGCAATATCCTCTCAATATGTAAATTATTTAGTTGTAATTGTTCTATTTTAAGTTGTAATCGTTTATAGTAAATAAGTGCGAAGACAAAAGGCGAAAATGACGATTTGAAGACAAAAACGTCCAAAAAGCTCAAATGTACAAGATACAATCCAAGTGGTTCAACTTATTGATAAGAAACGTCTAAAAATGACAAAAGTACAAGTTGCGGAACGCAAAGTACAAGATATTAAATTATACAAAAAGGCGTTCGAAAATCCGGAACCGGTACCCGAGTCAACTATCAACGCCCGACGCAATGGACCAAAAATTACAAGTCTACTATGCACAAGAATATAATATAATATATAAATAATTATATTAATTATTTATATTTTATATTTATATATAAATTATGTCGACAAGCAAGGTTCCAAAATTGTGTGAGCTGGATTTTCAAACTCCGCGACTCGCGGAGTTTGCAGGCTTAAAATGCCTCAACTCGCGGAGCTGCAAAAATCAGAAATGCCTATAAAAGGCCATGCATTCTGCCGAGTTTAAATAACACCAAAATAATAATAATAATACTCCCTATGTAATAATAATATATATATAATATATATATAGTATAGGTTAGTTTTATATTAGATTAGTTTCTGGTTATGTAAAGGTTATTTTAGGGGTTTTTGAAGTCGAAATTCTGTCCGTGTAACACTACGCGATAAATACTCAATGTAAGTTATGTTCTCCTTTTTAAATTAATGTCTCGTACTTAAGTTATTATTATGCTTATTTGAGCCAAAGTAATCATGATGTTGGACTAAAAATTAAAGACGGGGTAATTGGGCTTTGTACCATAATTGGGGTTTGGACAAAAGAACGACACTTCTGGAAATTAGACTATGGGCTATTAATGGGCTTTATATTTGTTTAACTAAATGATAGTTTGTTAATTTTAATATAAAGATTTATAATTGGACGTCCCTATAAATAGCCATATACACTCGATCGGACACGATGGGCGGGATATTTATATGCACGAATAATCGTTCATTTAACCGGACACGGGAATGGATTAATAGTCTATGGAATTATTAAAACAGGGGTGAAATTATGTACAAGGACACTTGGCGTAATTGTTAACAAAGTATTAAACCTTGGATTACACGCAGTCGATATCCTGGTGTAATTATTAAACAAAGTATTAAAACCTTGTTACAGTTTAAGTCCCCAATTAGTTGGAATATTTGACTTCGGATATAAGGATAATTTGACGAGGACACTCGCACTTTATATTTATGACTGATGGACTGTTATGGACAAAAACCAGACGGGCATATTAAATAATCCAGGACAAAGAACAATTAACCCATGGGAATAAACTAAAAATCAACACGTCAAACATCGTGATTACGGAAGTTTAAATAAGCATAATATATTTTATTTCATATTTCCTCGTACTTTTATTTATTGTCATTTTAATTATTGTTATTTATTTTATATTGTTAGTTAAATATCGTCATTTACTTTACGCTTCGCTTAAAATATAAAATCGACAAACCGGTCATTAAACGGTAAACCCCCTTTTATATTATTATTATATATAAAAATATATATTTTGTACAAATATAGTTGTTTAAAATATAGTGTAAAATAAGTCGTCTCCCTGTGGAACGAACCGGACTTACTAAAAACTACACTACTCTACGATTAGGAACACTGCCTATAGTGTTGTAGCAAGGTTTAGGTATATCCCATTTGTAAATAAATAATTAAAACTTGTCATATTTTGTGTAAAATTGTATCGTATTTAATAGTTTTTCCTAGTAAAATATATAGCTATTTCATATACACCTCGCATAACATCAAGGACTTTCCGGACCTACATACTTGCTTACTTTCCGACTCAACTTTACCCCTACTTTACCACTGTGAGTTATAGCATCCCTTTTTACTTTAACTATTTTGGGAACTGAGAATACATGCGCATTTTATGTTTTACATACTAGGCACGAGTACTTAAACTTTATATATTTGTGGGTTATACAACGGCATAAACATTCCCTTTAGCTCGGTAACGTTTAGTCATCGGTTTTTGAACCGGTGAACACGAATCTTAGATATGGATCCATAGGGTTTGACATCCCCACTCGGGCTAGTTGCGCTAGGATTTAACGAGTGTTTAATACTTCGTAAACTTACGCACTTTCCAAGTGTACTTTCAGGGGGTGATATATTATTAAACGTTAAGTTAGTTACCGAGTACCCACGGTTGAACATATACTTTATCATACTGATTTGGATTACTGATTTAAACGCTTGTTGAAGCACTAAAATCTCTTGGCCTATCTTACATTACTGTTATACTTAAACTATAGCTCACCAACCTTTGTGTTGACGTTTTAAAGCATGTTTTTCTCAGGTGCTTAAGGTTGCTTGCTTCCGCTGTTGTACTAGACATGCCTTGTAGACTTCCGCTGTGCTTACTAGAGTTGTCACCGCATGAAACATATTATCTTGCATTCAAACTTGATTACTTTTGAACAATGATTTGTAACGACCTAAGGGTCACGTACTATTACCTTTGCTTCTATTCATAGAAGCATACTTTTGGTTGTAAAACATTTGATGTTGGTTATGACGTCACCTTTTATCATGAATGCAAACTTGTTTTGAAAACGCATATAGTGTTTGACCTTGTAATGATCCTGTTGTTGATTGTCCGTACATGTTGACTTAGTACGGGGCATCACAATTGGTATCAGAGCATTGGTTGTAGGGAATTAGGTTGCATTAGTGAGTCTAAGACAGACCCGAGTAGGATTCGCTAATAGGACTAATCTACAACTTGCTAGTTTACTTGTTTCTGCGGAACTTACTGCATACTGCTGTTTACTTTTACTACTATATATCGTATAGTGCTACTTGTTTACACTACTGCATGATAATAACTGCTTTCAATTGCGTGCTACTGTGTTGTATTACTGCATGTTACTGTTTACTACTACTGCATGCCACTGCTTACTTCTACTGCTGTATGAACTTACTGCATGCTACTATCTGCTTTTAACATGTTACTTCAGTATGATACTGTTACTATTGCCATACTACGTGCTGCTGTAAACGATCTAGGCTGCTGTAGTTGTTATGCCTGATTATGCGTTTGCTACATGTCTATTATTCGCTGTACCGACTTGGAGAACTTATCCTTCCCAGTTCAGATGTTTTCCTGAACTCCTTTCCCACTCGTCTAACCCCTAAGAACTAGTAGTGTAATCCACCTGTTACTACTGTTCCACCGTTCCAGAGATTGAAACATTTCTTCACGCAACCAGGGAGGAGTACCCCTCGGATTACACGCTCACTAATGTTGATCCTCGGAGGAGGAGATATGCGAGGACTTGTCGGAATAACCGCACCCCGAGCTCACTCTAATTATCCACATACATTGTATGAACATTAGAAGGATATTCAGTTCCGAAAGTTGACTTGTACCCTGTACGCTTTCATGACCGTCACTTAACTCTTTCGTTCTTCACCACTACTCGACGACCTAACAACACTTCTGTACTTAGACATTGACGTATGACCTACGCTTTCATCGAGAAACTGTGAGATTAATTATGTAGATCCTGTTTTGGGATGGCATAGATAAGGCACCGTTAGATGAAATTGAGTATAATTGGAAGTGATCACGTTACATTGACCATATGGAATGGTATTGGAATGAACGCACGATTTAGTACAATATTACTACATGAGGAATATGGGGTGATCCAGGGAAAATTTTGTCAGGAATCACTTGAGCATACACATTGTAGCCTGTTAAAGGTAGGGAAAGAATAACCACGTAGCCTATATACTGTACAAGAAGGGCCTTGATTGCAGAATTGAAAATCCGAAAATTTGTTATAGATATCGACACCCTGGATATTTAAGGAAAAGGTTCTCATATAGGAAAAACTTTAAACTTACTCGCAGTGAAGTAATCGTTATGGAAACTTGCATGGATCCTGATTCTTATTAGGGTACGTTTCGTCACAACGTTTTACTGTTTCGGAGTTGTTTAATACTAGAATGATAGAAACCTTACATCTAAGAACTTTAGCATTATGAATAATAAACCATTAACAACCAAGGGAATTAAGTATTCTATAGGACCATCAAATGGTAAGCTGGCAGAGATAGATGAATAATTTTAGGCAGTACTTTAAGATTAACAGGTGGGTCATTTGGAGATGACCTCATAATAACCAAACTTGGGAGTTTAAATGTAGTAGATGAAAAGGATTAGTTACCTACGTACAGGCAGATGTTATTTGAGAATATTGATAAAATTTTCACAGTAGTATAATAAGATTGGTTAGAATGAACCTTAAGATTAACCTAACACCCATCAATGTGGGAAATTGGATGCGATAGTTGGGATGAACTTTAAGATTAACCTAATACTCATCAAGTTAGGAAGCTTTGATGAAATAGTTGGAACAAACTAACTTTCAAGGATGAAAGTGAAGGATATTTATAGTAAGGAAATTTTTCGTATATCTCGAGAGAAGCCAAAAGCCATCTGGGTTACTACAACAAACCTAAATCCCACAACGGAAGTGGGAAGGAATAACAATGGATTTCATCACGAAGCTACTGAAAACAGTAGGCGGTTGGAACATCATCTGGGTTATTATTGACCATCTCACCAAAACTGCTCACTTTCTAGTCATGAAAGAAACCGATATAATGGACAAACTTGCACAACGATACTTAAAGAAAATTTTATTCCGTTACTTCGGCAATTCAAATTCTATATTAAAGATTACCCAAGAATCTCATTTGACACTCATTCTTACGCAACTCTAAATCCTAACTTATTACGAGGAACTTCTTATTCGATGATAACCACAACATCATGCTTCTTACTTCGATATTAGCCATACCAGTTCGAAATTTTCCTAAAATAAATGAGTGGTTAACTCTCATCCTCATACTCTCCCATTCGTATCTCACTTATAAGCAACAACTTCACACTTAAGCATTTTTGGTCAAAGGACTTATGCCCTACTAATAGTCGTCAAACACATATAAATTCAATGGTTTTTATTACCTCAAATATCACTCGAAATTTTTAAAAGTCTTTTACTCGATTCTCATCAATCCTTTCCAACTTGTAACCTCCGAAATATGAAATTTTGTTTGCCAAAACTTTACACACATTATTTTACTGTGCCATCCCCTCAAAGCTTTATAAAAATAAATTTATTTTGTTTGCCATTCATGCTAAATTTTGAAATCGTACCCGTTATATAAAATGAAGTAAATGATTACTTATTTTTGACAAGTACATATGAAACTTTACTTTCACTTTTACAAATCAAATCTTTCATTCAAAAAATATTATACTTTGAACGGTACGTGTTGTACATAACCCTAATTTACTAAGAACTTCGTTTCTTCTCTTACATTGTCACCATAAACAATTTCTATAAAACTTTCGTTGCTTGTTATATAAAACTTTTCGTGTTATTCGTATCCAAGTCATCAAAAGTCTTTATAACCGTCGAAATCGAGAGATTCATGTGTATGTGATAAAGGCACCGACTACCACGTCATGCTAGGCCTTCGAACATCCACATAAACCATTCAAAACTATTGAGTTACCCCATGGATTTATTTCACCACACCGGTTGGAACAATGCTCTTTCTTACATAACCATAAGTCCTGACTCATTCCAAGAAACTCTCATTTAGTGACATTAACACCATCAGTATTCCGACTTCATTATTAGTCACGACCTGTTTGACATTTTGCAAATTCAAGAAGCGATTAACTTCTCATCCTCGTGCTCTATCCTTCGTACCTCACTTTTTAGCAACGGCTTCGCACGTGAATATTTTGGCCCAAAGGCTTGTGTCCTGATAATTATCAAAACTACATTTATGTCATTAGTTTTCATTACCTAGTAACCGGTCACCCGATGATTCAAAGATTTTCCACTCAACCTTTTTCAAATCGCAACCTCTGAAATACAAAAAGCTATGTTTATCAAAAATTTTACACGTTGATTTTTACACGTTGATTATCCGTGGGGTCCTCACGAGATTTATGGACAAATGGAAGTAATAAAATTTTCTGTCACCTATGCGATTTATAAAATCATATATGTTTGTATATAATTAAGTCCATAAATTTACCTTTACTTATTTTGGTTAGTGCATACTAAGTTATATCTTCAAATTATATAAATTTTTTTTTTCCTTTATCGAGTTATTCAACTTAAGTCAAATAGTTTTGTGCAAAATGGTACACGTTGTACCTACTTCTAAATTTACTAGGAACTTTGTTCCGTTTATGTTAACACATCAAACGTTTAAAGGTTTTACAAAACTTCCTTGGTTGATTTTATTAGAGGTTTTCGTATTAGATTACACCATGTATGGATCACACTTTCTCTCGCCCTCCGTTAAGGATGAAACTTACCATTAAGATCTTTGTTAAAAACTCTTGAGCCACTTCGGATGGCAGTTTATAAAATTTGTTAGAAAATCTTTACACCCATCAAATGTCCTTTTAAAGCTAGACATGACAAAAACATGGGCCGATAAATCAGTTTTCTGAGGTACACTCAGTGGTCACCCTATTGTAGGAAAGGCACTAGGAGGGTTTCTGTTCTCAATACTTCATGGAAAATCACAACACCCTCGTAAACCTCATCTCTATGAATCAGTATGTTGAGACCCAAGAATCATTTTTGGAGATTCTTTTCACTCGGAGTAAACCATTCTTTAGGACCAAGGGTTCACGTATCTTCTCATCTGCACATCCCCTAAGTACACGGATAAATTCAGAACGAACCGCTCGAAGGGTTCACTCTCGCTCAAAGACCACACCTTTCGTGCGATTTTCTTTCGGAAATGTAACACAAGGAACTTTAAGAACCTATGAATCTTGTTATCCCTTGGGAGGGGACTGCTTAAAACATTTACGATACCGATGTGAATACTCTATATAATTCTTCCTTCATTGGTTGCAACTATATGTTACTCTAGTTAACGTTAACCCTAACTTCAACATGTAACTGAAAGGATGAAGTTACATTACGGAACTGTGCTTTCATTTCATCCCAGGATAAGTTCACACGCAGTATGGTAAACTGGGTGATATCATTCATTTTTCATTCAGACCGTCCTGAAGACACTATAAACAATTATGGCCTGCAAGTCCGATTGGTCACTTTCAGCTAAAATTTCAAGTCACTTATTCAAATGAAACGTTCTTAATTATCGGGTCCTTTATGCCTGTTGTAGTGACCCGAACTTTTTCATGTTTATATATATATTAAATGAAATTGTTATTTACATGATTAAGTGTTTCTAACATGTTAAGCAATCAAACTTGTTAAGACTTGATTAATTATAATAGGTTTCATATAGACAATTGACCACCCAAGTTGACCGGTGATTCACGAACGTTAAAACTGGTAAAAACTATACGATGACATATATATGGTTATATATATAGTTAACATGATTTCATTATAAGTATGTATCTCATTAGGTATTTTAACAATGAGTTATATACATAAAAATGAGACTATTAATTTAAGAAACTCGAAAATGATATATATAACGATTATCGTTATAACAACGACTTACTAGGTACATATGAATCATATTAAGATATTGATACACTTGGTTAATTATGTTAAATGATAATTAAGTATATTATTAAGTGTATTAACAATGAAATACATATGTAAAAATAAGACTACTAACTTAATGATTTCGAAACGAGACATATATGTAATGATTATCGTTGTAACGACATTTAACTGTATATATATATATATCATACTAAGATATATTATATATCATAATATCATGATAATATAACAATTTAACATCTCATTTGTTATAATAAACAATGGGTTAACAACATTCAACAAGATCGTTAACCTAAAGGTTTCAAAACAACATTTACATGTAACGACTAACGATGACTTAACGACTCAGTTAAAATGTATATACATGTAGTGTTTTAATATGTATTCATACACTTTTGAAAGACTTCAAGACACTTATCAAAATACTTCTACTTAACAAAAATGCTTACAATTACATCCTCGTTCAGTTTCATCAACAATTCTACTCGTATGCACCCGTATTCGTACTCGTACAATACACAGCTTTTAGATGTATGTACTATTGGTATATACACTCTAATGATCAGCTCTTAGCAGCCCATGTGAGTCACCTAACACATGTGGGAACCATCATTTGGAAACTAGCATGAAATATCTCATAAAATTACAAAAATATGAGTAATCATTCATGACTTATTTACATGAAAACAAAATTACATATCCTTTATATCTAATCCATACACCAACGACCAAAAACACCTACAAACACTTTCATTCTTCAATTTTCTTCATCTAATTGATCTCTCTCAAGTTCTATCTTCAAGTTCTAAGTGTTCTTCATAAATTCCAAAAGTTCTAGTTTCATAAAATCAAGAATACTTCCAAGATTGCAAGTTTACTTCCAAGTTTTCTAAATCCATTCCAAGTAATCATCCAAGATCAAGAAACCTTTGTTACTTACAGTAGGTTATCTTTCTAATACAAGGTAATAATCATATTCAAACTTTAATTCAATTTCTATAACTATAACAATCTTATTTCGAGTGGAAATCTTACTTGAAATTGTTTTCGTGTCATGATTCTGCTTCAAGAACTTTCAAGCCATCCAAGGATCCTTTGAAGCTAGATCTATTTTTCTCATTTCCAGTAGGTTTATCCAAGGAACTTGAGGTAGTAATGATGTTCATAACATCATTCGATTCATACATATAAAGCTATCTTATTCGAAGGTTTAAACTTGTAATCACTAGAACATAGTTTAGTTAATTCTAAACTTGTTCGCAAATAAAAGTTAATCCTTCTAACTTGACTTTTAAAATCAACTAAACACATGTTCTATATCTATATGATATGCTAACTTAATGATTTAAAACCTGGAAACACGAAAAACAACGTAAAACCGGATTTACGCCGTCGTAGTAACACCGCGGGCTGTTTTGGGTTAGTTAATTAAAAACTATGATAAACTTTGATTTCAAAGTTGTTATTCTGGGAAAATGATTTTTATTATGAACATGAAACTATATCCAAAAATTATGGTTAAACTCAAAGTGGAAGTATGTTTTCTAAAATGGTCATCTAGACGTCGTTCTTTCGACTGAAATGACTACCTTTACAAAAATGACTTGTAACTTATTTTTCCGACTATAATCCTATACTTTTTCTGTTTAGATTCATAAAATAGAGTTCAATATGAAACCATAGCAATTTGATTCACTCAAAACGGATTTAAAATGAAGAAGTTATGGGTAAATAAGATTGGATAATTTTTCTCATTTTAGCTACGTGAAAATTGGTAACAAATCTATTCCAACCATAACTTAATCAACTTGTATTGTATATTATGTAATCTTGAGATACCATAGATACAATGTTTCGACCTATCATGTCGACACATCTATATATATTTCGGAACAACCATAGACACTCAATATGTGAATGTTGGAGTTAGCTATACAGGGTTGAGGTTGATTCCAAAATATATATAGTTTGAGTTGTGATCAATACTGATATACGTATACACTGGGTCGTGGATTGATTCAAGATAATATTTATCGATTTATTTCTGTACATCTAACTGTGGACAACTAGTTGTAGGTTACTAACGAGGACAGCTGACTTAATAAACTTAAAACATCAAAATATATTAAAAGTGTTGTAAATATATTTTGAACATATTTTGATATATATGTATATATTGTTATAGGTTCGTCAATCAACTAGTGGCCAAGTCTTACTTCCCGACGAAGTAAAAATCTGTGAAAGTGAGTTATAGTCCCACTTTTAAAATTTAATATTTTTGGGATGAGAATACATGCAGGTTTTATAAATGATTTACAAAATAGACACAAGTACGTGAAACTACATTCTATGGTTGAATTATCGAAATCGAATATGCCCCTTTTTATTAAGTCTGGTAATCTAAGAATTAGGGAACAGACACCCTAATTGACGCGAATTCTAAAGATAGATCTATTGGGCCTAACAAACCCCATCCAAAGTACCGGATGCTTTAGTAATTCGAAATTTATATCATATCCTAAGGGTGTCCCGGAATGATGGGGATATTCTTATATATGCATCTTGTTAATGTCGGTTACCAGGTGTTCACCATATGAATGATTTTTATCTCTATGTATGGGATGTGTATTGAAATATGAAATCTTGTGGTCTATTGTTACGATTTGATATATATAGGTTAAACCTATAACTCACCAACATTTTTGTTGACGTTTAAAGCATGTTTATTCTCAGGTGAATACTAAGAGCTTCCGCTGTTGCATACTAAAATAAGGACAAGATTTGGAGTCCATGTTTGTATGATATTGTGTAAAAACTGCATTCAAGAAACTGATTTCGATGTAACATATTTGTATTGTAAACCATTATGTAATGGTCGTGTGTAAAACAGGATATTTTAGATTATCATTATTTGATAATCTACGTAAAGCTTTTTAAACCTTTATTTATGAAATAAAGGTTATGGTTTGTTTTAAAAATGAATACAGTCTTTGAAAAACGTCTCATATAGAGGTCAAAACCTCGCAACAAAATCAATTAATATGGAACGTTTTTAATCAATAAGAACGGGACATTTCAATTGGTATTAGAGCGTTGGTCTTAGAGAACCAGAAAATTTGCATTAGTGTGTCTTATTGAGTTTGTTAGGATGCATTAGTGAGTCTGGACTTCGACCGTGTTTTCTTTAAAAATGATTGCTTAACATTTTTGTTGGAAACTATATATTATTAACATGTATATATTATGTGATATATTAATCTCTTAACATGTTTGATATTGTGTGATAGATGTCTACCTCTAGCACAAATCCCATTGACTCACCTAATAATAACGAAGAGTCGAATATATATTGGACTGATTCACAAGTTCTCGAAGAAGAACCGGAAGAAGAATCAGAACCGGAAGAAGAATCAGAACCGGAAGAGGAGGAACCGGAGGAGGAAATAGAACCGGTGGGGGAAATAATAAAATGGTTAAGTAAAAGAAAATCCTCAACTAACCGACCAAGGTTAATTATGGTCAATGGTGTTTCCGCCAAGGAAGCAAAATATTGGGAGGATTACCAATTCTTCGATGAATCGGATTTCGACGAGAATTCCGATGATGTTATAGAAATTACCCCAACTGAATTTATAAAGGCAAAAGAAAATAATAAGGGAAAGGGCATAAAAATAGAGAAATCTAATTCCAACCCCGATGAACTTTATATGTATCGTCAACCCCCGAAGCCCTTAAGTTGTAACAATGACCCGGGAACCTCTAAACCACCAGGTTTTTCTAAACCGTTGTGGAAAACGACAGCTCGTATTAGGGGAACATCATATATCCCTAGAAACTTGGCAAAACGAACCAAAACCGAAGAAGAAGAAACGAGCGAGTCGGAATAAGATAGTTGTATTCGTGTGGTGTAATATATGTAATATAGTGTGCTTATGCTTTATGATATATGTAAAAATTGCTTGTATTAATAAGTATTTTTTTTTATGAATCTAACTCTTGTCTATTTTACAGTATAAAAACACAAAATGGATAGACAACCCAATATTTTAAGAGACCTACCCGGAGACATGATTGATGAAATCTTGTCTAGAGTCGGTCAGAATTCTTTGGCACAACTATTTACTGCGAAATCAGTTTGTAAGACATTCGAAGAACGTTCCAAGAATGTCTTGGTTTATAAGAGACTTTCGTTTGAAAGATGGGGGATATCACATTGGGAAACCCATAAGTTACGATGTGTTTACTTTGACGCATATATTGCGGGGAACCCAAATGCTATTTTACGCAACGGGTAAAGAAATTATTTTGACTCAATGTATCCGAATATAGGACTTCATGATTTATAAAAAGCGGCTAACATGCAACATAAAGAAGCATGCTATGCTTACGGGTTATTAATGTTCGCTTCTCACCAAAGTGAGAAAAAGAACATCGGGCTACAACTATTAAACAAAACGCTCTCACAAGTGACGGAGTCGGTAATTGGGGTAAGAAATGAGGTTTTTAGGTTATTACGAGACTGTTGGTCATTACATAACCCTCGTCCCTTTGACGACGTTACAACACGCTGTCTTATCAACGGCCATAACGGTTATGTTCCACAAGACCAAGGATGGGAAGTAATCCTAGTAAAACCAGAATGCATGACTTGTTTCTGGACGTATGAATTACGTGTCTTTATTGCCTTTGCTGAACGACTTGTGTACTAGCTAGAATTATCTTCACAACCATCTTGTATCAAAGTTATTGTGTGCTATATTTCATGCTTTATGTAAAATAAGCGGTATTGTAAGTTTGTAAAATATTGTATAAAAGTTTGAACGCGAAATATTATTATAATCAGTTTTTCATATAGAATTGTAGTAGTTGAATTGTATATTAGCTACTAAGTATGAACTTAACGGGTAGGTACTACCCGAATTTAAACTTATAAAACGCTAATAGGAAGAAAAAGCTTTTATAAATGAGTTCATATTATGCTACGAAATACTATTAACTACTCTTAATATTCTGTATGATTAACTTGTTCCATTTGACTATTTTGAAGGAAATGGCACCGACTACTCGACACACCGTGAATATGAATGAAGTGGAATTCCGTACTTTTCTAGCTTCAAACATAGCCGCAGTACAGGCTGCGCTACATACCAACAATAACCTTGGATCTAGTAGTACAGGAAATCGTGTAGGATGCACCTACAAAGAATTCACTGCCTGCAAACCTTTGGAATTTGATGGAACTGAAGGACCGATCGGATTGAAACGGTGGACCGAGAAGGTCGAATCGGTGTTTGCCATAAGTAAGTGTACTGAAGAGGACAAAGTGAAGTATGCTACGCATACCTTCACAGGTTCTGCGTTAACATGGTGGAATACCTATCTAGAGCAAGTGGGACAAGATGATGCGTACGCACTACCGTGGTCAGCATTCAAGCATTTGATGAACGAGAAGTACCGTCCCAGAACCGAGGTCAATAAGCTCAAGACAGAACTTAGAGGGTTACGAACCCAAGGATTTGATATTACCACATACGAAAGACGATTCACAGAATTGTGCCTATTGTGTCCGGGAGCGTTCGAAGATGAGGAAGAGAAGATCGACGCGTTTGTGAAAGGATTACCGGAAAGAATCCAAGAAGATATAAGTTCACACGAGCCCGCCTCCATACAACAGGCATGTAGAATGGCTCACAAACTAGTGAACCAGATTGAGGAAAGAATTAAAGAACAGACGGCTGAAGAGGCCAATGTGAAGCAAGTCAAAAGAAAGTGGAAGGAAAACGGTGATAAGAATCACCAATACAACAACATCAACAATTACAATAATAATCGCAACAATTATCCCAACAATCGCAACATCAATCGCAACTACAACAAACGGCCCAACAACAACAACAACAACAACAACAACAACAACAACAACAACAACAACAACAACAACAACAACAACAACAACAACAACAGCAACTACAACAATCATCCCAACAACAATAACAACCACAACAACAACAACAATCAGAAGCAGCTATGCCAAAGGTGTGAAAAATATCACTCGGGGTTCTGCACCAAATTTTGCAACAAGTGTAAAAGAAATGGTCATAGCGCGGTGAAGTGTGAGGTCTACGGACCAGGGGTTAACAGAACGAAATGAACAAATGGTGTCGGAATGAGTAATGGCGGAGCAAGTAGTGTCAGAGCAAGTTATGCCAATGTAGTTTGTTATAAATGTGAAAAACCGGGCCACATTATTAGAAATTGCCCGAACCAGGAGAACACGAATGGACTAGGCCGTGGAAGAGTTTTCAATATTAATGCAGCAGAGGCACAGGAAGACCCGGAGCTTGTTACGGGTACGTTTCTTATTGACAATAAATCTACTTACGTTTTATTTGATTCGGGTGCCGATAGAAGCTATATGAGTAGAGATTTTTGTGCTAAATTAAGTTGTCCATTGACGCCGTTGGATAGTAAATTTTTACTCGAATTAGCAAACGGTAAATTAATTTCAGCAGATAATATATGCCGGAATCGAGAAATTAAACTGGGTAGCGAAATATTTAAGATTGATTTGATACCAGTAGAGTTAGGGAGTTTTGATGTAATAGTTGGCATGGACTGGCTGAAGAAGGTGAAAGCAGAGATCGTATGTTATAAAAATGCAATTCGCATTGTACGA
Source organism: Rutidosis leptorrhynchoides (assembly GCF_046630445.1). NCBI lineage: Eukaryota > Viridiplantae > Streptophyta > Magnoliopsida > Asterales > Asteraceae > Rutidosis > Rutidosis leptorrhynchoides. The sequence continues at coordinate 254,664,621 of NC_092341.1, forward strand.
GAAGAAGGAGAACCCTTAATGGTGTACGGAGAAAAGGGCAACATGAAGCTACATCTTATTAGTAATTTGAAGGCACAAAAACTAATAAGAAAAGGTTGCTATGCTGTTCTAGCACACGTCGAGAAAGTATAAACTGAAGAAAAGAGCATCAATGATGTTCCCGTCGCAAAAGAATTTCCCGATGTATTTCCGAAAGAATTACCGGGACTACCTCCACATCGATCTGTTGAATTTCAAATAGATCTTGTACCAGGAGCTGCACCAATAGCTCGTGCTCCTTATAGACTCGCACCCAGCGAGATGAAAGAACTGCAAAGCTAACTGCAAGAACTATTAGAACGTGGTTTCATTCGACCAAGCACATCACCATGGGGAGCTCCTGTTTTGTTTGTCAAGAAGAAGGATGGTACATTTAGGTTGTGTATTGACTACAGAGAGTTGAACAAACTTACCATCAAAAACCGTTATCCACTGCCGAGAATTGACGACTTATTTGATCAACTACAAGGCTCGTCGGTTTATTCGAAGATCGATTTACGTTCTGTATATCATCAAATGCGAGTAAAGGAGGATGATATTCCAAAAACTGCTTTTAGGACGCGTTATGGTCATTACGAGTTTATGGTTATGCCGTTTGGATTGACTAACGCACCAGCTGTGTTCATGGACCTTATGAACCGAGTGTGTGGGCCATATCTTGACAAGTTTGTCATTGTTTTCATCGATGACATACTTATTTACTCAAAGAATGATCAAGAGCACGAAGAACATTTGAGAAAAGTGCTAGAAGTATTGAGGAAAGAAAAACTGTACGCTAAGTTTTCAAAGTGTGCATTTTGGTTAGAATAAGTTCAATTCCTCGGTCACATAGTGAACAAAGAAGGTATCCAGGTGGACCCGGCAAAGATCGAAACCGTTGAAAAGTGGGAAACCCCAAAAACTCCGAAGCATATACGTCAATTTTTAGGATTGGCTGGTTACTACAGAAGATTCATCCAAGATTTCTCCAAAATAGCAAAACCCTTGACTGCATTAACGCATAAAGGGAAGAAATTTAAATGGAAGGATGAACAAGAAAAGGCGTTTCAATTATTGAAGAAAAAGCTAACTACGGCACCTATATTGTCATTGCCTGAAGGGAATGATGATTTTGTGATTTATTGTGACGCATCAAAGCAAGGTCTCGGTTGTGTATTAATGCAACGGACGAAGGTGATTGCTTATGCTTCTAGACAATTGAAGATTCACGAGCAAAATTATACGACGCATGATTTGGAATTAGGCTCGGTTGTTTTTGCATTAAAGACTTGGAGGCACTACTTGTATGGGGTCAAAAGTATTATATATACCGACCACAAAAGTCTTCAACACATATTTAATCAGAAACAACTGAATATGAGGCAGCGTAGGTGGATTGAATTGTTGAATGATTACGACTTTGAGATTCGTTACCACCCAGGGAAGGCAAATGTGGTAGCCGACGCCTTGAGCAGGAAGGACAGAGAACCCATTCGAGTAAAATCTATGAATATAATGATTCACACTAACCTTACTACTCAAATAAAGGAGGCGCAACAAGCAGTTTTAAAAGAGGGAAATTTAAAGGATGAAATACCCAAAGGATCAGAGAAGCATCTTAATATTCGGGAAGACGGAACCCGGTATAGGGCTGAAAGAATTTGGGTACCAAAATTTGGAGATATGAGAGAAATGGTACTTAGAGAAGCTCATAAAACCAGATACTCAATACATCCTGGAACGGGGAATATGTACAAGGATCTTAAGAAACATTTTTGGTGGCCAGGTATGAAAGCCGATATTGCTAAATATGCAGGAGAATGTTTGACGTGTTCTAAGGTCAAAGCTGAACATCAGAAACCATCAGGTCTACTACAACAACCTGAAATCCCGGAATGGAAATGGGAAAGCATTACCATGGATTTCATTACTAAATTGCCAAGGACTGCAAGTGGTTATGATACTATTTGGGTAATAGTTGATCGTCTCACCAAGTCAGCACACTTCCTGCCAATAAGAGAAGATGACAAGATGGAGAAGTTAGCATGACTGTATTTGAAGGAAGTCGTCTCCAGACATGGAATACCAATCTCTATTATCTCTGATAGGGATGGCAGATTTTTTTCAAGATTCTGGCAGACATTACAGCAAGCATTGGGAACTCGTCTAGACATGAGTACTGCCTATCATCCACAAACTGATGGGCAGAGTGAAAGGACGATACAAACGCTTGAAGACATGCTACGATCTTGTGTTATTGATTTCGGAAACAGTTGGGATCGACATCTACCGTTAGCAGAATTTTCCTACAACAACAGCTACCATTCAAGCATTGAGATGGCGCCGTTTAAAGCACTTTATGGTAGAAAGTGCAGGTCTCCGATTTGTTGGAGTGAAGTGGGGGATAGATAGATTACGGGTCCGGAGATAATACAAGAAACTACCGAGAAAATCATTCAAATTCAACAAAGATTGAAAACCGCCCAGAGTCGACAAAAGAGCTACGCGGACAGTAAAAGAAAATATATAGAGTTTGAAATTAGAGAAATGGTCATGCTTAAGGTTTCACCTTGGAAAGGCGTTGTTCGATTTGGTAAACGGGGGAAACTAAATCCAAGGTACATTGGACCATTCAAGATTATAGATCGTGTCGGACCAGTAGCTTACCAACTGGAGCTACCTCAACAACTCGCAGCTGTACATAACACTTTCCACGTCTCAAATTTGAAGAAATGTTTTGCTAAAGAAGATCTCATTATTCCGTTGGACGAAATCCAAATCAATGAAAAACTTCAATTCATTGAAGAACCCGTCGAAATAATGGATCGTGAGGTTAAGAGACTTAAACAAAACAAGATACCGATTGTTAAGGTTCGATGGAATGCTCGTAGAGGACCCGAGTTCACCTGGGAGCGTGAAGATCAGATGAAGAAGAAATACCCGCATTTATTTCCAGAAGATACGTCAACACCTCCAACTGCTTAAAATTTCGGGACGAAATTTATTTAACGGGTAGGTACTGTAGTGACCCGAACTTTTTCATGTTTATATATATATATTAAATGAAATTGTTATTTACATGATTAAGTGTTTCCAACATGTTAAGCAATCAAACTTGTTAAGACTTGATTAATTGAAATAGGTTTCATATAGACAATTGACCACCCAAGTTGACCGGTGATTCACGAACGTTAAAACTTGTAAAAACTATACGATGACATATATATAGTTATATTTATAGTTAACATGATTTCATTATAAGTATGTATCTCATTAGGTATTTTAACAATGAGTTATATACATAAAAATGAGACTATTAATTTAAGAAACTCGAAAATGATATATATAACGATTATCGTTATAACAACGTCTTACTAGGTTCATATGAATCATATTAAGATATTGATACACTTGGTTAATTATGTTAAATGATAAGTAAATATATTATTAAGTGTATTAACAAAGAAATACATATGTAAAAATAAGACTACTAACTTAATGATTTCGAAACGAGACATATATGTAACGATTATCGTTGTAACGACATTTAACTGTATATATATCATACTAAGATATATTATATATCATAATATCATGATAATATAACAATTTAACATCTCATTTGTTATAATAAACAATGGGTTAACAACATTCAACAAGATCGTTAACCTAAAGGTTTCAAAACAACATTTACATGTAACGACTAACGATGACTTAACGACTCAGTTAAAATGTATATACATGTAGTGTTTTAATATGTATTCATACACTTTTTAAAGACTTCAAGACACTTATCAAAATACTTCTACTTAACAAAAATGCTTACAATTACATCCTCGTTCAGTTTCATCAACAATTCTACTCGTATGCACCCGTATTCGTACTCGTACAATACACAGCTTTTAGATGTATGTACTATTGGTATATACACTCTAATTATCAGCTCTTAGCAGCCCATGTGAGTCACCTAACACATGTGGGAACCATCATTTGGCAACTAGCATGAAATATCTCATAAAATTACAAAAATATGAGTAATCATTCATGACTTATTTGCATGAAAACAAAATTACATATCCTTTATATCTAATCCATACACCAACGACCAAAAACACCTACAAACACTTTCATTCTTCAATTTTCTTCATATAATTGATCTCTCTCAAGTTATATCTTCAAGTTCTAAGTGTTCTTCATAAATTCCAAAAGTTCTAGTTTCATAAAATCAAGAATACTTCCAAGATTGCAAGTTTACTTCCAAGTTTTCTAAATCCATTCCAAGTAATCATCCAAGATCAAGAAACCTTTGTTACTTACAGTAGGTTATCTTTCTAATACAAGGTAATAATCATATTCAAACTTTAATTCAATTTCTATAACTATAACAATCTTATTTCGAGTGGAAATCTTACTTGAAATTGTTTTCGTGTCATGATTCTGCTTCAAGAACTTTCAAGCCATCCAAGGATTCTTTGAAGCTAGATCTATTTTTCTCATTTCTAGTAGGTTTATCCAAGGAACTTGAGGTAGTAATGATGTTCATAACATCATTCGATTCATACATATAAAGCTATCTTATTCGAAGGTTTAAACTTGTAATCACTAGAACATAGTTTAGTTAATTCTAAACTTGTTCGCAAATAAAAGTTAATCCTTCTAACTTGACTTTTAAAATCAACTAAACACATGTTATATATCTATATGATATGCTAACTTAATGATTTAAAACCTGGAAACACGAAAAACACCGTAAAACCGGATTTACGCCGTCGTAGTAACACCGCGGGCTGTTTTGGGTTAGTTAATTAAAAACTATGATAAACTTTGATTTCAAAGTTGTTATTCTGGGAAAATGATTTTTATTATGAACATGAAACTATATCCAAAAATTATGGTTAAACTCAAAGTGGAAGTATGTTTTCTAAAATGGTCATCTAGACGTCGTTCTTTCGACTGAAATGACTACCTTTACAAAAATGACTTGTAACTTATTTTTCCGACTATAAACCTATACTTTTTCTGTTTAGATTCATAAAATAGAGTTCAATATGAAACCATAGCAATTTGATTCACTCAAAACGGATTTAAAATGAAGAAGTTATGGGTAAAATAAGATTGGATAATTTTTCTCATTTTAGCTACGTGAAAATTGGTAACAAATCTATTCCAACCATAACTTAATCAACTTGTATTGTATATTATGTAATCTTGAGATACCATAGATACGTATACAATGTTTCGACCTATCATGTCGACACATCTATATATATTTCGGAACAACCATAGACACTCTATATGTGAATGTTGGAGTTAGCTATACAGGGTTGAGGTTGATTCCAAAATATATATAGTTTGAGTTGTGATCAATACTGAGATACGTATACACTGGGTCGTGGATTGATTCAAGATAATATTTATCGATTTATTTCTGTACATCTAACTGTTGACAACTAGTTGTAGGTTACTAACGAGGACAGCTGATTTAATAAACTTAAAACATCAAAATATATTAAAAGTGTTGTAAATATATTTTGAACATACTTTGATATATATGTATATATTGTTATAGGTTCGTGAATCAACCAGTGGCCAAGTCTTACTTCCCGACGAAGTAAAAATCTGTGAAAGTGAGTTATAGTCCCACTTTTAAAATTTAATATTTTTGGGATGAGAATACATGCAGGTTTTATAAATGATTTACAAAATAGACACAAGTACGTGAAACTACATTCTATGGTTGAATTATCGAAATCGAATATGCCCCTTTTTATTAAGTCTGGTAATCTAAGAATTAGGGAACAGACACCCTAATTGACGCGAATTCTAAAGATAGATCTATTGGGCCTAACAAACCCCATCCAAAGTACCGGATGCTTTAGTAATTCGAAATTTATATCATATCCTAAGGGTGTCCCGGAATGATGGGGATATTCTTATATATGCATCTTGTTAATGTCGGTTACCAGGTGTTCACCATATGAATGATTTTTATCTCTATGTATGGGATGTGTATTGAAATATGAAATCTTGTGGTCTATTGTTACGATTTGATATATATAGGTTAAACCTATAACTCACCAACATTTTTGTTGACGTTTAAAGCATGTTTATTCTTAGGTGAATACTAAGAGCTTCCGCTGTTGCATACTAAAATAAGGACAAGATTTGGAGTCCATGTTTGTATGATATTGTGTAAAAACTGCATTCAAGAAACTAATTTCGATGTAACATATTTGTATTGTAAACCATTATGTAATGGTCGTGTGTAAAACAGGATATTTTAGATTATCATTATTTGATAATCTACGTAAAGCTTTTTAAACCTTTATTTATGAAATAAAGGTTATGGTTTGTTTTAAAAATGAATGCAGTCTTTGAAAAACGTCTCATATAGAGGTCAAAATCTCGCAACGAAATCAATTAATATGGAACGTTTTTAATCAATAAGAACGGGACATTTCAGTTGGTATCAGAGCGTTGGTCTTAGAGAACCGGAAAATTTGTATTAGTGTGTCTTATCGAGTTTGTTAGGATGCATTAGTGAGTCTGGACTTCGACCGTGTTTTCTTTAAAAATGATTGCTTAACATTTTTGTTGGAAACTATATATTATTAACATGTATATATAATGTGATATATTAATCTCTTAACATGTTTGATATTGTGTGATAGATGTCTACCTCTAGCACAAATCCCATTGACTCACCTAATAATAACGAAGAGTCGAATATATATTGGACTGATTCACAAGTTCCCGAAGAAGAACCGGAAGAAGAATCAGAACTGGAAGAAGAATCAGAACCGGAAGAGGAGGAACCGGAGGAGGTAATAGAACCGGTGGGGGAAATAATAAAACAGTTAAGTAAAAGAAAATCCTCAACCAACCGACCAAGGTTAATTATGGTCAATGGTGTTTCCGCCAAGGAAGCAAAATATTGGGAGGATTACCAATTCTCCGATGAATCGGATTCCGACGAGAATTCCGATGATGTTATAGAAATTACCCCAACTGAATTTAAAAAGGCAAAAGAAAATAATAAGGGAAAGGGCATAAAAATAGAGAAATCTAATTCCAACCCCGATGAACTTTATATGTGAAAATAATAAGGGAAAGGGCATAAAAGTAGAGAAATCTGTGAAAGTGAGTTATAGTCCCACTTTTAAAATCTAATATTTTTGGGATGAGAATACATGCAGGTTTTATAAATGATTTACAAAATAGACACAAGTACGTGAAACTACATTCTATGGTTGAATTATCGAAATCGAATATGCCCCTTTTTATTAAGTCTGGTAATCTAAGAATTAGGGAACAGACACCCTAATTGACGCGAATCCTAAAGATAGATCTATTGGGCGTAACAAACCCCATCCAAAGTACCGGATGCTTTAGTACTTCGAAATTTATATCATATCCGAAGGGTGTCCCTGAATGATGGGGATATTCTTATATATGCATCTTGTTAATGTCGGTTACCAGGTGTTCACCATATGAATGATTTTTATCTCTATGTATGGGATGTATATTGAAATATGAAATCTTGTGGTCTATTATTATGATTTGATAATATATAGGTTAAACCTATAACTCACCAACATTTTTGTTGACGTTTTAAGCATGTTTATTCTCAGGTGATTATTAAGAGCTTCCGCTATGGCATACTAAAATAAGAACAAGATTTGGAGTCCATGCTTGTATGATATTATGTAAAAACTGCATTCAAGAAATTTATTTTTGATGTAATATATTCTTATTGTAAACCATTATGTAATGGTCGTGTGTAAACGGTATATTTTAGATTATCATTATTTGATAATCTACGTAATGCTTTTAAACCTTTATCGATAAAATAAATGTTATGGTTGTTTTAAAAATGAATGCAGTCTTTGAAAAACGTCTCATATAGAGGTCAAAACCTCGCGACGAAATCAATTAATATGGAACGTTTATAATCAATATGAACGGGACATTTTGAATGCCTTAGGCCTCCTTCCGAAATCAAGGGGTTAGTAAAATTCGTGGCTAACAGTATTCAAACATCAAATCACATGGTTGTAATCATTATGTTTTCCAGTATACTTGTCAGCTTATATTGCGACATACGCGCTCAATGTTTTAGATGAGTTTAGAATCATTCATAATACATTTCACGCATCCAGCTTACCGAAGATGCCTGTAAGGCTAAAAACACCATCTTCCCTTTTGTGGATATATATTCAGATGACATACTCATGTTAAGCAGAAACGAAATCGATTTGTTGATCTCTTAGGACAAGAGACTTAATTAATGGCATGGACCCATTCTTACTTTCATACAATGAAATACCTTTCAGGGTAAATAACTTACTTCTGAGCCCTCAAGACTCACGGAACTTTGATACGCTCCTTCTTATTCGAATACGGTACCACTATAGGTCACTCCTTAAAATTTTGGGACGAAATTTTCTTTAACAGGTGGGTAATGTAACGACCCTGGAAATTTCAACTCTTAATTAATAATTGTTATTATTAATACTTGTGATTTAATGAATGTATGTTATTACATTTACTTGTTACCGCGATTAACTTTGAATGCCCGATTCGTCTTTGTGACACGTACATTACACGAATAATATTTTTGAATATTATTTACATTCATGATTAATTTTTATTAATCATTTTTAATTAACTATGATTATTAGATAATTACTTGGGCTTTGTTGGATTGAATTGTTAATCACTTGAACTTGGGCTTTTATTAGTATTAATGGACTTAAGAAGCCCACCCTACTTCTTTAATGGACTAGTTAGCCCATTTATTTTTATGAAAGTATCACATTAAGGATTAACTAGTTAGTTTAATACATAAGGAATCTAGTTGCATGATACTTGCACCTTATCCCCATGAAAACACCTCTTATAACCATCTTTTTAAGCTAATTACATGAAGGATCTATTGGACACTTCCCTCCCCCCTTCCCTTTGTAAACCGTCGACTTTGAATGCATGGGGGAAGGGGGTTCAAAATATTTTTTTTTTGTTACATATTACTAGTATTACTCTTGCATTCTCCCATTTCTTCACACACACATACATCTTTTTCTCTCAAACTTTCTCTCATTCTTCTCTCAAAAACTTGTAAGTAATAAGGCTTTGTTTCTCTCTTTTTCTTCCAACAAAACCGTGGCCTAGAACACCTCTCATCATCATTCTTTTGTTGTTAATTTGTTACTTGTTCTTGGTTGTAGCTTACTTACTTGTTATTGTAGTTATTACTTACTAGTATTTAAGAATCAAACTCTTTAGTTTGTTTTTCTTCTTATCTTGTATTTACAAGAACACACAAGAACTAAACTTTCTAGTTTATGTTCTACATTTAATGTCTTAAAGATTGTAAGTTCATATGTTGTTAAAATCATACTTATGTTCATGAAGTAAACTTAAAGTCTACTTCTTTAAAGATCAAAGCTTTGGTTGAATCTTTAAAAGTATGAACAACCATGACTTATTAACTTGTTTATTTAGTTTATTACTTCATTTACTTGCACTTTAATTTCGTGATTTTGGTTATTATTGGTCAAGTGTTACTAGTTAACTTTGATCTCATTAATCTTGAACTAAAGTTAACTTTAAGAGTTCAAGAACATGGAAGTGTAACTTTTTAGTTATAACTTCAAGTACTTATGTAAGATCTAAGTTTATATAGCTTATGGTCTTCTAACTTTGTCATAATCAAGAGCTTATGAGCTTACATATACTTTACAAGATGAAAATCTAAGTTTTGTAGCTTTTGGTTTCATTAAAGTAAAGATTCAAGTGTTATTACTTAAGGTTTAACTTAATAACTTTAGATCTAGACTTTTGAGTCTTGGATCTTCAAGATCAAACTAAGAACTATGTTCTACAACTTAAGATCTTGAGTAGTTAGTTACTTTCAAGTTTAGAGTTCAATATTACTTTTATATTTCAAGTATGTGTTAAATCTAAGACTTTGATGTAACTTTGGTTCATCAAAACACTTGCAACACTTAAGTGAGTTGTGCTACATATCTTAGACTTACACTTGTGTTATGATGGTCAAAACTTGGTAAAAATGATGTAAACCTATCAACAAGTTATACACTTGAAGCTAAATGCATCAAGGATGAGAACTGTGATGAACATCAAGCACCAAGAACCCACCGGAACCTACTGTTTTACTGTTTCTGGGTCTGATCAGTAATACTTGGGCTACTGTAAATATGATATTCTGTTAGATCTTTTCGAGTATATAACTTTTCATTTAGGACTCGTCTTAATCCGAGTTACGGTTTAGGATTTATGGCCCTCCGATCGTCACTATGTCCTTTTAACATTGTGCTGAAAATTCTGACCTACTCGCACTTAGACCGTCGCCACGGTCAAACGAAGACGAGTTTTCTTCTGGAATTTTTACCACAACTAAAGGACCCATATACAGAGCCATGGCCACTAGTCTCACCTTATTTCAGTAGGTATAGAGGCCATGGTGACTGATCCAAGTCAGCCTTTGTTTTAAACTTCTTTCATGAACGAAACTTTCTTTACACCTTTTGTTTGATGATGAATGATGATGACCTTTAAGACCTAAATTACATACTTATAAACCTATCGGGAAGATTTACGGACTTAGTAATATTTGACTTAGGTTGAGGACTTTTCGGACCTACATACTTGCTTACTTTCCGACTCAACTTTATCACTACTTTCCCACTGTGAGTTATAGCATCGTTTTTACTTTAACTATTTTGGGAACTGAGAATACATGTGAATTTTATGTTTTACATACTAGGCACGAGTACTTAAACTTTATATATGTGTGGGTTATACAACGGCATAAACATTCCCTTTAGCTCGGTAACGTTTAGTCATCGGTTTTTGAACCGGTGAACGCGAATCTTAGATATGGATCCGCAGGGTTTGACATCCCCATTCGGGCTAGTCGCGCTAGCATTTAACGAGTGTTTAATACTTCATAAACATACGCACTTGCCAAGTGTACTTTCAGGGGGTGATATATTATTAAACGTTAAGTTAGTTACCGAGTGCCCACGGTTGAACATATACTTTATCATACTGATTTGGATTACTGATTTAAACGCTTGTTGAAGCACTGAAATCTCGTGGCCTATCTTACATTACTATTGTACTTAAACTATAGGTCACCAACCTTTGTGTTGACGTTTTAAACCATGTTTTTCTCAGGTGCTTAAGGTTGCTTGCTTCCGCTGTTGTACTAGACATGCCTTGTAGACTTCCGCTGTGCTTACTAGAGTTGTCACCGCATGAAACATATTATCTTGCATTCAAACTTGATTACTTTTGAACAATGATTTGTAACGACCTAAGGGTCACGTACTATTACCTTTGCTTCTATTCATAGAAGCATACTTTTGGTTGTAAAACATTTGACGTTGGTTATGACGTCACCTTTTATCATGAATGCAAACTTGTTTTGAAAACGCATATAGTGTTTGACCTTGTAATGATCCTATTGTTGATTGTCCGTACATGTTGACTTAGTTCGGGGCATCACAAACGCAGACTCTCTGCGGCGATAAACGAAGCCAATAATAAGCAGAAATTTGCAAAGTACTACAATCAGCGTGTGCGTTCGCGCTCTTATAAGTGCGGGGACTTAGTTTGGCGTCAGAACGACGTAAGTCATGCGGAGGATACTGGGAAATTGGGCCCCCGTTGGGAAGGTGCATACAGGGTAGCAAAAGCAAGCAACACCGGGGCATACCATCTCGAGACATTAGATGGAAAACCTGTGAAACGCACTTGGCACGCGACATTGTTGAAAAAATGTTATATGTAGCTGGATGGACCTGATCACTCCTATTTATTTTAGCACATTATTTTTTCTATGCATTTTTCGTCCGTTTGGATGTGTCGCGGTTGTAATAATGATTAATGCCAATTAAATATTTACTCGTGCATACTTTTATTGTTTATTGCTTTCTTTTTTGTATGCGGTTCCTGCCTACTTAAGGGGTGTCCTCTAGCCCCCTTGCGGCAGAAGCCTGTTTGGTTACAAGGCTAGACATCAACGGCAGGCGAAGGGAATTGGTTTTCCCTAGCCAAGTGCCACGCAGAGTAGATGGCTTCCAAGTCGACTTAAAAATACAAGCATTGGTTTGCTTGTGCGTAATTACTCTCGCATTGGTTTACTTGAGGAACTCTTAAGCATAAAAGCATTGGTTTGTTTTTAGTTGCGTTGCTTACCATACAGCTAAAGTGCACCTCTAGTACATGACAAAGCGATGACGCAGTAGCTTTTGAGTCTAAATTGTTGGTTTATTTTACGCAGTACCTGCGCATACGCATGAGTTTTGGTTAACTATGCACATGGGCATGCGGTTCATCCTTTGTTTTGATTCGCGATATATAAACATACTAATACGCTACGCATGCATAACACGATAATATATCGAATTAAGTTATTACATATGACAATTGTTTCAAACGCCTGCCCGACACGGGACTTAGGGCCTAAAAATTATTTTTACAAATTCTCTGCCTAAGCATAGGACTTACGGCGCGGACGATTACAAGTTAAATCTAAAAATCCTCCTTGAGAAAACCATCAATTGGCATATTGGGATCCGCAGCGAATGCGTCTATTAGGGGGATCGGGATGGACTGGATGGCCTGCTCCGCTTCTAGGAGCGCCTCAGCTGTACCCTCTTTCAAATGTTTTCGCACAACTTCAGGGTACGGTAGTGTGAGGTCGCAGCCTTTGATCACCTCAAGCATGACCTTGTTATTTTCATGCTCTTTCACCGCATCGACGTAGGCGTTGAACTTTTTGGTGACGGGCCCCGAGTCCATTACCTTCTGCGCGATGACGGGAAGGGAGGTGCGAAGCTTTGACAAGCCTGCCTCCGCTAGCTCGTGGCCAGTCACCGCATCGTCCATCTCCCTGCGCACAATTTCCAGTTCCATCCACAGGCGCTCCGTCTCCCCTTTAGCCTAGTCAATCGCCCCCACAGCCTCACGGTTCTTTTTCCTTTCCACAATTAGCGCGGCTTTTGTCTCCGCCGCAGTCACCTCAACTGCCTTGCGCGCTTCTTCCGCGACATCCCTGCCTTTTTTGACCTGGTCAACGCCCGCTTGCAGCAGTCCCAACTCTGTTTCTTTCCGCACGGCCACTTGATACAAATTGGTGGAGCGGCGGGCCTGATCCGCAAACATACCAAAGAACACAAGGCCGTTCTGGACAAAGGCATTGAGCGCTTGGTGAAAGGGCAGTGCGGCTAGCTGATTGCGGAACTCAGCCAGAAAGATTTGTTGCAGAAACGCAGAATGCTCTGCGGCGTTTTCGGCGGAGGACTGGGTGATCTGCGCCAGGTTTGCCAATCGGAAGCTACCGGGCGGTGGGACTGGCGTAGAATCAGAGTCAAGGTGTATCGCCCTGTCCCTGGACGTGGCGGTAGCCTCCAGTTCCGGATTTTCCTGCGGCGGCGCCTGCTGCGTCTCCTCAATATGCTCTGCATATCAGTAACTTGTTATCACATGAAGTTAATCGTACGGTGTTTAGGAAAGAAAAGAGATGCTTACCGGTGATAGGAGGAGGAAGATCTATGGATGCTGGATCGACGGGGACAAAGTTGTCATTCCGCATGTCCTCCTTTTGTTTAGGAGTTAGCTTCTTCTTCTTCTGCTTGGTTTGGGTGGCTTCGGCAGCCTTGCGCTTATTATCCGAGGTGGCACGTTCTTGCCAGTCTTCTCCTGCTCAAGCGGCTCATTAACATTCTGCTTGTGGAAGGAGATGGCCGCAATCTCCTCTGCGGTAAGCACTTTCTTCATCTTCATCTCTGCAAGCATATGTGCAATATTAAAACTTGTATGTATACGCTAGTGGTTAAATATTCATATGCATTTATACTATTCCTACCATTGCCATTCGGCGCGATTATGGCTGGAGGCATGTTCTCCCATGTCCAGTGCGCGGATATCCTTCCCAACCGCATCATAACATTCCCATATGACCGGTGCACAAGCTGTGCGTTAGCGCACTACGCTAACAGCTTCGTTTCCTCGTCATCAAGGACGGGGGTTTTGTTCACATCCTTAGCCATGCTTTCGCACCAGACAAGTGTTTGCAGAAAGGTGGCTCCTACAACAGATTGGTCAATAAAAAAGAAGGTTTCTTTCCAGTGACCCGCGTTCGATTTGGGGGTTTTGGTGAAGTTCTGACGAGCGAAGAAAGTGAACCATGACTTGTGATGATTCGCTAAGCGGTATAGGTGGCAGAACACCTTCACTAAGGGTGTAACGACCCTGGAATTTCCAACGTTTATTTATTAATAATTATTATTATTAATACGTGTGATTAAACGAATGTATGTTATTACATTTACATGTTGCTATGATTGCCCGTACTTGACTTTTAAGTGCCCGAAACGTCTTTGTGACACCCGGAACTTTCACGAATAATATTTTTAGATATTATTTACATTCATGATTAAATTTATTAATCATTTTAATTAACTAAGGCTATTAGTTAGTTACTTGGGCTTTAATTGGTTTAACTTGTGATTTATTTGAACTTGGGCTTTGTTAGTGTAATGGACTCATGTTAATGGACTTCCAAGCCCACCCTACACTACTAGTGGACTTAGTTAGCCCATACTACATGTAAGTATTAGTTTCAAAGTGTAACTAGTTAGTCATTTACCTTGGAATCTAGTTAGCAACTTATCCCCATGAAACCCCCTCTAATAACCACCTTTTATGAGCTTTACCATGCATGGACCATTGAACACTCTTCTCCCCCCCTTGACCCATGAAACCGTCGGCCACCCCTTGTAGAGGGAGTTTTATTTCATTTTTTTTTATTACTTCTACTTACTTCTCATTCATTCTCTCATTCAAACACAAACACACTTCTACTTGCAATTATCTTTCTCTCTTTTTCTCTCAAGGTTTCTTTGCTCTTTGTAAGTAAACTTGAAGACATTTTCTCTTCTTCTTTTCTCCCTAAAACCGTATACATACATGCAAATCATCATCATCATTTGTTGTTCTTTGTAGTTAATGTTACTTGTCTTGTTAATTGTTGTTATTTACTTACATGTTTCAAGAATCTAACTTTCTAGTTTGATTCATCTTTTATCTTGTTTTAACAAGAACAATCAAGAACTAAACTCTCTAGTTTAGGTTCTACATATAATGTTTCAAAGATTATAAAGCTCTTGTGTTGATTAAAGACATACTTGAAGCTCATGAAGTAAACTTTAAAGTTTACTTTCTAAAGATCAAACCTTGGTTTGAATCTTTAAAGTATGAACAACCATGAACAAATTACATGTTTACTTAGTTACTTCTTCATTTTATGCACTTTAATTTCATGTAGTTAGATTATATGGTCAAGTACTACAAGTTAGTCTTGATCTCATATCTGTTGGAACTAAAAGTTAACTTAAAAGTTCAAGAACATGTAAATAAGTTTTCTTTAAATATAACTTTGTATACTTATACTTGATCTAGACTTTTGAGTCTTGGATCTTCAAGATCTAACTAAGAACTATGTTCTACATCTTAAGATCTTGATTAGTTAGTTAACTTTCAAGTTTATAGTTCAATATTTCTTTTAAAGTTCATGTATGTGTTAGATCTAAGACTTTGATGTAACTTTGGTTCATCAAACTACATGCAACTCTTAAGTGAGTTGTGCTTCATGTCTAAGACTTGCACTAGTGTTATGATGGTCAAGACTTGGTTAAGATGATGTAACCACATCCATGAGTTGTACACTTGAAGCTATATGCATCAAGGATGAGAACCATGATGAACATCAAGCACCAAGACCACCGGAACCCTTTTAAACTTACTGTTTCTGTCCAAAACTTTCTGACCTGATGCTTCTGGAACATACCAGTAGACCTGGGCTGTTATAACCTTGATTTTTAGATAGATATTTTCGATTAGATAACTTTTCATATAGGACTCGTCTTAATCCGTGTTACGGTTTAGGATTTATGGCCCTCCGATCGTTACTATGTCCTTTAACGTTGTGTAGAAATTTCTGACCTACTCGCACTTAGACCGTCGCCACGGTCAAACCAAGATGAGTTTGATTCTGTAAATTTTACCACACTTAAGGAACTGATAGACGGAGCCATGGCCACTGGTCTCACCTTTATTCAGTAAGGGTAGAGGCCGTGGTGACTGACTGAAGTCAGACTTTGTTTTAAACTACTTTCATAAACGAAACCTACCTTACGCCTTTTGTTTAATGATGAATGATGATGACCCTCAAGACCTTAAATACATACTTTTAAACCTATTAAGACGATTTACTGACTTAGTACTATTTGACTTAGGTTGAGGACCTCGGACCATTTACTTGCACACCTTTCCCGACTACTACTTTACCGCTACATATCATTGTGAGTTATAGCATTCCCTTTTTACTTTAACTTATTTTGGGAACTGAGAATACATGCGGATTTTATGTTTTACATACTAGGCACGAGTAATTAAACTTATATATGTGTGGGTTATACAACGGCATAAACATTCCCTTTAGCTCGGTAATGTTTAATCATTGATTTTTGAACAGTGAACGCGAATCTTAGATATGGATCCATACGGTTTGACATCCCCACTCGGGCTAGTTGCACTAGCATTTAACGAGTGTTTAATACTTCGTAAACATACGCACTTTCCAAGTGTACTTTCAGGGGGTATAAACGTTAAGTTAGTTACCAAGTGCCCACGGTTAACATATACTTTATCATACTGTTTTGAAACGCTCTTTGTAGCACTGAAATCTTGTGGCCTACCTTACATACTGTTATACTTAAACTATAGCTCACCAACCTTTGTGTTGATGTTTTTAAGCATGTTTTTCTCAGGTGCTTGAGGTTAGCTTCCGCTGTGTACTAGTCGTACTGTAGACACCCGCTGCTTAGAGTTGTCATCGCATGAACTACTTTATTTTGCATTCAAACATTCGTACTTTTGAACTATGACTTGTAACGACCATTGTGGTCACATACACTTATTATTTGCTTCTACTTAGGGAATCATGCTTTTGAAATGTAAAACATTTGATGTCGGTTATGACATCACCTTTTTTTTATCGTGAATGCAACTTCTTTAATTACAGCATATAGTACTTAACCTTGTAATGATCCTGTTGTTGATGATTCGTACACGATGGTTTTGTACGGGGCATCACATTTGGTATCAGAGCATTGGTTGTAGGGAATTAGGTTGCATTAGTGAGTCTAAGACCGACCCGAGTAGGATTCACTAATAGGACTAATCTACAACTTGCTAGTTTACGTGTTTCTGCTGAACTTACTGCATGCTGCTGCTTACTGTTACTGCCATATGCCATATGCTATTACATGATTTCACTACTGCATGATGCTACTTGCTTTCGATTGCATGCTACTTTCATACGAATTACTGTTATTGCCATGCTAGTTACCGTTATACATGATTTAAACTGTTGGCCTATTATTTGCTTGCTTTATGACATACTGACATGGAAAATTTATTTTTCCTTGTTCAGATGTCAGATGTTCCACCTGCTGGCATTTCGGGCAGTACAGACTCAGACCCCGTCGCCCTACCTACTGCTACACCTGCTGCTGCTACTGCCGATACACCGGCCCCAACACCCACTAGTGATCCCGGCACTTCTACTTCCGGAGCTGGTACTAGTGCACCTGCCCCAGTGTCTGCTCCCGGACCCTCGAGGTCACAGCCCCGCATTGGTGGTATTGAGATCCCCGCGGAGTTCGGGGAAGGGCCGTTTCGTAACCACATGCGCACGCCTTGCCAACGCACTCCCGACGGACGTTTAGTCGTGATTTCGCCAGGCAGACACAGACAGATGTTGGCCGCCTTCGGACGCTTCGGATTACCAGCTCAGCCACCAGTGTCACCACCACACGATTCGGATGACTCATCATCCGCCGATTCTTCATCATCAGACGACTCCAGCGATGATGAGGATCCTGCTGATAGACCTATTCAGGCACCCTCCACCCCGCCGAAGAAGCGGTACCGTTTCGACGGCACCGTCATTCCAGGGGTGAATGGAGGTCGTGCTTTTACTGATGCTTTTGGCCAGCGTCGTAGGGTTACTGCTCATAAACGAGTTATGCCATACCCTGCCGACCCACAGATACGTAAGGTTCCCCGTTACGTATTGACTATTCCTGGAACCGTACCACCTAGATTTAGATACGGACCACTTACATCTAGGGACGTACCGTCTACATCAAGAGCCGGACCATCTACATCAGCACCACCGGAACCACCCGCACCACCCGCCCCACCTGCACCGCCTGACCCACCAGCTCCCTCTAACGAGGAACTGATGAGGGAGATTGAGACTCTCCGAGCTCGAGTCACTGAGCTCGAGGAGCAGTTGGCTCGAGGAGCAGTTCACCCGCCTTCACCGTAGGACCTTGTATTTAGATTTCATGATGTAATCTAGATATAGTTTCATGTATTTCATATGTATTGTACGAACTTATTCAGATGTATGAAACTTATTATTATTAATGAATGGAACTTTGCGTTATTTAATTCTTGCACGATGTTCTATTTACATTGCTGTACGATGATTCTATGGTATTTGTACCTAGATGCATTATTTAATAAAATGTGATGTTTTGATTCCATGTTGGTTACTATATACTGTATTATTACTACTTGCATACTGGATTTTGACTTGAGTCAAAATTTTTGTTTAGAATACCATGGCTAACGGAAGATCCACACCTACCGCCGCCCAGATTGAGGACATGATCAACGAACGGGTCGCTGCAGCCCTAGCAGAAAGAAATCTCGAAGCTCCACCGCCACCACCACCGGTTATTCCACCCGTTCGAAATGGGTGTACATACAAGGAATTCCAGAGCTGCAAACCGCATAACTTCAGCGGCACCGAGGGACCAGTTGGTCTCACCAGATGGTTCGAGAAACTTGAATCAGTATTCCGAGTTAGCAACTGTTCGGAGGACAATAAGACCAAGTTTGCATCTTGCACGCTATCTGACGGTGCGCTAACGTAGTGGAACACGTTAGCTCAAGCGAAAGGGATTGATGAGGCGTATGCTACGCCTTGGGAAGAGTTTAAGTGTGCTATGATTGAGGAATACTGTCCAAGGACCGAAATACAAAAGATGGAGATCGAATTTATGCAGTTGAAAGCCGTGGGAAACGATCTTAACAGTTACAATCGTAGGTTTTTGGAGTTAGCACTGATGTGTCCGACCATGGTCACCCCCGAATTTAAGTGCTTGGAGAAATACTTCTCGGGACTTCCTAAGTCCATCAAGGGTAATGTTACCTCATCCAAACCACCGAATGTTCCCGAAGCAATGCGCATGGCGCATAATCTCATGAATCAGATTCTTATTGATGAGCCGGAGAAGGCTAAGTTTGAAGCTGGTAGTAGCGAAAAGAGGAAATGGGATAACAACCACAACAACAACAACAACAACAATAACAGGGGAAGAAACTACGATCAAACCTCCGCCAAGAGGCACAACAATGATGGAAACCCTAATCCCAACAACAACACCAACACCAACCCGAACTACAAAGGAACCTTACCACAATGCAAGAGGTGTTACAAACACCACACTGGGTATTGCAATATTGTTTGTGAGAAATGCCAACGGGCTGGGCATATCGGAAAAGACTGCAAGGTCACCACTTTGAATGGGAAGCCGAACCCCACAGGGCCGAAGAAGTGTTACGAATGCGGGCAGACGGGCCATTTCAGAAATGCATGTCCAAATAAGCGAAAAGATGGAGGACCACCTCGTGGTAGAGCTTTTAATGTTAATGCAAGGGACGCACGCGATAACCCTGACTTGGTGACAGGTATATTCACAATCAACAATCTTTTAGCTTCTGTCTTGTTTGATACTGGTGCGGATAGAAGTTATGTATGTAGACATTTTTGCGACAAGATTAATTGGTCATTAGTCCCGTTAAAAGAAAGTATGCTTGTCGAGGTCGCAAATGGAAAACTTGAAAAGGTTGACCATATTAGTCGTGGAGCTATTATCAACATAACTGGTACAGATTTTGAAATTGATTTGATACCTATCAAACTGAGAAGTTTTGACGTAATCGTCGGTATGGATTGGGTGAGCAAGATAAAGGCCGATATTATCTGTGGAGATAAAGCACTTCGCATACCATAAGGAGATGGCGAACCACTGGTTATCTATGGAGAGAGATGTACCTCGAAGTTGAACCTCATTAGTTGCGTGAAAGCGCAAAAGATTATGAAGAAGGGACGTTTTGCTGTCCTAGCACATGTGAAAGCGGTAGAAACTGAGGTGAAGAGCATGAACGACGTTCGAATTGTGAACAAATTTTCCGATGTCTTCCCAGAGAAATTGCCTGGATTGCCGCCGCAGAGAGCAGTAGAGTTTCAGATTGATTTAGTGCCAGGAGCAGCACCTATAGTTCGCGCACCTTATAGACTCGCGCCTTCCGAGATGTAAGAATTACAGAGTCAACTACAAGAGCTGTTAGACCGAGGATTTATTCAACCAAGTTTCTCGCCTTGGGCGCACCTGTGTTGTTTGTGAAGAAGAAGGATGGATCTTTCCGTATGTGTATCGACTACCGTGAACTCAACAAATTGACAATCAAGAATCGGTATCCTCTTCCACGAATTGACGATCTTTTTGATCAACTACAAGGATCGAGCGTTTATTCAAAGATCGATTTGCGATCCGGATATCACCAGCTGAGGGTGAAGGAAAGTGACGTGATGATAACTGCATTCAGGACCCGTTATGATCATTATGAGTTTCTCGCGATGCCATTCGGTTTGACAAATGCACCTGCCGTGTTCATGGATCTCATGAATCGTGTCTGTAAGCCGTACTTGGACAAGTTTGTTATCGTCTTCATAGATGATATCCTCATCTACTCTAAGAGCGATGAAGAACATGAGCAACACCTCCGATTAATGCTTGAACTCTTAAGACAAGAGCAACTTTATGCTAAATTCTCTAAGTCCGAATTTTGGTTGAAGGAAGTACAGTTTCTGGGTCATGTTGTGAGCGACCAGGGTATCAAAGTTGATCCCGCCAAGATTGAAGCCATCAGCAAGTGGGAGACCCCCACTACTCCAATGCATATTCGCCAATTCCTAGGTCTTGCCAGTTATTACCGAAGATTCATCGAAGGATTTTCTCTGATTGCGCGTCCTTTGACCGCACTGACTCACAAGGGCAAGAAGTTCATTTGGGAACCCGCACACGAATCAGCATTTCAAACTTTGAAGAAGAAGTTAACCACCGTACCTATCCTATCGCTTCCCGAAGGCAGTGACGATTTCATTGTTTATTGTGATGCATCGAAGAGTGGTTTTGGTTGTGTACTGATGCAATGATCAAAGGTTATTGCCTATGCCTCCCGACAATTGAAGATTCACGAGCGGAACTACACTACACATGATCTTGAACTTGGAGCCGTTGTCTTTGCACTTAAATTGTGGAGACATTATTTGTATGGAACTAAGAGCACTATCTTCACCGATCACAAGAGTCTCCAGCTGATAATGCTAAAAACGAACATATATTTCATAGCATTATTCCTCAAGAAAGACAAGCTTTTAGTTGCAACTGTTCTATTTACAAGTGATATTCATTTAAATAATAAAAGGTGAAGACAAAAGACAGATTCGACGAATTGAAGACGCAAACGACCAAAAATCTCAAAAGTACAAAATACAATCAATGAGGTTCCAATTATTGATAAGAAACGTCTCAAAATTACAAGAGTACAAGATTCAAAACGCAAAGTACAAGATATTAAATTGTACGCAAGGACGTTCGAAAATCCGGAACCGGGACCAGAGTCAACTCTCAACGCTCGACGCAACGAACTAAAAATTATAAGTTAACTATGCACATAAATAGAATATAATATTTAAATAATTCTTATAATTATTTATATATTATATTATTATTTATAAACGTCGGCAAGAAAGAAAACAAAGATATGTGACTTCTCCCAGCTGGCCACGCGATCGCATGGCCTGGAGGCACAAAAACCATGCGATCGCATGGCTCTGAAATCCAGCCCAGGTCCTATAAATTCAACGCGTTTTGGCCAAAATAAACACATCTTTTCTTCTCTTCATCATACGTAAAGTATATATATATATATATTTTTTTTAATTTTAATTTTAATTTTAATTTCTAATAATAAGGGTGTGTTAGCGAATGTTGTAAGGGTGTAAGTCGAAATTCTGTCCATGTAACGCTACGCTATTTTTAATCATTGTAAGTTATGTTCAACCTTTTTAATTTAATGTCTCGTAGCTAAGTTATTATTATGCTTATTTAATCCGAAGTAATCATGATGTTGGGCTAAAAATATTAAAATTGGGTAATTGGACTTTGTACCATAATTAGGGTTTGGACAAAAGAACGACACTTGTGGAAATTAGACTATGGGCTATTAATGGGCTTTATATTTGTTTAACTAAATGATAGTTTGTTAATGTTAATATAAAGATTTATAATTGGGCGTCCCTATAAATAACCATATACACTCAATCGGATATGATGGGCGGGATATTTATATGTACGAATAATCGTTCATTTAACCGGACACGAGAATGGATTAATAGCCACTAGAATTATTAAAACAGGGGTGAAATTATGTACAAGGACACTTGGCATAATTGTTAACAAAGTATTAAAACCTTGGATTACACTCAGTCGACATCCTGGTGTAATTATTAAACAAAGTAATAAAACTTTGTTACAGTTTAAGTCCCCAATTAGTTGGAATATTTAACTTCGAGTATAAGGATAATTTGACGAGGACACTCGCACTTTATATTTATGACTGATGGACTGTTATGGACAAAAACCAGACGGACATATTAAATAATCCAGGACAAAGGACAATTAACCCATGGGCATAAAACTAAAATCAACACATCAAACATCATGATTACGGAAGTTTAAATAAGCATAATTCTTTTATTTCATATTTAATTTCCTTTATTTCATATTTAATTGCACTTCTAATTATAGCACTTTTATTTATTGTTATTGTATTTAATTGCACTTTTAATTATCGTACTTTTTAATTATCGCAAGTTTATTTTATCGCACTTTTATTATTCGCAATTTCATTATCGTTATTTACTTTACGCTTTAAATTAAGTCTTGTATTTATTTATTATTTTACATTTGGTTTTAACTGCGACTAAAGTTTTAAAATCGACAAACCGGTCATTAAACGGTAAAAACTCCCCTTTATAATAATAATATTACTTATATATACATTTGTATTTTTATAAAAGTAAACTAATATAGCGTTAAGCTTTGTTTAAAGATTTTTCCTGTGGAACGAACCGGACTTACTAAAAACTACACTACTGTACGATTAGGTACACTGCCTATAAGTGTTGTAGCAAGGTTTAAGTATATCCATTCTCTAAATAAATAAATATCTTGTGTAAAATTGTATCGTATTTAATAGCATTTCCTGCTAAAATTTAAGCTATTTTATATACACCTCGCATAACATCAAGTATTTTTGACGCCGCTGTCGGGGAACAATCTAGCTTAAAAGCCGAAAGCGCAACGCTAATATATATATAAAAAAGAAAAAAAAGATTTTTCTTTTTAGTTTACTTTTAAAAAAAAATAAAAAAATACGCTTTTGTAAAAATACGTTTTAAATATTCTAAAATATTAAAAGAAAAACAAAAATATAAATATTTTTAAGAGTTTGGTAAATATGTAAGTTTTATAAAGTTTCTTTATACGGATCGGAGTGTTGGCCAATAACGAAAGCCCAGGAGAGAAGGATGGAGGTGGCAGAAATGAGGATGCTTAGGTGGACGTGTGGTAAGACAATGCTAGATTTGATACCAAATGGAGTTTTTAGGGATAACTTGAAAGTTGGGAACATAACCAACAAGCTGAGGGAAGGATGACTAAGATGGTTTGGACTTGTTTTGAGGCACCCACTTTTAGCCCCGGTTAGGAGAGTCGAGACCCTTGTTGTTGGGGGCGTAAGGAGAAGGGGTAGACCCAGACGTAGGTTGGAGGATAGATTGAAGCTTGACATGAAGGAGCTCTTATTGACTGAGGACATGACTTCTGATAGGAATTTGTGGAGGAGTAGAATTAGAATAGATGACTAGGCTCTACATTTTGTTTATTTTTTTTATATATTTATATTATATTTCCTGCCTACTTGCTTGTGTGCCTTATCGTATTGGCTGTACCTGTTTTACAGTTATATTATATATCTATACTTATTGTAGCATTTTCAGAGGATTTATTGCACTATATGGTTACATGTTTGTATTACATTATATAGCAATTAATTTATACATACTTACATATCACATGCTTTTATGCTATCATTGTATGCTTATTTGTCTATGTTTACATTGTATACCATCTATTTTATACTGCATAGTATACCTACATGCTTCTTACCAACATGTTTCCGTATACTTATTGTACTTACATGACTGGTTATACTTGCATATTTGACACGCACATATTTTAATTATATGTTATATGTTATATTACATTATTTTGTTACATGCTTTATTTACCTATACATATCGTATTGATATATACTTTATTCATGGTAAAGTTTCTTTTTTATCTACTTTACTTGTATACTTTTACTGCACATATCGGAATTCATGGTTCTTTATGTTCGGAGGTCCCTAGGAAGCAGCCTCTCTGCTCTACAGAATAGGGACGGACGACTTCCTCTACCTGGGGACCGATAGGTATCCGTGGGTTGAGGAATGACTTCCCTTTTACTTTAGGGTAGAGAAAAGGACTGTCTACATCTAACCTCCCCCATACTCCACTCTAGTGGAATTGGGTATTGTTGTTGTTGTTGTTGTTGTTGTTGTTGTTTATAAAGTTTCTTTATTTCTATTTTTTTAGTTTGTAAAAATATAAGTTTTATTTAATTTATAAATATATTTTATAAATATATTTTACAGCAAAAACAGAAAAAAAAAATATTAAAACTCGAGTCCGGTACTGTAGCAGCCCACTCTGTGGCCCGAAACCCTAGCCCATGCGATCGCATGGCCGGATAGCTTAGGACTCATGCGATCGCATGAGCCCGTCTGACACGCCACAGTTGACTGCAGCCTGCATTAATTACGGATTATAATTATTAATATTATATTTAAACCCTAATTAGGGTTATATATTATATAATTTAATTTAGTGTTATTTATTTAATTTGTATTTTTAGTTTAATTAGTATAATTAATTTATAAAATTAATAGTTTTATAAAATAAATAATATAAAAATAATATTTTTATAAAAATTGTAATTTTTACAACTTTTTATATATTTTTATATTTTGTCCTTTTTAATAGTTTTAGCGTAATTTTTGTATTTTTCACTCGTATTTATTTTTAACTCATAGTTTTTGCCATAGTTATTTTTACTTCTAGATTTTTAGGCTTTGCCGTAAAATCCCTTAAGTGCTTTTTCTTTAGACTAAGATTTAGGTGCTTTAGAATTTTGCGACTCCTTTTTAAGTTTTAGTTTCTTTTTAAGTTATTGCCATTTGGGATATAGTTTTTCTTGTAAGCTTTAATATTTTTAGACACCTTTTACCTATGTATCAATTATCATTCCAATTAGTAATCTCAATTTGCGATTATAATTTTAAGTTAGTGGTAGTAATAAGGTTGGGTTAGGCGAATGTTTTAAAGTTTTATAAGTCACTCTTTTTATTTCTTATTTTTCAACGCCTTTTTCAATTTTTCTTTTCTTTTTCGACCTTTTTCGACGCGCTCTTTTTCTTTCTTATTTCTCGCTATTCTAGTTTTTAGGACATAGATTTTTATTCTACTTCTTATCTAAATTTCTTAAAATTACGAAAATTTATTTTAAGTGGTTAAATTGATAGACATCAAAATTTTCTAGTTCGTAGTAATAGTTGGATTTGTACGTGGACCGGGTTATTGGAGCCAAACAGTCCTCAATTATATTGAGACCAAACGAATCCTGCCCCTCTGCTGCATCTTTTGGCTATTCGAAACGTGGACAAAATCAGAAAAGTCTATTGATTGGATAGCTTATATAATTTTTCTTTCCTTTTTAAAAAAACTAATAGGATATTCAGTGAATGCACCGAGCAAGACGTTCACCACCTTTTGTACGTTCACCACCTGTAACTAGATCAAGACATTTAGCAAATATTACCGCCGTTGATTTTTCTTTAGAATCGTCATCCAGTCGACCAAGTACTCCAGTTCAAATTTCCGATAATCCATTTTTTGAACCCGACCTCACAATTGAGAATCCGGAGAATATTCAGGGACGATTCATAGATCCTGAACCATTAAATTTTCCTCCGGAACCACCAATCATTCAAACAGAGATTGTTGAGGAACGAACCATTAAATCATAATCCTCTAGTGATTCCGATTCAACAAATTCAATTATGGAGAATCTGGAACCTTTAAGTATGGAAGACCGAATGAGAGCTAAACGCACTGGCCAAGGTCACGCAATTACTCATCCAGACATTAATGCGCCAGATTATGAAATCAAAGGACAAATTCTACACATGGTGACTAATCAATGCCAATTTAGTGGTGCGCCGAAGGAAGATCCAAATGAACATCTTCGTACCATTAATAGGATCTGCACACTATTTAAAATCCGAGAAGTGGAGGATGAACAGATATATCTCATGTTATTTCCCTGGACTTTAAAGGGAGAAGCTAAAGATTGGTTGGAATCGTTACCTGAAGGGGCGATTGATACATGGGACGTTTTAGTTGAAAAATTTCTTAAACAATTCTTTCCGGCATCTAAAGCCATAAGACTTCAAGGAGAAATTGTTACGTTCACACAGAAGCCAAATGAAACTCTATATGAGGCGTGGACAAGATTTGGAAAGTTATTAAGAGGATGTCCGCAACATGGTTTAGATACCTGTCAAATAGTACAAATATTCTACCAAGGATGCGACATCACTACAAGGAAAGACATAGATATAGCAGCTGGTGGTTCTATTATGAAGAAAACCGAAACTGATGCTTACAAAATTATTGATAACACTGCTTCCCACTCACATGAGTGACACCAAGAAAAAGATATCGTTAGATCATCTAAAGCAGCTAGAGCCGATTCTAGCCATGACTTAGATTCCATTTCTGCAAAGATAGATGCTGTCGAGAGACGAATGGAAAAGATGACTAAGGATATTCACTCAATACGAATTAGTTGTGAGCAGTGTGGAGGACCACATTTGACAAAAGATTGTCTCAGTATTGAATTAACAATGGAACAAAGAGAGAATATTTCATACATAAACCAAAGGCCTGGAAATAATTATCAGAATAATTATCAACCGCCAAGACCGATTTACAATCAAAACCAGAACTATAACCGAAATATTCCATACAACAACCAACAAGGTCCTAGCAATCAACAAGTATCTAACAATACTTACAACCAGCAAAGACCTAATTTTCAAAACAAACCACCACAACAAACCGATGATAAAAAGCCGAATTTAGAAGATATGATGACGAAGCTAGTTGAAACTCAAACGCAGTTTTTCACATCTCAAAAACAAACTAATGAACAAAATGCTCAAGCATTTAGAAATCAACAAGCTTCTATTCAAAACTTGGAACAAGAAGTAAGTAACCTAGCAAGGTTAATAGGTGAAAGAAAACCGGGAAGTTTACCTAGTGATACAAATGCTAACCCCCGGAATGAAACAGCTAAAGCCATTACCACAAGAAGTGGTACAACACTTAAACCACCTGAAATACCTGTAACTTCTGATGAAGCTATTCCTACTCCACAAGAACCACAACTTGATCAAGATAAGGAAAAAGAACCGGTAGTTGAAAAGGTTAATGAAGATAACACAGCTAAGGATAAACCTTATGTTAAACCATACCAACCACCACTTCCTTACCCGAGTAAAATGAAAAAAGAAAGTCTTGAAGCCGAGCAATCCAAATTCTTGGATATGTTTAAACAGATAAATGTAAATCTTCCTTTCATTGATGTGATTTCAGGAATGCCTAGATATGCTAAATTCTTGAAAGATCTAATCTCAAATAGAAAGAAAATGGAAGAACTCTCGGCTGTTACCATGAATGCTAATTGTTCAGCAGTGCTGTTGAATAAGATACCAGAAAAATTATCTGATCCAGGAAGTTTCACAATTCTATGTTTTCTGGGTAGTCTTAGTTCAATAGAAGCATTGGCAGACTTAGGTGCTAGTATAAATCTAATGTCGTATTCACTATACGCTAAACTAGACCTTGGAGAATTGAAACCAACAAGAATAAGCATACAACTAGCCGATCGATCAATAAAATATCCTAGAGGGATAATGGAGAACATGCTAGTTAAAGTTGGTACTTTAGTATTTCCAGTAGATTTTGTTGTTCTGGACATGGAAGAAGATTCTCAAGTTCCTCTCATATTAGGAAGACCATTCTTAAACACGGCTAAAGCAATGATAGACGTGTTCGGTAAGAAATTGACCCTAAGTATAGAGAACGAGAGTGTTACCTTTTCAGTTGATAGAGCAATGCAACAACCACAATCTGCAGATGATACATGTTATTATATTCAAACTATAGATGCACATGCAGACTTATTAGAAGAATTTCCAGAATTACAAGGAACAGGAGAATGTTCTTTAGGAGAAGGAACAGAACAAATTGATGAAGCTGAAATGTTAGCTACACTTATAGCTAATGGATATGAACCAACAACAGAAGAAATTCAAATGCTAAAAGAAGAAGACAGATATCGATACAAATCATCGATAGAAGAACCTCCGAAATTAGAGTTAAAGCCACTTCCAAACCATTTGGAATACGCTTATTTACATGGTGAATCTAAATTACCTGTAATAATATCGTCTTCTCTTACTGAAAATGAGAAATCACAACTCATTTCTGTGTTGAAAGCTCATAAACCAGCCATTGCATGGAAGATTCATGATATTAAAGGAATAAGTCCTTCGTATTGCACACATAAAATCCTTATGGAAGAAGGTCATAAAACGTATGTGCAACGCCAACGAAGACTAAATCCGAATATGCAAGATGTAGTTAAAAAATAAATTATTAAACTGCTAGACGCAGGTTTAATTTATCCAATCTCTGATAGTCCATGGGTAAGCCCAGTTCAATGCGTACCTAAGAAGGGTGGCATGACTGTCATTACAAATGAAAAAAATGAGCTTATTCCTACTAGGACTGTAACAGGATGGCGTGTATGTATTGATTATAGAAAATTAAATGACGCCACCAGAAAAGATCACTTTCCCTTACCTTTCATTGATCAAATGTTGGAAAGGCTAGCCGGAAATAGTTACTATTGTTTTCTAGATGGATTTTCCGAATATTTTCAAATTTCAATAGCACCCGAAGATCAAGAGAAAACCACATTCACGTGCCCTTATGGTACTTTTGCTTACAAACGCATGCCATTTGGACTTTGCAACGCCCCTGCAACCTTTCAAAGGTGCATGATGGCGATTTTTCACGACATGATAGAAGAATGCATGGAAGTTTTCATGGATGACTTTTCAGTCTTCGGTGATACATTTGAATCATGTCTAGTTAATCTGGAACGAATGCTTATTAGATGCGAACAATCAAATCTAGTACTTAATTGGGAGAAATGCCATTTCATGGTTAAAGAAGGCATCGTTCTTGGTCATAAAATTTTGAAGGAAGAAATTGAAGTGGATAGAGCTAAAGTAGATGTAATTGCTAAACTTCCACATCCCACCAATGTTAGAGGAGTTAGGAGTTTTCTAGGGCATGCCGGTTTTTACCGACGTTTCATAAAAGATTTTTCTAAAATTGCCACTCCTATGAATAAACTCCTAGAAAAGGATGCTCCATTCATCTTTTCAGATGAATGTATCAAATCTTTTAATATTCTTAAAGAGAAACTCACTAATGCTCCGATCATGATAACACCAAATTGGAATCTACCATTTGAACTAATGTGCGATGCAAGTGATTTTGCAATGGGAGCCGTTTAGGACAAAGGATTGAAAAACGATTTCAACCTATATATTATGCTAGTAAGATGTTACAAGGAGCACAAACGAACTATACAACTACTGAAAAAGAACTCCTTGCTATTGTCTTTGCTTTTGACAAATTTCGTTCATATCTCGTTCTAGCAAAAATGGTGGTCTATACAGACCATTCTGCTCTTAGATACCTATTTTCGAAACAAGATGCTAAACCAAGATTAATCCATTGGATCTTACTCTTACAAGAGTTTGATATTGAAATCCGAGATAAAAGAGGAGCAGAAAATCTCGCCGCTGATCATCTTTCTCGTCTTGAAAATCCCGAATTAGAAGTTCTAAATGAATCGGCCATACAAGACAACTTTCCTGATGAATATCTATTGAAGATAGATTATAATGAAATTCCATGGTTTGCAGACTATGCAAACTACTTAGTTTGTGGATTCCTTAAAAAAGATTATCGTACCAAAAACGAAAGAAATTCTTCAGTGATATAAAACACTATTTTTGGGAAGATCCACATCTGTTTAAAAGTTGTCCCGATGGAATAATACGCCGATGTGTATTTGGAGATGAAGCTAGTAAAATTTTAAACCATTGTCACACAGGACCAACATGAGGGCATTACGGGCCTCAACTAACAGCAAGAAAAGTTTATGATGCTGGATTCTATTGGCCTATAATTTACAAAGACGCACACCTTCTTTGCGAATCCTATGATGCTTGTCAAAGGGCCGGAAAAATAAGTCAACGTGATGAAATGCCACAAAATGTCATACAAGTATGTGAAGTATTTGACATTTGGGGTATTGACTTTATGGGTCCATTTCCAAAATCTCATAATAATCTCTACATTCTCGTTGCCATTGATTATGTATCTAAATGGGCGGAAGCACAAGCTCTCCCAACTAACGATGCACGTGTTGTAGTCAACTTTTTAAAATGTCTTTTTGCAAGGTTTGGAACACCGAAAGCTTTAATAAGTGATCGGGGAACTCATTTCTGTAATAATCAACTTGAGAAAGTTCTTAAAAGATATGGAGTAACTCATAAAATCTCTACCGCATATCATCCACAAACAAGTGGACAAGTTGAAAATACTAACCGAGCTTTAAAACGTATTCTAGAGAAAACTGTAGGATCAAATCCGAAGGAATGGTCCATTAAATTGGAGGATGCACTCTGGGCTTTTAGAACAGCCTACAAAACTCCAATTGGAACCACACCTTTTAGACTTGTTTATGGAAAAGCATGTCATCTTCCAGTAGAAATTGAACACAAAGCATTTTGGGCTTTGAAGACATGTAATCTTGATATACATGAAGCTGGATGTCTACGATTAAGTCAACTAAACGAATTAGAAGAGTTAAGACATGAAGCATACGAAAATTCATTAATCTATAAAGAAAGAACGAAGAAATGGCATGATAAAAGAATCAGAAGTTTAAAAGAATTTAAAGAAGGAGACAGAGTTCTTCTTTTCAATTCACGATTCAAGCTATTTCCTGAAAAATTGAAATCAAGATGGTCTGGACCATTCATAGTCAAAAGAGTTTTCCCATACGAAACGATAGAATTAATAAATTCAAATGGGATTGAATTTAAAGTTAATGGTCACAGAGTTAAACACTACATAGATAGTCCAATGGAATTCGACAATGAAGTTAATCACAATTTCGATACCACAGCTAACTAAGTGTGGGGAGAATCAAGTCTTTAAAGGATAATATGTATTTCTGTTAGAGTTAGATTGTCTGTTTTCGTGTAGTTCTCGAAAATGGAACTCGAATGGTCTTTCCCTAGCAGACCCTAAAGAACTAGTCTTCTCCCCCCATTCTGAATTTTTATTTTTTTAGGTTTTTACGAAATGAAGACTGCCTGTGAACTAAACGATGGTCTAATGCTACATGCTTTGATCACTAAACGTAATAATGACACACTACCGAGTGAAATAGTATCAATAATCAGAGAAAGATTGGACGGAGTAAGAAAAGAATCCAGATGCGAAGATAATAAGTTACAATTTGGTAAAGAAAAATCAAAATCCGCAGCGAAAAGAAGAGCACGACACCTAGAAAGATGTCACAAATGCGGAAAATGGTCAAATGGAGGTAAATGTTCAAATAGTCAAACCTATTCAAACACCGAATTTGTTACTTTATGCAGAGACGGACCGTTCATATGTTTAGAAGAAAAAACACTGAATGATCGAGGTTACGCCTATGTAGCCATGGAAAACCAATTAAACCGACTATCGTATGAATGGGATAGATCATATAACTAAGAATACTATCTCACAGGTAAGTCTGTACAGTTTTTATTTTTATTTTTATTTTTAACCTTTTGATAATAAACGCTAATTTGTTCGCTAAAAAGTATTAAATTGGTATTAAATAAAATTAGGTTTGGCGACCGAAATTATTGATATCATTCAAAAATTTATTACATCACTGCGAAATTTAACGTTTATTCTTAAGGTATAAATATCTTTAATCAATCAACACAAAATATTTCAAAAATTCGTCATGAGTTAAATTAGGTCATGGAACCGAAATTACTTTACCGAAAAGAGGGGCGTATATTTTTGATAATATTTGATTGATTAAAGTGGGATAAAAAGCCAAAAAGATTTTTAATTTTATTTTTACCATTTTTTAAAATTAATATATAAATCTTAAATTAATATTGTAAACTTTGTAAAAACAGTATATTTAAAATTGTAAATATTTGAAAAATATAATATAAGCTTGGTGTGATTTTATAATATGAATTTTTTAAATTAAGTTTGGTGTGAATTTTTAATTTTTAAAATAAGAATTTTTAATTTTATGCATTTCAAATTTTAAGTTTGGTGTGAATTTTTAATATTAATTTTGAATTTTATGTATTTTTATTTTAAGTTTGGTGTGAATTTAAAAACAAAAATTTACTTTATCTCATTAAGTTAAAAATATGATTTTTAAAATTCGTCGTAAGTTGAAGACTAGGTCTTTGAACCGAAATTGCTTTACCCGAGGGAGGGACGAGAACTTTCAATATCATTATTTTTAATCTTATTGAATTAAAGTATGCCAAAAACATTAAAAAACCCAAAAATCTTTACTTTTAAAAAACCGCGCTTTGATTTGACAAATTTGAAAATTTTGTCGAGGGACGGACTAGGACAACGATCCGAAACGCCCTCGCTCCTAAAGGAAAACAAAATTTTTAAAATTTAATTAATTATAAGTTTTATAAAGTATAAGGTTTTATAAAAAAAAAAATTAATAAAAACTGAAAGTACTGTAGCCGGCACCCCATGCGATCGCATGGGGTTTGCACTTGGAACCCATGCGATCGCATGGGGACCAAATGCAGACCTGATACATACAGCCTATCTGTCCTGCCTCACACCAACACACACACAAAACATACGAAAATACTCCCAAATCACCTCTAAAATTCGCCATTTTTCACCGTAATTCGTCATTTTTCTTGCTCTAATCATGCCTAGATTCTCATTCTTCAGCAAATTGGTAAAAATTACACCCCTAAACTCTATAAATTCCTAGTTTTTGTGATAATTACCAATTTTTTACCTAATGCAATTTTGTTAATTTCTAGTGTAATTAGTGTTAAATTGTTAGTATTTTATGCATGTATAACCTAGATTGATGCTATTTAACATGATTTGAAGCCAAAACTTCAAAATTTTTAGAAATCTAGGGTTTGTGTTCTTGAGCAATTTGGGGCTTTTTGATATAAATAGGTTATGGCCGATTTTTGTCATGAATTATTGCTAAATTGAGTAGTGTAACATGTTTAGATAGTTAAATGATCCAAACATTGAACCTAAACATGATTTTTGGAGATTAAAGTGGACTTTTTAAGTCCAAAATTCATGAACTTGATTAATTTGATGTAATTGCCATTTGAGACTTGTTTAATTATTAGTAATGACTATTTTGACATGTTATTTGAGTTAAATGCTTATGAACTTTGTATACATTTTCATATGTGCTTATTTGAAAAGTGTAGAATTGTGAAAAATTGTGAAAATGTGTATAAGTTTAATTTTGATTTAACATGTTATAGTGATTGTTTTAAGTCGTTATTTTGCTAACACTAATGCATATTTGGATGCACAAATTTTGTGTTTAATGTGTTTTGCAGAAAGCCGATACTGGAGGTTCAGGAGCATCATCATCTAGACGACCAACACCAGCACCAGAACCAGAACCAGAAATGCAACACGAACAAGAACCACAACAACAGCCTGATCAGCACATACCTTATTATGATCCGGTATAGTTTGTTGATGAATTCATAGTATTCCCAATGAGGCCGCCAGTAGAATTCCCAACGATTCCTGAGCACACTCTGCATCCTAATCTGAGATTTGATAGGAGATGGAGAGATTACGAGACATATCAAAGGAACAAATTCAAATTGGTAACAAAAAATGTAGAGGTGCCAAGGGTAATCGATTGGGCCCCTTTGGAAACGGTCTATCTAGCTGACCGTGTTAGACAGCTTTTAGTTCAAAGGTATGGCAGTTCTTCTTTTACAGATTGGGAACGTCTTTTCACCATTCGTAGACCTGTATATAAGGAATGGTGTGTTGAGTTGATGAGTACTGTATCACTTGATACAAATATAGTTAGAATAGATGATAGAAGATTTCTTAGGTTTATCCTTGGCGGTAGGATGTACAGAATGTCCATGCTGGACATGGCCAGGGCCTTACAGATATATACTCCTGGTGAGTTGCTATTATCCGATTGTACAAATTTGATTCATTATGGTGAAAGGGTACATAGTAACTTTGACGCTGACGCCATTTGGAGGCGTATGTCACATTTTGATGTTTTTACACGAGCAGGAGGATACTCCTATACACATATTGACAGAGCTGAGCTTCGTATTATTAATAGATTTTTGGCTAACTCGATTACACAGAGAGGTCATAATAAAGAAAAAATTACCTTACATGATTTATTCTACCTAAAGTGTATTCGGGATCCTAGAAGCTTTGTCAATATACCTTACTGTGTTGCTTTTTATTTATCTAAAATGGTAGAGGGAATGCAGGACAGGAGTATAATAGGAGGAGGTATTTTTGTTACTCTCATTGGAGAGTATTTAGGTATTGATAGGAACCAAGGGGGTCCATTACAGCTTTGTAGAGAACAGGTTGAGCCCTTAGGATTGAAAGTTTATGTGGGTACTAAGGTATTGAAAAGTAGACGTAACCAGGCAGTACCCTATGAGGGATCTCATCCTCAGGTAGAGAGAGGCTCAGACAAGGAAATGGAGGAGGTGGAAGACATTAGGGATGTCTTTCGAGATGCTATTCTTGACGTCCACGATCGTATAGATGAGGAAGCAATGACGAACGCAGCCAGACATAGTATGTATGAGCAGTGGCACTCTGAGCGAGTATACGAGGATTATAGGCGACGCCAACACGATAGATGGTTAGTTCATCAGCACCAAATCATGAGCCAGCTATCATATCAGGTACCAAATAATTACGTACCTACTCGACCTGCTCATTTTTCGCCACATAGCCCCGATATCCGACCACCCTTTAACCGGTATGACTATAACCAAGCCTATCAAAACACCTATAACCAACAATGGAACCCACCTGACGAGATGAACTGGAACCCATATCCAGACTGATTTAGTTCCATTTGGTTATTTATATGATTTTTATGTTTTTATCTTTTTACTTATTCATGTTTAAACTTATGTTATTGAATATACTTATGTAATCTTTATCATTTTTATTATTATTGTGTACTAATATTTCACATTTAGAATTTGAAAGTGGGATATTAAGTCCCATTTCAAATTGCCATGCATGTTTATATTTGTATGTATGTATATTGTAAATTGTACAAAACAGGGTAAAACAGCGCATTTTCAAAGACTGGCATTAAGTTCAGCAAAAGCTACTAATTTTGACGACAAGATGACAAATAAATGTGATGTAACAACAGACGAAATGAACAAATGATATGCACCATTTATCATTCAGCAACCAAACGCCAATATGTTTGGAAACTTTGGTAAAATTTAATCATTTTTACGCTAATCACCCTCAATAATTTAAATTGTTACTGATTTCTTGCAAATGAGAGCATTGCAAGATCTTAAGTGTGGGAAGGGGTTACATTCTTTCGGATTTTTAAAATTTTTATCTTAAACACTTGGTTACCATTAAAAATACTAGTAACGTAGTAGTTGTATTAGAATCTAGTGCTCTCTGATGATAAAGAACAGCCCTAGTCTTATATACTGACTACCCAATTCTAGTAAAATTTTTCAAAAATTTTCAATTAAATGAACTCAAAATCATGTTTATACATATTTATGAACGATAAAACTAGGTGTTAACACCAAAATTATTGTTACCTCAGAAAGGACATAAATTGAGAAACAAACCAAAATGTTAAAATTCATTTAAAATGGAATAGAGGACAATAAAAAGGAAAATAAAAGCCAAGTGTGGGAAAAATTACCAAGTTATCTTAAACATATGTCACATATTTCTGTAACAAATAACTGAAAATACTTTTGCTTTGGACTAAACTAAACTATTTTACCCGATGAAAGAAAAGAAGAGATGGATCTACACGATGAATCAATTCCATCATTAAAAGGAAGTAAAGTCTTCCGAAAAAGAAACGCGCTTCTTGATTTAGGTCATGAAGTTGTCATCCAGACCAGCTGTAGGTTGACGAAAAACCTAGAAAAGTCATCACTAAAATTAGCAGGAAATCCACGGACCTCAGCATTAAACAGGGTCGCCAAGTGGTCAGATTTATCCTAACCATGAGAAGGATTTATCTCGTACAATGGGGGGCACCATGCAAATTAGCTGGATAAGACTAATGAATCAGATCCCCAGAAAGGATAATCTCCTTAAAGATTAAAAATCAGCTTTTAAGACTGATATTACTCAATCCTAGAGATTGACCTTAAAGATTGAGAATTCAAACTCATGGAATTCAATGATATCTAAACTCGAGCTTGAACGAGAAAATATTTTGATCAAATTATAAACCGATTTGTTTTCTGAAAACCCATTTTCAATGCGTTCATTACCATTGAACGTAAAATCCTAGGAATTCACCTGGAATTCAGTAGGTCATCTGAACCAAATCGGGTGTCAACTGTAAGAACGGTGGTTGCATAGCATAGTGAAGACAGGACCTTGTGCCAGACCAAAAAATTATAAGGGTGAGCTTTACTATTGCTCCTACAAAGGATAGTAATTGCGTCCGACACGTTATAGACCATAATTAAAAGCATGTCAGGGGACATTGCCTTAACAGTTGCTTGTTCAACGCTTTCCTTTATAACCGGACGGTAGTTTACCGAAAGGTAATATACGGAGCAAGTATACGGGATGTGTTGCTTTCCTAATACAAGGTTAGCAAGTGGGTGACACAAAACCACAAGTTTTAAGCTAAAATTTTCAAATCTGAAACCCACCAAGCCCACAAAAATATTTTGCAAACACCGGTGAAGGGTTATTCCGGAAAACTTATCTAGGGTAAAAACTAGATTTAATTTTCAAAAGATCAAATGTTTTCATAAAGATCCAATTTCCTTAATGGATCTAAATTTTATAGTCATGTGGGACTGTAAACCACATCGTTACTACCATTGTTTATACCGCCGTATTGAAATCACTGATGTACAAAGTGTGAAGAATAAAGAAGTGATTCTTATATTTCAAGACTATATTGCTTGAGGACAAGCAACGCTCAAGTGTGGGAATATTTGATAATGCTAAAAACGAACATATATTTCATAGCATTATTCCTCAAGAAAGACAAGCTTTTAGTTGCAACTGTTCTATTTACAAGTGATATTCGTTTAAATAATAAAAGGTGAAGACAAAAGACAGATTCGACGAATTGAAGACGTAAACGACCAAAAATCTCAAAAGTACAAAATACAATCAATGAGGTTCCAATTATTGATAAGAAACGTCTCAAAATTACAAGAGTACAAGATTCAAAATGCAAAGTACAAGATATTAAATTGCACACAAGGACGTTCGAAAATCCGGAACCGGGACCAGAGTCAACTCTCAACGCTCGACGCAACGGACTAAAAATTACAAGGTAACTATGCACATAAATAAAATATAATATTTAAATAATTCTTATAATTATTTATATATTATATTATTATTTATAAACTTCGGCAAGAAAGAAAACAAAGATATGTGACTTCTCCCAGCTGGCCATGCGATCGCATGGCTCTGAAATCCAGCCCAGGTCCTATAAATTCAACGCGTTTTGGCCAAAATAAACACATCTTTTCTTCTCTTCATCATACGTAAAGTATATATATATATATATATATATATATATATATATATATATATATATATATATATATATATA
Organism: Rutidosis leptorrhynchoides; assembly: GCF_046630445.1. Lineage (NCBI taxonomy): Eukaryota > Viridiplantae > Streptophyta > Magnoliopsida > Asterales > Asteraceae > Rutidosis > Rutidosis leptorrhynchoides. The sequence goes on from NC_092341.1 coordinate 254,703,090, forward strand.
TATATATATATATATATATATTAATTTTAATTTTAATTTCTAATAATAAAGGGTGTGTTAGCGAATGTTGTAAGGGTGTAAGTCGAAATTCTGTCCATGTAACGCTACGCTATTTTTAATCATTGTAAGTTATTTTCAACCTTTTTAATTTAATGTCTCGTAGCTAAGTTATTATTATGCTTATTTAATCCGAAGTAATCATGATGTTGGGCTAAAAATATTAAAATTGGGTAATTGGACTTTGTACCATAATTGGGGTTTGGACAAAAGAATGACACTTGTGGAAATTAGACTATGGGCTATTAATGGGCTTTATATTTGTTTAACTAAATGATAGTTTGTTAATGTTAATATAAAGATTTACAATTGGGCGTCCCTATAAATAACCATATACACTCAATTGGACACGATGGGCGGGATATTTATATGTACGAATAATCGTTCATTTAACCGGAAACGGGAATGGATTAATAGCCACTAGAATTATTAAAACAGGGGTGAAATTATGTACAAGGACACTTGGCATAATTGTTAACAAAGTATTAAAACCTTGGGTTACACTCAGTCGACATCCTGGTGTAATTATTAAACAAAGTAATAAAACCTTGTTACAGTTTAAGTCCCCAATTAGTTGGAATATTTAACTTCGGGTATAAGGATAATTTGACGAGGACACTCGCACTTTATATTTATGACTGATGGACTGTTATTGACAAAAACTAGACGGACATATTAAATAATCCAGGACAAAGGACAATTAACCCATGGGCATAAAACTAAAATCAACACGTCAAACATCATGATTACGGAAGTTTAAATAAGCATAATTCTTTTATTTCATATTTAATTTCCTTTATTTCATATTTAATTGCACTTCTAATTATAGCACTTTTATTTATTGTTATTGTATTTAATTGCACTTTTAATTATCGTACTTTTTAATTATCGCAAGTTTATTTTATCGCACTTTTATTATTCGCAATTTCATTATTGTTATTTACTTTACGCTTTAAATTAAGTCTTGTATTTATTTATTATTTTACATTTGGTTTTAACTGCGACTAAAGTTTTAAAATCGACAAACCGGTCATTAAACGGTAAAAACTCCCCTTTATAATAATAATATTACTTATATATACATTTGTATTTTTATAAAAGTAAACTAATATAGCGTTAAGCTTTGTTTAAAGATTTTCCCTGTGGAACGAACCGGACTTACTAAAAACTACACAACTGTACGATTAGGTACACTGCCTATAAGTGTTGTAGCAAGGTTTAAGTATATCCATTCTCTAAATAAATAAATATCTTGTGTAAAATTGTATCGTATTTAATAGCATTTCCTGCTAAAATTTAAGCTATTTTATATACACCTCGCATAACATCACCAGCACATCTTTGATCAGAAGAAACTGAATATGAGACAGCGTCGATGGATCGAGACGCTCAACGACTACGATTGTGAACTCCGTTATCACCCTGGCAAGGCCAATGTTGTAGCTGACGCTTTAAGCCGAAAGGAGAGGACGGCACCTCTTCGTGTTAGGGCTCTGAACATCACCATTCATTCGAACCTCAATAGCCAGATCAGAGTAGCCCATGATGAGGCTCTCAAGGAGGAGAATATATCCCATGAACATTTGAACATACTTGTCTCTCGATTCGAGGTTAGGGAGTCTGGACTCCGATGTTATGCAGGAAGAATTTGGGTACCTCTTTATGGAGATCTACGGAACCTTATACTTGATGAAGCACACAAATCGAGATATTTGATTCATCCTTGAGCGGGCAAAATGTACCACGACCTTAAAGAACAGTATTGGTGGCCGAATCTTAAGAAGGACGTTGCAACTTATGTTGGGAAGTGTTTGACTTGTTCGAAAGTTAAGGCCGAACATCAGAGACCTTCTGGGTTACTTCAACAGCCGGAGATCCCACAGTGGAAGTGGGAAAGGATCACAATGGATTTCATTACTAAGCTGCCGAAGACGGTGGGCGGATACGATACTATTTGGGTTATTGTTGACCGCCTTACCAAATCTGCACACTTTCTAGCGATGAAGGAAACAGATACGATGGAAAGACTTGCTCAGTTATACATCAAAGAGGTTGTATCTCGTCATGGTGTACCTTTATCGATCATCTTCGATCGCGATCCCCGTTTTGCTTCTAGATTTTGGCATTCTTTGCAAGAAGCCATGGGAACTCGTCTCGACATGAGCACTGCTTATCATTCCCAGACTGACGGGCAAAGTGAACGAACGATTCAGACCTTGGAGGATATGCTGTGTGCATGTGTCATTGATTTTGGAAAGGCCTGGGAAAGACATTTGCCACTCGCCGAATTCTCCTACAACAACAGTTATCACTCTAGCATTAATGTTGCACCTTTTGAAGCATTGTATGGCCGTAAGTACCGATCTCCTATTTGTTGGGCCGAAGTAGGCGAAAAGAAAATCACCGGACCCGAGGTAGTCCACGAAACCACGGAGAAGATTGCTCAGATCTAAGCTAGACTTAAGACTGCCCGTGATCGTCAGAAGTGTTATGCCGATCTTAAACGTAAAGACTTTGAATTCAATGTTGGTGATCGTGTAATGTTAAAGGTTGCACCTTGGAAAGGTGTGATTCGTTTTGGAAAACGTGGAAAGTTAAACCCACGATACATTGGTCCTTTTGAAATCTTGGAACGTGTTGGACCCGTTGCTTACCGTTTGGATCTACCAGCACAATTGAGCTCAGTTCATCCTACCTTCCACGTGTCGAACTTGAAGAAGTGTCTTGCTACACCGAAACTTATCATACCACTTGAGGAACTTATGATTGATGACAAACTTCACTTTGTGGAAGTACCTGTTGAAATTATGGATCGTGAGATCAAAACTTTGAAACGCAACAAGATTCCAATCGTTCGAGTACGATGGAATGCCAAACGAGGACCTGAGTTTACTTGGGAGCGAGAGGATCAAATGATGCGGAAGTATCCTCACCTTTTCCCGACTCCCCCATCTACCTCAGCTTAAATTTCGGGACGAAATTTTCTTTAACAGGTGGGTAATGTAACGACCCTGGAATTTCCAACGTTTATTTATTAATAATTATTATTATTAATACGTGTGATTAAACGAATGTATGTTATTACATTTACATGTTGCTATGATTGCCCGTACTTGACTTTTAAGTGCCCGAAACGTCTTTGTGACACCCGGAACTTTCACGAATAATATTTTTAGATATTATTTACATTCATGATTAAATTTATTAATCATTTTAATTAACTAAGGCTATTAGTTAGTTACTTGGGCTTTAATTGGTTTAACTTGTGATTTATTTGAACTTGGGCTTTGTTAGTGTAATGGACTCATGTTATTGGACTTCCAAGCCCACCCTACACTACTAGTGGACTTAGTTAGCCCATACTACATGTAAGTATTAGTTTCAAAGTGTAACTAGTTAGTCATTTACCTTGGAATCTAGTTAGCAACTTATCCCCATGAAACCCCCTCTAATAACCACCTTTTATGAGCTTTACCATGCATGGACCATTGAACACTCTTCTCCCCCCCCCCCTTGACCCATGAAACCATCGGCCACCCCTTGTAGAGGGAGTTTTATTTCATTTTTTTTATTACTTCTACTTACTTCTCATTCATTCTCTCATTCAAACACAAACACACTTCTACTTGCAATTATCTTTCTCTATTTTTCTCTCAAGGTTTCTTTGCTCTTTGTAAGTAAACTTGAAGACATTTTATCTTCTTCTTTTCTCCCTAAAACCGTATACATACATGCAAATCATCATCATCATTTGTTGTTCTTTGTTGTTAATGTTACTTGTCTTGTTAATTGTTGTTATTTACTTACATGTTTCAAGAATCTAACTTTCTAGTTTGATTCATCTTTTATCTTGTTTTAACAAGAACAATCAAGAACTAAACTCTCTAGTTTAGGTTCTACATATAATGTTTCAAAGATTATAAAGCTCTTGTGTTGATTAAAGACATACTTGAAGCTCATGAAGTAAACTTTAAAGTTTACTTTCTAAAGATCAAACCTTGGTTTGAATCTTTAAAGTATGAACAACCATGAACAAATTATATGTTTACTTAGTTACTTCTTCATTTTATGCACTTTAATTTCATGTAGTTAGATTATATGGTCAAGTACTACAAGTTAGTCTTGATCTCATATCTCTTGGAACTAAAAGTTAACTTAAAAGTTCAAGAACATGTAAATAAGTTTTCTTTAAATATAACTTTGTATACTTATGCTTGATCTAGACTTTTGAGTCTTGGATCTTCAAGATCTAATTAAGAACTATGTTCTACATCTTAAGATATTGATTAGTTAGTTAACTTTCAAGTTTATAGTTCAATATTTCTTTTAAAGTTCATGTATGTGTTAGATCTAAGACTTTGATGTAACTTTGGTTCATCAAACTACATGCAACTCTTAAGTGAGTTGTGCTTCATGTCTTAGACTTGCACTAGTGTTATGATGGTCAAGACTTGGTTAAGATGATGTAACCACATCCATGAGTTGTACACTTGAAGCTATATGCATCAAGGATGAGAACCATGATGAACATCAAGCACCAAGACCACCGGAACCCTTTTAAACTTACTGTTTCTGTCCAAAACTTTCTGACCTGATGCTTCTGGAACAGACCAGTAGACCTGGGCTGTTCTAACCTTGATTTTTAGATATATCTTTTCGAGTAGATAACTTTTCATATCAGACTCGTCTTAATCCGAGTTACGGTTTAGGATTTATGGCCCTCCGATCGTTACTATGTCCTTTAACGTTGTGCAGAAATTTCTGACCTACTCGCACTTAGACCGTCGCCACGGTCAAACAAAGACGAGTTTGCTTCTGTAAATTTTACCACACTTAAGGGACTCATAGACGGAGCCATGGACACTGGTCTCACCTTAATTCAGTAAGGGTAGAGGCCGTGGTGACTGACTGAAGTCAGACTTTGTTTTAAACTACTTTCATAAACGAAACCTACCTTACGCCTTTTGTTTAATGATGAATGATGATGACCCTTAAGACCTTAAATACATACTTTTAAACCTATTAAGATGATTTACTGACTTAGTACTATTTGACTTAGGTTGAGGACCTCGGACCGTTTACTTGCACACCTTTCCCGACTACTACTTTACCGCTACATATCATTGTGAGTTATAGCATTCTCTTTTTACTTTAACTTATTTGGGGAACTGAGAATACATGCGGATTTTATGTTTTACATACTAGGCACGAGTACTTAAACTTATATATGTGTGGGTTATACAACGGCATAAACATTCCCTTTAGCTCGGTAACGTTTAATCATTGATTTTTGAACCGTGAACGCGAATCTTAGATATGGATCCATAGGGTTTGACATCCCCACTCGGGCTAGTCGCGCTAGTATTTAACGAGTGTTTAATACTTCGTAAACATACGCACTTGCCAAGTGTACTTTCAGGGGGTATAAACGTTAAGTTAGTTACCAAGTGCCCACGGTTAACATATACTTTAGAATACTGTTTTGAAATGCTCTTTGTAGAACTGAAATCTCGTGGCCTACCTTACATACTGTTATACTTAAACTATAGCTCACCAACCTTTGTGTTGACGTTTTTAAGCATGTTTTTCTCAGGTGCTTGAGGTTAGCTTCCGCTGTGTACTAGTCGTGCTGTAGACACCCGCTGCTTAGAGTTGTCATCGCATGAACTACTTTATTTTGCATTCAAACATTCGTACTTTTGAACTATGACTTATAACGACCATTGTGGTCACATACACTTATTATTTGCTTCTACTTTGGGAAGCATGCTTTTGAAATGTAAAACATTTGATGTCGGTTATGACATCACCTTTTTATCATGAATACAACTTCTTTAATTACAGCATATAGTACTTAACCTTGTAATGATCCTGTTGTTGATGATTCGTACACGATGGTTTTGTACGGGGCATCACAAAGGGCACCTTGTTGAGTGCAACGCACCACATCTCAAACAGTACAATCTTCCCTATTGCGTAAGGGTGTATTTGACCTAACCCTACGCCAAAATGATCTAAAACGCCTAAAAAGAAGTCGGAAGGAGGCACCCTAAAATTGCCATGCTTAAACGCATGCTCATATATAGCTACCTTGTTCTCCGGCGGTTTGTGGGCACGTTGATTAGACTGGGGAGGCACCGGATTATACTGTGCTAGCGGTGGGTATTGTTTAACTAAAGAATCGATATGCTTCTGCTCTATAATAGACGCTACACTATCTACATATGTCTCATTAGCCTTAGTCATTTTCTATAAGTAATCGGAGAATAACTAACCTTTAAAAGTTGGCCGGAATGTTTGGAATTTGATCAGAATTCAAATAGGCAGCGTATTGAGGAAGCTTGATGCAGAAAAATGGAAATGTGGGAGAAACAGGTCTATTTATAGTGCAACTTGGGGGTCATGGGGTGAAACGGGTTTCATCGTGGCTGTACACGTGTAACGCAATCAACGATTGATATTTTTTGCACGCGCGTGGGCGTCAGTTCGATGTGTCCTGTGTTGAGCGCGTGGCTCACACTGAAAAGTCCCGTTCTTATTGATTAAAAACGTTCCATATTAATTGATTTCGTTGCGAGGTTTTGACCTCTATATGAGACGTTTTTCAAAGACTGCATTCATTTTAAAATAAACCATAACCTTTATTTCATCAGTAAAGGTTTAAAAAGCTTTACGTAGATTATCAAATAATGATAATCTAAAATATCATGTTTACACACGACCATTACATAATGGTTTACAATACAAATATGTTACAACAAAATAAGTTTCTTGAATGCAGTTTTTACACAATATCATACAAGCATGGACTCCAAATCTCGTCCTTATTTAAGTATGCGACAGCGGAAGCTCTTAATAATCACCTGAGAATAAACATGCTTAAAACGTCAACAAAAATGTTGGTGAGTTATAGGTTTAACTTATATATATCAAATCATAATAATAGACCACAAGATTTCATATTTCAATACACAACCCATACATAGAGATAAAAATCATTCATATGGTGAACACCTGGTAACCGACATTAACAAGATGCATATATAAGAATATTCCCATCATTCCGGGACACCCTTCGGATATGATATAAATTTCGAAGTACTAAAGCATCCGGTACTTTGGATGGGGTTTGTTAGGCCCAATAGATCTATCTTTAGGATTCGCGTCAATTAGGGTGTCTGTTCCCTAATTCTTAGATTACCAGACTTAATAAAAAAGGGCATATTCGATTTTGATAATTCAACCATAGAATGTAGTTTCACGTACTTGTGTCTATTTTGTAAATCATTTATAAAACCTGCATGTATTCTCATCCCAAAAATATTAGATTTTAAAAGTGGGACTATAACTCACTTTCACAGATTTTTACTTCGTCGGGAAGTAAGACTTGGCCACTGGTTGATTCACGAACCTATAACAATATATACATATATATCAAAGTATGTTCAAAATATATTTACAACACTTTTAATATATTTTGATGTTTTAAGTTTATTAAGTCAACTGTCCTCGTTAGTAACCTACAACTAGTTGTCCACAGTTAGATGTACAGAAATAAATCGATAAATATTATCTTGAATCAATCCACGACCCAATGTATAAGTATCTCAGTATTGATCACAACTCAAACTATATATATTTTGGAATCAACCTCAACCCTGTATAGCTAACTCCAACATTCACATATAGAGTGTCTATGGTTGTTCCGAAATATATATAGATATGTCGACATGATAGGTCGAAACATTGTATACGTGTATATGGTATCTCAAGATTATATAATATACAATACAAGTTGATTAAGTTATGGTTGGAATAGATTTGTTACCAATTTTCACGTAGCTAAAATGAGAAAAATTATCCAATCTTGTTTTACCCATAACTTCTTCATTTTAAATCCGTTTTGAGTGAATCAATTTGCTATGGTTTCATATTGAACTCTATTTTATGAATCTAAACAGAAAAAGTATAGGTTTATAGTCGGAAAAATAAGTTACAAGTCATTTTTGTAAAGGTAGTCATTTTAGTCGAAAGAACGACGTCTAGATGACCATTTTAGAAAACATACTTCCACTTTGAGTTTAACCATAATTTTTGGATATAGTTTCATGTTCATAATAAAAATCATTTTCTCAGAATAACAACTTTTAAATCAAAGTTTATCATAGTTTTTAATTAACTAACCCAAAACAGCCCGCGGTGTTACTACGACGGCGTAAATCCGGTTTTACGGTGTTTTTCGTGTTTCCAGGTTTTAAATCATTAAGTTAGCATATCATATAGATATAGAACATGTGTTTAGTTGATTTTAAAAGTTAAGTTAGAAGGATTAACTTTTGTTTGCGAACAAGTTTAGAATTAACTAAACTATGTTCTAGTGATTACAAGTTTAAACCTTCGAATAAGATAGCTTTATATATATGAATCGAATGATGTTATGAACATCATTACTACCTTAAGTTCCTTGGATAAACCTACTGGAAAAGAGAAAAATGGATCTAGCTTCAACGGATCCTTGGATGGCTCGAAGTTCTTGAAGCAGAATCATGACACGAAAACAAGTTCAAGTAAGATCATCACTTGAAATAAGATTGTTATAGTTATAGAAATTGAACCAAAGTTTGAATATGATTATTACCTTGTATTAGAATGATAACCTACTGTAAGAAACAAAGATTTCTTGAGGTTGGATGATCACCTTACAAGATTGGAAGTGAGCTAGCAAACTTGAAAGTATTCTTGATTTTATGTAACTAGAACTTGTAGAATATATGAAGAACACTTAGAACTTGAAGATAGAACTTGAGAGAGATCAATTAGATGAATAAAATTTAAGAATGAAAGTTTTTGTAGGTGTTTTTGGTCGTTGGTGTATGGATTAGATATAAAGGATATGTAATTTTGTTTTCATGTAAATAAGTCATGAATGATTACTCATATTTTTGTAATTTTATGAGATATTTCATGCTAGTTGCCAAATGATGGTTCCCACATGTATTAAGTGACTCACATGGGCTGCTAAGAGCTGATCATTGGAGTGTATGTACCAATAGTACATACATCTAAAAGCTGTGTGTTGTACGAGTACGAATACGGGTGCATACGAGTAGAATTGTTGATGAAACTGAACGAGGATGTAATTGTAAGCATTTTTGTTAAGTAGAAGTATTTTGATAAGTGTATTGAAGTCTTTCAAAAGTGTATAAATACATATTAAAACACTACATGTATATACATTTTAACTGAGTCGTTAAGTCATCGTTAGTCGTTACATGTAAATGTTGTTTTGAAACCTTTAGGTTAACGATCTTGTTGAATGTTGTTAACCCATTTTTTATTATAACAATTGAGATGTTAAATTGTTATATTATCATGATATTATAATATATAATATATCTTAGTATGATATATATACAGTTAAATGTCGTTACAACGATAATCGGTACATATATGTCTCGTTTCGAAATCATTAAGTTAGTAGTCTTATTTTTACATATGTATTTCATTGTTAATACACTTAATAATATATTTACTTATCATTTAACATAATTAACCAAGTGTATCAATATCTTAATATGATTCATATGTACCTAGTAAGACGTTGTTATAACGATAATCGTTATATATATCGTTTTCGAGTTTCTTAAATTAATAGTCTCATTTTTATGTATATAACTCATTGTTAAAATACCTAATGAGATACATACTTATAATAAAATCATGTTAACTATATATATAACCATATATATGTCATCGTATAGTTTTTACAAGTTTTAACGTTCGTGAATCACCGGTCAACTTGGGTGGTCAATTGTCTATATGAAACATATTTCAATTAATCAAGTCTTAACAAGTTTGATTGCTTAACATGTTGGAAACATTTAATCATGTAAATATCAATCTCAATTAATATATATAAACATGGAAAAGTTCGGGTCACTACAGTACCTACCCGTTAAATAAATTTCGTCCTGAAATTTTAAGCTGTTGAAGGTGTTGACGAATCTTCTGGAAATAGATGCGGGTATTTCTTCTTCATCTGATCTTCACGCTCCCAGGTGAACTCGGGTCCTCTACGAGCATTCCATCGAACCTTAACAATTGGTATCTTGTTTTGCTTAAGTCTTTTAACCTCACGATCCATTATTTCGACGGGTTCTTCGATGAATTGAAGTTTTTCGTTGATTTGGATTTCATCTAATGGAATAGTGAGATCTTCTTTAGCAAAACATTTCTTCAAATTTGAGACGTGGAAAGTGTTATGTACAGCTGCGAGTTGTTGAGGTAACTCAAGTCGGTAAGCTACTGGTCCGACACGATCAATAATCTTGAATGGTCCAATATACCTTGAATTTAATTTCCCTCGTTTACCAAATCGAACAACACCTTTCCAAGGTGCAACTTTAAGCATGACCATCTCTCCAATTTCAAATTCTATATCTTTTCTTTTAATGTCAGCGTAGCTCTTTTGTCGACTTTGGGCGGTTTTCAACCGTTGTTGAATTTGGATGATCTTCTCGGTAGTTTCTTGTATAATCTCCGGACCCGTAATCTGTCTATCCCCCACTTCACTCCAACAAATCGGAGACCTGCACTTTCTACCATAAAGTGCTTCAAATGGCGCCATCTCAATGCTTGAATGGTAGCTGTTGTTGTAGGAAAATTCTGCTAACGGTAGATGTCGATCCCAACTATTTCTGAAATCAATAACACATGCTCGTAGCATGTCTTCAAGCGTTTGTATTGTCCTTTCGCTCTGCCCATCAGTTTGTGGATGATAGGCAGTACTCATATCTAGACGAGTTCCTAATGGTTGCTGTAATGTCTGCCAGAATCTTGAAATAAATCTGCCATCCCTATCAGAGATAATAGAGATTGGTATTCTATGTCTGGAGACGACTTCCTTCAAATACAGTCGTGCTAACTTCTCCATCTTGTCATCTTCTCTTATTGGCAGGAAGTGTGCTGATTTGCTGAGACGATCAACTATTACCCAAATAGTATCAAAACCACTTGCAGTCCTTGGCAATTTAGTGATGAAATCCATGGTAATGTTTTCCCGTTTCCATTTCGGGATTTCGGGTTATTGAAGTAGACCTGATGGTTTCTGATGCTCAGCTTTGACTTTAGAACACGTCAAACATTCTCCTACTTATTTAGCAACATCAGCTTTCATACCCGGCCACCAAAAATGTTTCTTGAGATCCTTGTACATCTTCCCCGTTCCAGGATGTATTGAGTATCTGGTTTTATGAGCTTCTCTAAGTACCATTTCTCTCATATCTCCAAATTTTGGTACCCAAATCCTTTCAGCCCTATACCGGGTTCCGTCTTCTCGAATATTAAGATGCTTCTCCGATCCTTTGGGTATTTCATCCTTTAAATTTTCCTCTTTTAAAACTCCTTGTTGCGCCTCCTTTATTTGAGTAGTAAGGTTATTATGAATCATTATATTCATAGATTTTACTCGAATGGGTTCTCTGTCCTTCCTGCTCAAGGCATCGGCTACCACATTTGCCTTCCCCGGGTGGTAACGAATCTCAAAGTCGTAATCATTCAATAATTCAATCCACCTACGCTGCCTCATATTCAGTTGTTTCTGATTAAATATATGTTGAAGACTTTTGTGGTCTATATATATAATACTTTTGACCCCATATAAGTAGTGCCTCTAAGTCTTTAATGCAAAAACAACCGCGTCTAATTCCAAATCATGCGTCGTATAATTTTGTTCGTGAATCTTCAATTGTCTAGACGCATAAGCAATCACCTTCGTTCGTTGCATTAATACACAACCGAGACCTTGCTTTGATGCGTCACAATAAATCACAAAATCATCATTCCCTTCAGGCAATGACAATATAGGTGCCGTAGTTAGCTTTTTCTTCAATAACTGAAACGCTTTCTCTTGTTCATCATTCCATTCAAATTTCTTCCATTTATGCGTTAATGCAGTCAAGGGTTTTGCTATTCTGGAAAAGTCTTGGATGAACCTTCTGTAGTAACCATCTAGTCCTAAAAACTGGCGTATGTGTTTCGGAGTTTTCGGGGTTTCCCACTTTTCAACAGTTTCTATCTTTGCCGGATCCACCTTAATACCTTCTTTGTTCACTATGTGACCGAGGAATTGAACTTCTTCCAACTAAAATGCACACTTTGAAAACTTAGCGTACAATTCTTCCTTCCTCAATACTTCTAACACCTTTCTCAAATGTTCACCGTGTTCTTGGTCATTCTTTGAGTAAATAAGTATGTCATCAATGAAAACAATGACAAACTTGTCAAGGTATGGTCCACACACTCGGTTCATAAGGTCCATGAACACAGCTAGTGCATTAGTTAAACCAAACGGCATGACCATAAACTCGTAATGACCGTAACGTATTCTGAAAGCAGTCTTTGGAATATCATCTTCTTTCACCCGCATTTGATGATACCCGGAACGTAAGTCAATCTTTGAATAAACAGACGAGCCTTGTAGTTGATCAAATAAGTCATCGATTCTCGGTAGTGGGTAGCGGTTCTTGATGGTAAGTTTGTTCAACTCTCGGTAGTCGATACACAACCTGAATGTACCATCTTTCTTCTTGACAAACAAAATAGGAGCTCCCCACGGTGATGTGCTTGGTCGAATGAAACCACGCTCTAAAAGTTCTTGTAATTGGCTTTGCAGTTCTTTCATCTCGCTGGGTGCGAGTCTGTAAGGAGCACGAGCTATTGGTACAGCTCCTGGTACAAGATCTATTTGAAATTCAACGGATCGATGTGGGGGTAATCCCGGTAATTCTTTCGGAAATACATCGGGAAATTCTTTTGCAATGGGAACATCATTGATGCTCTTTTCTTCAGTTTGTACTTTCTCGACGTGTGCTAGAACATCATAGCAACCTTTTCTTATTAGTTTTTGTGCCTTCAAATTACTAATAAGATGTAGCTTCGTGTTGCCCTTTTCTCCGTACACCATTAAGGGTTTTCCTTTTTCTCGTATAATGCAAATTGCATTTTTGTAACAAACGATCTCTGCTTTCACTTCTTTCAACCAGTCCATACCGATTATCACATCAAAACTCCCTAACTCTACTGGTATCAAATCAATCTTAAATGTTTCGCTAACCAGTTTAATTTCTCAATTCTGACATATATTATCTGCTGAAATTAATTTACCATTTGCTAATTCGAGTAAAAATTTACTATCCAAAGGCGTCAATGGACAACTTAATTTAGCACAAAAATCTCTACTCATATAGCTTCTATCCGCACCCGAATAAAATAAAACGTAAGCAGATTTATTGTCAATAAGAAACGTACCCGTAACAAGCTCCGGGTCTTCCTTGCCTCTGCAGCATTAATATTGAAAACTCTTCCGCGGCCTTGTCCATTCGTGTTCTCCTGGTTCGGGCAATTTCTAATAATGTGGCCCAGTTTTCCACATTTATAACAAACTACATTGGCATAACTTTCTCCGACACTACTTGCTCCGCCATTACTCGTTCTGACACCATTTGTTCCTTTCGTTCTGTTAACCCCTGGTCCGTAGACCTCACACTTCGCTGCGCTATGACCATTTCTTTTACACTTGTTGCAAAATTTGGTGCAGAACCCCGAGTGATACTTTTCACACCTTTGGCATAGCTGCTTCTGATTGTTGTTGTTGTTGCAGTTGTTATTGTTGTTGGGATGATTGTTGTAGTTGATGTTGTTGTTGTTGTTGTTGTTGTTGTTGTTGTGCCGTTTGTTGTAGTTGCGATTGATGTTGCGATTATTGGGATAATTGTTGGGATTATTATTGTAATTGCTGTTGTTGTTGTATTGGTGATTCTTATCGCCGTTTTCCTCCCACTTTCTTTTGGCTTGCTTCACATTGGCCTCTTCAGCCGTCTGTTCTTTAATTCTTTCCTCAATCTGGTTCACTAGTTTGTGAGCCATTCTACATGCCTGTTGTATGGAGGCGGGCTCGTGTGAACTTATATCTTCTTGGATTCTTTCCGGTAATCCTTTCACAAATGCGTCGATCTTCTCTTCCTCATCTTCAAACGCTCCCGGACACAATAGGCACAATTCTGTGAATCGTCTTTCGTACGTGGTAATATCAAATCCTTGGGTTCGTAACCCTCTAAGTTCTGTCTTGAGCTTATTGACCTCGGTTCTGGGACGGTACTTCTCGTTTATCAAGTGCTTGAATGCTGACCACGGTAGTGCGTACGCATCGTCTTGTCCCACTTGCTCTAGATAGGTATTCCACCATGTTAACGCAGAACCTGTGAAGGTATGCGTAGCGTACTTCACTTTGTCCTCTTCAGTACACTTACTTATGGCAAACACCGATTCGACCTTCTCGGTCCACCGTTTCAATCCGATCGGTCCTTCGGTTCCATCAAATTCCAAAGGTTTGCAGGCAGTGAATTCTTTGTAGGTGCATCCTACACGATTTCCTGTACTGCTAGATCCAAGGTTATTGTTGGTATGTAGCACAGCCTGTACTGCGGCTATGTTTGAAGCTAGAAAAGTACGGAATTCCTCTTCATTCATATTCACGGTGTGTCGAGTAGTCGGTGCCATTTCCTTCAAAATAATCAAATGGAACAAGTTAATCATACAGAATATTAAGAGTAGTTAATAGTATTTCGTAGCATAATATGAACTCATTTATAAAAGCTTTTTCTTTATATTAGCGTTTTATAAGTTTAAATTCGGGTAGTACCTACCCGTTAAGTTCATACTTAGTAGCTAATATACAATTTAACTACTACAATTCTATATGAAAAACTGATTATAATAATATTTCGCGTTCAAACTTTTACACAATATTTTACAAACTTACAATACCGCTTATTTTACATATAGCATGAAATATAGCACACAATAAATTTGATACAAGATGGTTGTGAAGATAATTCTAGCTAGTACACAAGTCGTTCAGCAAAGGCAATAAAGACACGTAATTCATACGTCCAGAAACAAGTCATGCATTCTGGTTTTACTAGGATTACTTCCCATCCTTGGTCTTGTGGAACATAACCGTTATGGCCGTTGATAAGACAGCGTGTTGTAACGTCGTCAAAGGGACGAGGGTTACGTAATGTCCAACAGTCCCGTAACAATCTAAAAACCTCATTTCTTACCCCAATTACCGACTCCGTCACTTGTGGGAACGTTTTGTTTAATAGTTGTAGCCAGATGTTCTTGTTCTCACTTTGGTGAGAAGCGAACATTACTAATCCGTAAGCATAACATGCTTCTTTATGTTGCATGTTAGCCGCTTTTTCTAAATCACGAAGTCCAATATTCGGATATATTGAGTCAAAATAATTTCTTAACCCATTGCGTAAAATAGCATTTGGGTTCCCCGCAATATATGCGTCAAAGTAAACACATCGTAAGTTATGGATTTCCCAATGTGATATCCCCCATCTTTCGAACGAAAGCCTTTTATAAACCAAGGCATTCTTGGAACGTTCTTCGAATGTCTTACAAACTGATCTCTCCTTAAATAGTTGTGCCGAAGAATTCTGACCGACTCTAGACAAGATTTCATCAATCATGTCTCCGGGTAGGTCTCTTAAAATATTGGGTTGTCTATCCATTTTGTGTTTTTATACTGTAAAATAGACAAGAGTTAGATTCATAAAAAAAATACTTATTAATACAAGCAATTTTTACATATATCATAAAGCATAAGCACACTATATTACATATATTACACCACACGAATACAACTATCTTATTCCGACTCGCTTGTTTCTTCTTCTTCGGTTTTGGATCGTTTTGCCTAGTTTCTAAGGATATATGATGTTCCCCTAATACGAGCCGTCGATTTCCACATTGGTTTAGAAAAACCTGGTGGTTTAGAGGTTCCCGGGTCATTGTTACAACTTAAGGACTTCGGGGGTTGACGATACATATAAAGTTCATCGGGGTTGGAATTAGATTTCTCTATTTTTATGCCCTTTCCCTTATTATTTTCTTTTGCCTTTTTAAATTCAGTTGGGGTAATTTTTATAACATCATCGGAATTCTCGTCGGAATCCGATTCATCGGAGAATTGGTAATCCTCCCAATATTTTGCTTCCTTGGCGGAAACACCATTGACCATAATTAACCTTGGTCGGTTGGTTGAGGATTTTCTTTTACTTAACCGTTTTATTATTTCCCCCACCGGTTCTATTTCTTTATCCGGTTCCGATTCTTCTTCCGGTTCCGATTCTTCTTCCGGTTCCGATTCTTCTTCCGGTTCCGACTCTTCTTCCGGTTTGTCACACCCCCAAAATAGGGCCTAGGGTATTTGTGACTAATTATATCAAATCACAGTTGTATAAACGAGAACGACTCTATATGAGACGTTTTGAATAAAACATTTATTAATAAAACAGCGGAAGCATTAAAAGTTTTACATCAAATTTAAACTGAAATAATAATAATAGTCTTAATGCAAAGTAAATGTAATGAAATGAAGACTCCATGTAGCAGCATTCAATTCATCAGGTAGCAATCATGGCAATCATCTTATTCGTCACCTGAGACAAAACATGCTTAAAGTGTCAACCAAAAAGGTTGGTGAGTTCATTAGTTTATCAAAATCAATCATTTCCGTTATAATAATAGGCCACAAGATTTCAGTTTCATAAATATCCGTACACTAGCAAGTGTATAAAAGCATTCTATAAGTTGTAGGCACCCGGTAACAAGCCTTAACGTTCATGTTTTACCCTCCGAAGTACACCAGATCAGGTGTGTTTAAAATAACCTCGAAGTACTAAAGCATCCCATAGTCAGGATGGGGTTTGTCAGACCCAATAGATCTATCTTTAGGATTCGCGCCTACCGTACATAGACAAGTAGTTTAATGTTACCAAGCTAAGGGTATATTTCTGGTTTAAACCCACGTAGAATTAGTTTTAGTACTTGTGCCTATTTCGTAAAACATTTATAAAACAGCGCATGTATTCTCAGCCCAAAACTATATATAAAAAGGGAGCAAATGAAACTCACCTTAAATAGCAGTTGAAGTATTCCACGCAAGAAAGGAAAGTAAAGCAAGTAAGTGACCGAGATATCAACTAGAAGTAGTCCTTTAAGAGAGAAATGAGAGATTAAGGTGTAAGTTTGAAATGAGAAATGTATGTGGTATTTATAGTTGAAAATGTTAGGTAAAAAAAAATTAAAATAAAATAAGTAAATCTTAAAAGTTAAAATAAGAAAAATTATTTTGTATTTTTATTAAAAGTAAATCTTAAAAGTTAAAATAAGAAAAAGTAGTTTGTATTTTTATTAAAAGTAAAATCTTAAAAGTTAAAATAAGAAAAAGTAGTTTGTATTTTTATTAAAAGTAAATCTTAAAAGTTAAAATAAGAAAAAGTAGTATGTATTTTTATTAAAAGTAAATCTTAAAAGAAAAAGTAGTTTGTATTTTTGTATTTATTTATTAAAAGTAGATATAGTTTTTATTTTTATTTTGTATAAAATTCTAAAAAAAAAAGTTGTTTAATATATTTCTAAACATTTTATTTCTATATTTGTTTAATTATTAAATACGAATTTTATATAAAAATTATTATTATATTTAGCTTTTATAAAAATTAAAATTTATGATTATTAATTTATAGTTTTTATTAGTTTTATAAATGTTATAATATTATTTATTATTTAGTTAATTATATATTCTATTAACTAAATAACAAAATTAATATAAATATTATATATATATTCATTGATGTAATTATGTTATATTATATATCATAATCTTATTTATAATATTTATAATTATATTATTTATTTTAAGCGTACGTTTATTCGGTCAACGTTAAATTTATTCGTATATAACAACTCTAGGTATTTTAGTAAAATCGGAAGTCGAAAAGTGAGGGTTGTTATAGTACCTACCCGTTAAAAGAAATTTCGTCCCGAAATTTAGTTTTTGCCATCAATCGGCGTTGTTCGTACCTAGACGAGGATATTTACGTTTTATCTGGTCTTCACGTTCCCAGGTAGGTTCGAGGCCTTTCGTGAATTCCAACGGATAGAATATTGTTCTGTTTCATGCATTTAAATAATACGAACCCTAATTTCTTACAGGTTCTTCTATAAAGTGCATTTTATCATTAATGCAGAGGTTATCTAAAGGATTAATAAGAGTGTCATTTGACTAGGTTATCCACAAAAGGGATGATGGTGTTATACGAGCATTTTAGTAAACTGAACACATGAAATGTGTTATAAATAGTATTGAGCTTATTTAAAACTTTGAGTGTTTATGTCACAATATTAGGGTAGAAAAAAAACATAGAGTAGTTCTTGAAAATTATAGTCATGAAGTTTGATAGAGATCATCATTGTTTACAACAAGAATATTGTAATGATGAATATAAGTTGAAAAATAAAGTTTTATCACTACTGAATAATATGGATAAAACGATTTGATTATAGGAAGCGTATAAATGAAGCTATTGTAAAAGAGTGAATGAGAAATTAAATGTTCGTCTTAACTTTTGACGTAGTCACGATTGATTTCCGGAATTCAAGGGATTAAAGGAAATCTTCGTAATCCATAAGATTTGATTCTCCGGTAATTAAGGAATTTGAAATTTTCTTTGATTAAATGAGGTGAATTGCTTCAATTGCTGTGTTTGGAATTTTGCTATAAATTAGCTTCTTCCGTTTCATTATCTTCACCACTTCTATACTGTCTTCCTCAATTCATACTTCCAAAGATTGTGAGAATGCTCCATCCAGTTCTTATTCTGGATATTTTTCTGACTATCATTTCAGTCATTCTTCTTTTTTATTTACCACCAGAGGAATTTGTTTTCTTCTACTATTACCTTGGGGTTATAGTGTTTTTAATTCTCCCATGTTTTTACGTTGCAATACGTATTGATATACACGGTTTGTAATTTCGGTATCGTTATCGGGCTACATATTTTCCCTTATATGTCGGAGCTCTTTGCCTTTTTATTCTCCTCTCGACTCTAAGTAAAGCGAGTAATGGTCCGGAATTTGTAGGTATGAAGTTTCGAATGGACCTACTGTTCTAAGCGTAATATCACGATTTGATTTGGTAAATTACCAGAATTACTGAGGATAGAACTATCAAGAATATATTTTCTTGATATGTTCAGAGATTAAGTAGAATGTAAGAGTCGTGTAACATGGCAAATGATGATTATAAAGTCTATGAATCATCATCTTCCATTAAAAATTTAGCATGACTTACTGTAATATAATCACGTTGGCCTGACGTCATTATATTATACTAACTCATGCTTCAATTCTCAACACTACTTCAAATCATTCAAAATTTGAATTTAAATTTTACGGAATATAGAAACTTAAACAGTTTTCCTTTATGATGTAATAAAGATATTGCAAAGAGATAATTAATTGCGGACAAGAATCGTTATGAAGATATCTTTAGAAATATCGAGGATATTTATAACGAAAGATACGATGATATTTTAGAATTTCTAAAATCGATGGATAATGAAGAAATTCTTCTGTAAGGATTTAGAATGCGTAAAAAGATCTTCTGTGATTTCCTTCAGAAATCGAATCATCTAGATTCTTTGGTTATAGGTTTAGTCCTTGGGATTTGTCCTTGGTCTCCTTCATGTTTTGCTCAATCCGTATTTCAATACCAGATTTTCTTTTGAGCTTTTCCAACAAACAATTCTTTATTATCAAGCTTCTGGTCATTAAGGCCATCTACAGCTTTTGCTGCTTCATCAGCATTCTCAAGGTTAACTGATCTGAATCATTGATTATCAATCCGATATGTTTTCAAGGATTTTGAAGAATGTACAATGTAATATATTAATGTGAATGTTAGATATTTCTTGGGTATTACCTACCCGTTAAAATATTTTCACAATCAACAGTTTGTACAAAAGAATTTTTAAATACAATCTTTATGAAAATATACATACAAATATATTTTCTTCAGATGTAATTATGGATTTAATAAGTTAATATAATATTAAACTCATTTGATTTATGGTTGAAACGAGAATAAATAATCTCCAAAACTTTAGAGATTACATAATCGTCGCGGAATATTTCTTTAATGAAGTTATGAATCAATACTTCATCGTTCATTGTTATTAATATACCTCAATATATGATGTTTATGCTCGTGGATTTCTTGTGAAATTCATAAGGCACAAATGATGTTTTCGAGAAATTTTCGAGTACATCGAAAATAGGAGTGTAAAATCACACATGCATTTGAATAATACACTTAGTTTATTATGAAATGGAGTTTATTGTACTGAAGCAGTGATTAATGATTGTTAAGTCATTAACGAAGGATGTACATCATAGCGTATTAGTGATATGAATTAACCAAGTAGTACATACTAGTTAAGATTCACTCGTAATAGTTTAGTACGAAAAGATTTATTATTGTTCCAAACCATATATATATAAATTATACATATATAATTCTTCAGGAAGAATGAGTCAATACATCTTAACTCATTATTACTAATATTCCTTAGTATCTATGGGCGTATGATGTCGATGTTTGAGGTACCGATTATGATGTTGAGATGTGGGATGCTGATGTTGTTGTTGGTGAAGCTGATGCTGTTGGTGGTGATGCTGATAGTACTGGTGGTGCTGGTGCTGCTGTTGGTGCTGCTTGTGGTACTTGGTTAGTAAGTGTGAGCCTAGCTACCAAATCGCGCACTATTTCCTCCAGGGTTTCTACTTTACGCTCGAGTCTATGGATTTGTTCTACCCATTCCTCTGTAAGGTTTGTCAATTCTTGATATTTAGTTCGAAGTCTTCTAACTTCTTCTAATAACCCTTTCTGGTTAGAATTCGGGAGTAGAGGATGAATATTGTCGTTGGTTACATCGAGTCGACCTTCGAGGCGGAAAATCCTTGCGAAAAGAGTGAAAACGGTATTGCGAACAGGTTCGCCGGTAAGCGGATTGAGTACTCCGACGTTTGGTGGTAAGTTTGGCTCGTGATAAGGAGTACCTTCTTCATTTCTCCATAGGGTGAGTATTTCGCGAACCCATCCCCATTTTCTAAAGAAATCACGGTAATTGATCGGTGGGTGTGCTCCTGTCACGCTATCTTTGGAGCTAGAAGAACTTGAGGAATCAGGTGAGAAATCCATATTATGTGTTTGGAATAGGGTTTGATATGAAATGGGTGTTGAATATTGAATGATATATTCGTCTCCTTGAATACGTATATATAGCAGAAAGATTTCCGTAATTTACGGAGGAAATTTAGGAAAAGTGTTAGACAAGGTCTATTGGGAATAGATATGCTAAGATACGATTTGTCTATACTCCAATAATGGCAGTATGATGTGTCGAGATTATAAAATGATAAGTATGTAATCTAATAATCTTTCGATTAAAGACTTTCAATTCGTATACTGTGATAACCCAATGACATTTCCCGGTTCGCAAACCGATGCATAAAGGCATAAGGCATATAGGTACGTGATATAACAGGGAGTTATATACGTTTGAGTATGAATTATAGGAGTTTCAAAAATCTTGGATAATATTTCATGTAATACATATGTAATACACAAAACCAGGATAGATAGTCTTGTTCTTAATAAGTTCACCACTTATTAAGTGCGTAAGTGACTAAGTGTTGTATGATCACTATAGTCAGGTTTGATATTGTGCACCATACCCAAACATCTATGCCACCGCCGAGTCACTTGAATGATCAATTGTTACCGGTTGGCCCAGGAATTCTCGACCAAAATCTAAGTTTGGCATTCGAAATCCACAAGCGTCCCATAGTGGTACCAAGGATCACCCTAGGCCTTAAGTAGTGTTGACGTTCGAGTAATTTCACATTATCGTGTATGTTATAATCTTAAGATTTAAGTATAGTTTCTAAGATATAGTGTAGCATTTATCAATTAAAGGCAACAATTAAAGGCACTATGGTCAAGGAAAGTTGTAGTCCTACATTGCTAAGGTACCTAATTGTATAAGGCACACATAAAATGCAATCCTGGTTCTCTACAACAACCTGCTCTGATACCAATCTGTCACACCCCCAAAATAGGGCCTAGGGTATTTGTGACTAATTATATCAAATCACAGTTGTATAAACGAGAACGACTCTATATGAGACGTTTTGAATAAAACATTTATTAATAAAACAGCGGAAGCATTAAAAGTTTTACATCAAATTTAAACTGAAATAATAATAATAGTCTTAATGCAAAGTAAATGTAATGAAATGAAGACTCCATGTAGCAGCATTCAATTCATCAGGTAGCAATCATGGCAATCATCTTATTCGTCACCTGAGACAAAACATGCTTAAAGTGTCAACCAAAAAGGTTGGTGAGTTCATTAGTTTATCAAAATCAATCATTTCCGTTATAATAATAGGCCACAAGATTTCAGTTTCATAAATATCCATACACTAGCAAGTGTATAAAAGCATTCTATAAGTTGTAGGCACCCGGTAACAAGCCTTAACGTTCATGTTTTACCCTCCGAAGTACACCAGATCAGGTGTGTTTAAAATAACCTCGAAGTACTAAAGCATCCCATAGTCAGGATGGGGTTTGTCAGACCCAATAGATCTATCTTTAGGATTCGCGCCTACCG
Source organism: Rutidosis leptorrhynchoides (assembly GCF_046630445.1). Lineage (NCBI taxonomy): Eukaryota > Viridiplantae > Streptophyta > Magnoliopsida > Asterales > Asteraceae > Rutidosis > Rutidosis leptorrhynchoides. The sequence continues at coordinate 254,725,739 of NC_092341.1, forward strand.
TACATAGACAAGTAGTTTAATGTTACCAAGCTAAGGGTATATTTCTGGTTTAAACCCACGTAGAATTAGTTTTAGTACTTGTGCCTATTTCGTAAAACATTTATAAAACAGCGCATGTATTCTCAGCCCAAAACTATATATAAAAAGGGAGCAAATGAAACTCACCTTAAATAGCAGTTGAAGTATTCCACGCAAGAAAGGAAAGTAAAGCAAGTAAGTGACCGAGATATCAACTAGAAGTAGTTCTTTAAGAGAGAAATGAGAGATTAAGGTGTAAGTTTGAAATGAGAAATGTATGTGGTATTTATAGTTGAAAATGTTAGGTAAAAAAAAATTAAAATAAAATAAGTAAATCTTAAAAGTTAAAATAAGAAAAATTATTTTGTATTTTTATTAAAAGTAAATCTTAAAAGTTAAAATAAGAAAAAGTAGTTTGTATTTTTATTAAAAGTAAAATCTTAAAAGTTAAAATAAGAAAAAGTAGTTTGTATTTTTATTAAAAGTAAATCTTAAAAGTTAAAATAAGAAAAAGTAGTATGTATTTATATTAAAAGTAAATCTTAAAAGAAAAAGTAGTTTGTATTTTTGTATTTATTTATTAAAAGTAGATATAGTTTTTATTTTTATTTTGTATAAAATTCTAAAAAAAAAAGTTGTTTAATATATTTCTAAACATTTTATTTCTATATTTGTTTAATTATTAAATACGAATTTTATATAAAAATTATTATTATATTTAGCTTTTATAAAAATTAAAATTTATGATTATTAATTTATAGTTTTTATTAGTTTTATAAATGTTATAATATTATTTATTATTTAGTTAATTATATATTCTATTAACTAAATAACAAAATTAATATAAATATTATATATATATTCATTGATGTAATTATGTTATATTATATATCATAATCTTATTTATAATATTTATAATTATATTATTTATTTTAAGCGTACGCTTATTCGGTCAACGTTAAATTTATTCGTATATAACAACTCTAGGTATTTTAGTAAAATCGGAAGTCGAAAAGTGAGGGTTGTTATACGGTTCCTCTTCGGGAACTTGTGAATCAGTCCACGAATCATTCCAATTTACATTTGACTCTTCATTATTATTAGGTGAGTCAATGGGACTTGTTCTAGAGGTAGACATCTATCACATAATATCAAACGCGTTAAGAGATTAATATATCACATAATATTCACATGTTAAAAATATATAGTTTCCAACAAAATTTGTTAAGCAATCATTTTTCAAGTAAACACGGTCGAAGTCCAGACTCACTAATGCATTCTAACAAACTCGATAAGACACACTAATGCAAAATTCTGGTTCTCTAAGACCAACGCTCGGATACCAACTGAAATGTCCCGTTCTTATTGATTAAAAACGTTCCATATTAATTGATTTCGTTGCGAGGTTTTGACCTCTATATGAGACGTTTTTCAAAGACTGCATTCATTTTAAAACAAACCATAACCTTTATTTCATCAGTAAAGGTTTAAAAAGCTTTACGTAGATTATCAAATAATGATAATCTAAAATATCCTGTTTACACACGACCATTACATAATGGTTTACAATACAAATATGTTACAATAAAATAAGTTTCTTGAATGCAGTTTTTACACAATATCATACAAGCATGGACTCCAAATCTCGTCCTTATTTAAGTATGCGACAGCGGAAGCTCTTAATAATCACCTGAGAATAAACATGCTTAAAACGTCAACAAAAATGTTGGTGAGTTATAGGTTTAACCTATATATATCAAATCATAATAATAGACCACAAGATTTCATATTTCAATACACATCCCATACATAGAGATAAAAATCATTCATATGGTGAACACCTGGTAACCGACATTAACAAGATGCATATATAAGAATATCCCCATCATTCCGGGACACCCTTCGGATATGATATAAATTTCGAAGTACTAAAGCATCCGGTACTTTGGATGGGGTTTGTTAGGCCCAATAGATCTATCTTTAGGATTCGCGTCAATTAGGGTGTCTGTTCCCTAATTCTTAGATTACCAGACTTAATAAAAAGGGGCATATTCGATTTTGATAATTCAACCATAGAATGTAGTTTCACGTACTTGTGTCTATTTTGTAAATCATTTATAAAACCTGCATGTATTCTCATCCCAAAAATATTAGATTTTAAAAGTGGGACTATAACTCACTTTCACAGATTTTTACTTCGTCGGGAAGTAAGACTTGGCCACTGGTTGATTCACGAACCTATAACAATATATACATATATATCAAAGTATGTTTAAAATATATTTACAACACTTTTAATATATTTTGATATTTTAAGTTTATTAATTCGGCTGTCCTCGTTAGTAACCTACAACTAGTTGTCCACAGTTAGATGTACAGAAATAAATCGATAAATATTATCTTAAATCAATCCACGACCCAGTGTATACGTATCTCAGTATTGATCACAACTCAAACTATATATATTTTGGAATCAACCTCAACCCTGTATAGCTAACTCCAACATTCACATATAGAGTGTCTATGGTTGTTCCGAAATATATATAGATGCGTCGACATGATAGGTCGAAACATTGTATACGTGTCTATGGTATCTCAAGATTACATAATATACAATACAAGTTGATTAAGTTATGGTTGGAATAGATTTGTTACCAATTTTCACGTAGCTAAAATGAGAAAAATTATCCAATCTTGTTTTACCCATAACTTCTTCATTTTAAATCCGTTTTGAGTGAATCAATTTGCTATGGTTTCATATTGAACTCTATTTTATGAATCTAAACAGAAAAAGTATAGGTTTATAGTCGGAAAAATAAGTTACAAGTCGTTTTTGTAAAGGTAGTCATTTCAGTCGAAAGAACGACGTCTAGATGACCATTTTAGAAAACATACTTCCACTTTGAGTTTAACCATAATTTTTGGATATAGTTTCATGTTCATAATAAAAATCATTTTCTCAGAATAACAACTTTTAAATCAAAGTTTATCATAGTTTTTAATTAACTAACCCAAAACAGCCCGCGGTGTTACTACGACGGCGTAAATCCGGTTTTACGGTATTTTTCGTGTTTCCAGGTTTTAAATCATTAAGTTAGCATATCATATAGATATAGAACATGTGTTTAGTTGATTTTAAAAGTCAAGTTAGAAGGATTAACTTTTGTTTGCGAACATGTTTAGAATTAACTAAACTATGTTCTAGTGATTACAAGTTTAAACCTTCGAATAAGATAGCTTTATATATATGAATCGAATGATGTTATGAACATCATTACTACCTTAATTTCCTTGGATAAACCTACTGGAAAAGAGAAAAATGGATCTAGCTTCAACGGATCCTTGGATGGCTCGAAGTTCTTGAAGCAGAATCATGACACGAAAACAAGTTCAAGTAAGATCATCACTTGAAATAAGATTGTTATAGTTATAGAAATTGAACCAAAGTTTGAATATGATTATTACCTTGTATTAGAATGATAACCTACTATAAGAAACAAAGATTTCTTGAGGTTGGATGATCACCTTACAAGATTGGAAGTGAGCTAGCAAACTTGAAAGTATTCTTGATTTTATGTAACTAGAACTTGTAGAATATATGAAGAACACTTAGAACTTGAAGATAGAACTTGAGAGAGATCAATTAGATGAATAAAATTTAAGAATGAAAGTGTTTGTAGGTGTTTTTGGTCGTTGGTGTATAGATTAGATATAAAGGATATGTAATTTTGTTTTCATGTAAATAAGTCATGAATGATTACTCATATTTTTGTAATTTTATGAGATATTTCATGCTAGTTGCCAAATGATGGTTCCCACATGTGTTAAGTGACTCACATGGGCTGCTAAGAGCTGATCATTGGAGTGTATATACCAATAGTATATACATCTAAAAGCTGTGTATTGTACGAGTACGAATACGGGTGCATACGAGTAGAATTGTTGATGAAACTGAACGAGGATGTAATTGTAAGCATTTTTGTTAAGTAGAAGTATTTTGATAAGTGTATTGAAGTCTTTCAAAAGTGTATAAATATATATTAAAACACTACATGTATATACATTTTAACTGAGTCGTTAAGTCATCGTTAGTCGTTACATGTAAATGTTGTTTTGAAACCTTTAGGTTAACGATCTTGTTGAATGTTGTTAACCCATTGTTTATTATAACAATTGAGATGTTAAATTGTTATATTATCATGATATTATAATGTATAATATATCTTAGTATGATATATATACAGTTAAATGTCGTTACAACGATAATCGTTACATATATGTCTCGTTTCGAAATCATTAAGTTAGTAGTCTTATTTTTACATATGTATTTCATTGTTAATACACTTAATAATATATTTACTTATCATTTAACATAATTAACCAAGTGTATCAATATCTTAATATGATTCATATGTACCTAGTAAGACGTTGTTATAACGATAATCGTTATATATATCGTTTTCGAGTTTCTTAAATTAATAGTCTCATTTTTATGTATATAACTCATTGTTAAAATACCTAATGAGATACATACTTATAATAAAATCATGTTAACTATATATATAACCATATATATGTCATCGTATAGTTTTTACAAGTTTTAACGTTCGTGAATCACCGGTCAACTTGGGTGGTCAATTGTCTATATGAAACATATTTCAATTAATCAAGTCTTAACAAGTTTGATTGCTTAACATGTTGGAAACATTTAATCATGTAAATATCAATCTCAATTAATATATATAAACATAGAAAAGTTCGGGTCACTACACACACGCGCCTGCCAAACTGCCACTTTACGTCTTGTCAGCCGAATGGGTTTCTGCGACAGTGACAGGCATTTAATGACATCGAAACGCACGCGGAAAATTAAATGCTAACCGTTTTTTTGTTTTTTCTTTTTCGCTTAATAGTTTGCTATCTTATGTCTTGCGCCATATAACATCAAACTGGGGGGACATAATGATACCGCAACCCGCATGCGCAATACATACGTATGCGGGCACTCGCTGGCATGCGTATGCGTGTACTTTGTATGCGGTATGCGACATGCGGATTCGTATCGAATGCCTTTGTTCCTGGTACGGCGGTTACTTGGTCCCCAAGTAAGTATCTTTTCCATAATTATATCCGTGATTCAGGGGAGTTGGTTATGGAAGAGATTACCATTATCTCGGATGGTTCTAGAATTAGGGTTTGCCTATATATACAAACCCTTATTATCATTCTAACAACACAACAACGTTACGTAACAATCATCAATCACACATCTTACGTAACCGGCATCATCTCTCATCTTCTCAAGGTTAACAGGTTAGTTCTTTGTTGACTAGCACCTACAGCCTTTATATGAGGCCTTCTGATCAACGAACGTTATCGAAGGTAGACTTAATCACTTGGCCACTCCTCCGACATTATTATGTCGACCAGGGTTATTCACGGTAGCCGGACCGGAGAGCCTTGTTCTAATATCCTTAAACCCCCTTTGCGTATTGAACAGACATAGTAACCCTATGGTAAAAATATGCATGATCAATAGATAAAGATATTTAAGGTCCTAACTGTTTTATAGTTATTTTGCCAAAAAAAAAAAAAAAAAAAAAAACTGTGTGAGCCACATGATTGACAAAAGTGTGGTCCAAAACCAGGACTAGATGCTGCATGCCTGCACAGTTGTCCGTGTGCAGTGTGTATGCAAGAATGGATGAATTATCAAAATTATACTTCGTAACAAATTAGCGATTGAAACATTAAAATTTTGTGAAACAGAATATTACCTGTAATATCGTGTAATAATTGTTGACGAAATTTAGTGGTATTAAGAGTAACTCAATATGAAACGCTCTCTCTCACCTAATTCTTCTCCGGCAATTTTTTCCGGTGAATATACAAGTAAGTTTACAATTATTTTATAGATCTGTCAGCATCTTTTATTTCTAATAATCATATATCATCTTCTTTTTTATCCGACAACCCATCTCTTTGATTACACTTTAATCTTCATCTTTTTTTTCTTCTTCTTTCCACTGTATAATCATCGTCATCATTATGTACCCTTTTCCCACTTCTCCTTTCACACCAAGAAATCATACAGCAAAGAAAAATCACTCACAATCCAGATCATCAAACTTGATAAACGGCATCAGATATCAACCCGATAATGTCGGGATCTGGGTTAAGGTTGATAGGAATAGGAAACAACATGTTGATCATCAAACTGCTATTCCAATCGCTGATGAATTTCCACCACTAAACCCTTCATCTTCCAACCCTAATCCGCCATACCACATAAACCCTAATGCAGAAAACCCTAAATCTAATCCTCCTGTATTCACGAACCTCAACGCCGCAAGCTACTCTATTTATCAACGATTCAAAACACAGGAAAACGCCAGAAACCTAATCAACAAATTCGGGAATCCAACCGTCCCTCCTGCTCCACCCAAACCTGACAACAAATCAATAACTTCGTATCTCTTTTTCAACTTTCCTGATACATGGACCTCAATGAAGCTATGGGGATTATTCAAAAACTATGGTGAAATCTTTGAAGTTTATATCCCTAAAAAAAGGTTGAAGAATGGCAGTCGTTTCGGGTTTGTACGTTACAAGAATATCCCGAATCAACTTGTAGACACGATGGCAAGAAAGCTTAACATGATTGAAATCGAAGATAAATTTCTTGTTGTTTATAAGGCACATAATCGTAACAGTCCACATAATAATGCCACAGACCCTCGACCATCGGATAATAAATCTAGTCAGTCCAATGTTAGACCCAATCACTGTCATAATAACTTTGTCGATGACCGAAAATTCTCCGACATACTCAACAATACTCACATCTCACAATCATCTACTGTATTTGCCTTAAACAATGTTAACAAAGAATTCTCAATTAAAATACCAAAAGATGACAAGCTCATTGATCTCCTTGGTCATGGCCTCATTGGCGTTATCAAAAATATTGAACACCTGGAGTTCTTCGATGAAATTTGCAAATCCGAAAACCTTACAGGTTTTGTACCCAAGTACTTAGGGGGTAAACAAATCTTACTTTTATTCGATGACATCCGCGATGGTCTAGATGTCCTTAACCCGCAAAGTTTTGGTAAAAAACACCCTATTTGGAACTGGTTTGATGATATAAAACCATGGGATCCTGATGAAAACTCTCTTCAAAGTCGACTTGTTTGGATTGACGTTAAAGGGGTCCCTATCACGTGTTGGTCAGAATCTACATTTTTCAAAATTGCTAAGTGTTGGGGCGAGGTCATTGCGTCACAGAATTGCTCTATAGATGAAAAGGGATCTCAAGACTTGTCCGTAGGTAAGGTTCTTATAAATACTATGTCGTTTGTTCCATTTGCGGTCATGTTCACATACTACATGATTCCAAATACGTTTCTGCCTTTGTGACCGAATATGTTGAGCAAACCTTTGAATTCAACTCCACCGATAATAGCTCTTCTATTTGGGAGGATGACTATCAATCGGATGATCTCGGTTCTGATGATGAGTCATTCATGGGCGATGTTGACCTTAACGATTATAACGAGTCACATAATTCTGCAAACCAACGTGAAAAATCCGACAATGGTTCAAACCGCAATAATCACGAGCAATCTTCATCGTCAAAACGTATGGATACTGTTAGTTTTCCACAAAACCATAATGACCAACCAACTACCAAGAATAATGATTGTCATAATTCCAGCGAGCAACATGATTCAGATACTCATATCTCAGAAACACCAAAAAACCACGAAGTTCATGCTACCTCTGAACCTATTCCACATACTACTGACACACCTCTATATTCGAACGAGCCTGAAAAAAGTGATCCACCTGTTCCTATTAATGTTTCACCTCCAAGCCCACATGACATCATAAGTTCTATACTATCCAACAAGCCCATTAGTGAACATGAAAGTGAATGCCCTCTTGAGCCCACTAGACTTAACATGGATACTCCTTCATGCAACACCCAATCCATAACCCATACCCAATCCACCAAGCCCATTAATGTGACAGAATCAGATATCGAGGCGACAAAACATGATATGGATACGCCTATTCCTCACACCATCATCACGACAGAACCTATTATCAATTATCAAACTACACACAATCCTACTACTGATGCTAATGACTGCAACTCTACGCCTGCACACCATAACATTCCCAGCCCTGTCAATTCTGACCTACCTCCCAACTTTAATGTCGATGATGTTCCCGAATTGTTGAGTAACCCTTCTATTGTTAATCTCAAAGACAAAAGGAAGACAATGAAAGCCTCATCAAATAAGAAAATGAACAATGCCTACTCCAACAATATATGTTTTAAAAAGATTGTGCGAGACCAAACTATTCCTACATCACCTTCGAAATTAACCTCTATCCCCAAACCACCTATGGTCTCATCTAAAAATGGCACGAGATCGAAGTTTCTATATATCAAACATTGTGCTAGAAGCACTGATGGCAAAACCGCGGGCAACAATTCAAAGACATCGTCAAAAATAAAAAGCACTGATGGCACTACCGCAAACAAAGGCTCAAGCAATTCCATCAACACAAAGGAATTTGGTGATGGTCTTGGCATCCGATGGAGCTCGGATCATTGATCTACGTCTCATCCTATCGCATTGTAAGTCTTCTAATGAGTTGTATTTCACTTAATATTCGGGGTTTGGGTCAAACGAGTAAAATCAGTTGGCTCAAAAGTATTTGTAATAAAGAAAGTCCAGTAATTCTCGGATTACAAGAAACCAAATGTGGTAATTCACCTGACTCCTTAATTGAAGCTTTTTGGTACAATCCAAACCTTAAATTTGTCCACAAGGATGCAATCGGAGCCTCGGGAGGGTTACTTTTAATTTGGGATCCATCGACTTTTATTTTCGACCTTGCCATTGAGGGGGAATTCTTTATTGCCATTAAAGGCAAATGGGCGGGTTATGCTTCCGATATGGTTATCATTAACGTATATGGTCCACATAATCATCAGAAAAAACTTAGATTTTGGTCCGAACTTTCAAAACTTATCGACTCAATCGATGTCCCCCACATTATCTTTGGCGATTTCAATGAAGTAAGAACAAAATCCGAACGTCTTAATTGCATCTTTAAACAAACATGGACGGATAACTTTAATAATTTCATAAACAACAATAATCTCATCGACCTTCCACTAGGTGGAAAAAAGTACACAAGAATCTGCTTCAACAAACTTAAATTTAGCAAACTTGATCGCTTCCTCATTTCTGAGAGTATCCTCCAACTCTGGCCTGATGTCTCTTCCAAAACTCTCGACCGCGACCTATCCGATCACTGCCCTATTATCCTAAAAAACTCCTTCTTCGATTTTGGCCCTAAACCTACACGTGTTTTTAACGCTTGGCTAAAACTAGAAAATGCAGATGAAATCATAAAAAACACATGGTCCTTACCAGTTAATGGCAATCATCCTGACTGTATCCTTCGAAACAAACTAAAAAATGTCAAACTTGAACTTAAAAAATGTAGCCTTCAACTAAATAACCTTGACACTGAAATCAAATCACATATCAATGCTTCTAATGAATGGGAAAAAATCGCCGAAAACAGACCACTAACAGATTCTGAAAGAAATACTTGGGTAAACGATAAAATATAACACATCGAAAAAGAAAAAAAGAAAACAAACATGCTAAAACAAAAGGCACGTATTAAATGGAACCTAGAAGGAGATGAGAACTCTAAATACTTCCATAACTTCATCAAAAGACGAGCAAACAAAAACAATATTCGTGGCATCTCACACAACGGGTCATGGTCGGAGGACCCGACTACAATCAAATCTGAAGCGTTCAAACATTTTGAAACACTCTTCAAATCCAAAAAACGTAAAGGTGGTTGTTCTTTTGATAACGATCCTCATCGATCTTATATCACACAAGATGACAACCTTATCCTCGAAGCCCGATTTTCAGAAAATGAAGTGTGGAATGCACTTCAAGACTGTGACGGCTCAAAAGCTCCCGGTCCTGACGGCTTCAACATGAAATTCTTCAAAAAATATTGGTGGTTGATTAAAGAGGACCTAATGAATGCCTTAGAATGGTTTTGGCTCAATTCTGAAATATCTAAGGGATGTAATGCCTCCTTTTTCACGTTAATTCCGAAAAAAGCAAACTCAATTGGATTTAACGAATACCGCCCCATATGCTTAATCGAAAGTTATTATAAAATCCTCACAAAAATCCTTTCCAACCGTCTTTCAAATGTCATCCATAAAATAATCGGCATCGAACAAACCGCTTTCTTAAAAGGTAGAAACATTCTTGATAGCGTCCTAGTTGCAAAAGAAATAATCGATGAACTAAAAAGAAAAAAACAAAAAGGCCTCATCTTTAAAGTAGATTTCGAAAAGGCATTCGATTGTATCGAATGGGATTTCCTTTTTGAAACTATGAAGTGTTTGGGATTCGGTTCCAAGTGGATCAAGTTCATCCATGCATGCCTCACATCTTCCTCCATATCCATCCTCATCAACGGGTCCCCAACTCCGGAATTTATACCTGGTAGGGGCATCCGTCAAGGAGATCCAATCTCCCATTTCCTTTTCATCATCGCGGCGGAAGGTCTAAATATCCTTGTCAAACGGGCTATCACAAATGATCGATTTCGTGGTATTTGTGTTGGTCACGATAAGATCGTTGTATCCCACCTTCAATATACGGATGACACGATCTTCTTTGGTGAATGGAGCAAACGTAACGCAAAAAATATTTCCAAACTCCTTAAATGCTTCGAAAACATATCCGGCTTAAAAGTAAACCTTAAAAAAAGTAACCTATACGGAATCGGGGTTCCACATCATGAGGTTGTGGAGATGGCCAATTACATCGAGTGTTCTGCGGGTTCAACCCCCTTCACCTACCTCGGTCTCCCAGTTGGTGTCCCCACCACAAAAGCCTCCTCGTGGCAACCTATCATCGAAAAATTTGACAAACGCCTTTCTGACGGGAAAGCCAAATCCATGTCATATGGTGGGCGTCTCACCCTCATTAAATCTGTACTCTCTAGTCTCCCCCTTTATGAAAGGACCCGTCCTAACCCATCCGGACGAAGTTCATATTGATTATAAACGATTCACATCAATTGATTACATCGCGAGGTACTTGACCTCTATATGATACATTTTACAAACATTGCATTCGTTTTTGAAAAGACAATCTTTCATTATATCTAAAGTTGACAGACATGCATACCATTTCATAATATATCCAACTATAATTGACTTAATAATGATCTTGATAAACTCAATGACTCGAATGCAACGTCTTTTGAAATATGTCATGAATGACTCCAAGTAATATCTTTAAAATGATTAAATGCACAGCGGAAGATTTCTTTCGTACCTGAGAATAAACATGCTTTCAAGTGTCAACCAAAAGGTTGGTGAGTTCATTAGTTTAGCATAAATAATCATTTCATAATTTTAATAGACCACAAGATTTCATATTTCCATTTCTCATAAACATACGTCCCATGCATAGAGACAAAATATCATTCATATGGATTGAACACCTGGTAATCGACATTCACAATATACATATAAGAATATCCCCATTATTCCGGGATCCTCCATCGGACATGATATAAATTTCGAAGTACTAAAGCATCCGGTACTTTGGATGGGGCTTGTTGGGCCCGATAGATCTATCTTTAGGATTCGCGTCAATTAGGGTGTCTGTTCCCTAATTCTTAGATTACCAGACTAAATAAAAAGGGCATATTCGATTAGATAATCCAACCATAGAATGTAGTTTTGATTACTTGTGTCTATCTCGTAAAACATTTATAAAAGCTGCGCATGTATTCTCAGTCCCAAAAATATATATTGCAAAAGCATTTAAAAAGGGATTAATGAAACTCACCTAATATATTTTGTAGTAAAAATACATAGAACGACATTGAACAAGTATAGGGTTGGCCTCAGAGTCACGAACCTATATCATTTGTATATTTATTAATATATATAATTGCAATTGAACAAATTCATATATTATAACTTATGTTACATATTATTTATATTCAATTTTGTGTACAAAAGTTATTAGTGTTTAGATAGTTTTATCAATATATATTTTCAGTTAGTTTTATAAAAAAAATATACTTGATTTGTTATATATGGATATTTGCATAACATTCGTTAATATGATTAATACATACTTTTATATAATATTACCTATAAATGTATTTTTTTTATATACATAATATTAATTAGTAAACATATTAATAACGGTAATTAAAAGTTGTATTTGATCATAATAATATTAAAAATAACAATATTGATAACGATAGTAATTATGGTAATTTTATTGTTAATAACAGTTAGGATAATAGTTTTAATGATAATAATAACGATACTCATAATTTTTAATAATAATACTTATAATAATCTATTATCCTTAATAATAATGATACTAATAATAGGAATACATAATGTTAATACTAATAATTATATAAATGATATTAATACTAATATTTATGAAATTGATAGTAAATCGTATTACTTTCTCATTAATAATAATCATCTTAATCTTAATCACAATAATGATAATAATACTAAATAATAAAATTACTAATAATAAATACATTAGTAATACTTATAATATAAAAAAAATGACAATAATAATAACAATCTTGATAAAAACCATTATAATTATAATAACATCAATAATAATAATAATAACGATGATAATAATAATAATAATAATAATAATAATAATAATAATAATAATAATAATAATAATAATAATAATAATAATAATAATAATAATAATAATAATAATAATAATAATAATAATAATAATAATAATAATAACAAAATTTATAAATAAAACTACCTTGAGAAATCCTCTAAAAATAGAAAACTGCCCGAAGCCGGGATTGAACCCGAGACCTCTCACCCAAACACCAACACTCTGACCACTGAACCATATCTGTTTTTCTGACTTTTTAATCCCTCTGTATTTATTTAACCAGTACCTGTATCGTTCTATACACATCTTCTTCTTCTCCAGTTATAAGTCGACTAGGTAATTAATGAAAACCAATTGACGGGTTTGTGATTAAATTAAGACTTAACATGAAAGATATAAATACTTATTAGTGATTAATTAGTAAAAAAAATATATATATATAAAAGGCATGTGCTGTTCTAACCGTCGCTGCCCTTTTTTTTTAAAAAAATCGATTTTTGATCTTTACGAGTTTATAGCCAAAGATTAATACACAAATTATGTTTCAAATTACACCTAAAAACTTCCCCAATAATCAATTTAACTGAAAATTTCAAATTGAACTCGAATTCGATCGAAGAACAAAGGTTGACCTTTTAAAACTCAAAACTTTGACTCGAAAATTGAGGCTCGATAGGAAAAATTGAAATTTGAGAATTTTCAGATAGTTTCAGTGTTTGATTCCTAACAACATGACATTTCTAGATTTTGAATTTATTTACGAAATTAAACTTTTGGCAAAATGACCAAGAACAGAGGTTTAACAAGCTTTTAAGTTTTCTGTTTTTAATTTGCAGTTGAATATGGGTTTCCTTGAATTATTGGGCGAATATAGTACCTATAACTGATCTTATTTTGTTTGCAAAGAAGCTAGATTGAGACGTGTAGCAAGTGGTCGACATAAGTACAATTATTAGGTATCAGAAAATAAATAAAAACTTGAAACAGATGGCTAAATCTAATCTGATTGTACGTAAAGGGATTTGAAGTGGACTTCTAACAGAATTACAGATAAAGCAATATGTTCTGGTGGTGATGTTAATCCCAAAATACGTATTTTTCTGTATTCATAATTGTATCTCATGTATTTATGTATTTATATATTTATTTAAAATTTGTATGTATATTTATTTACACATGTTATCTATATTCAGTATATGTATATTTATTTCCTAATAATTATAATAATAATAATAATAATACAAAATGATGATAATATAATAGTAATAATAACATTAATAATAATGAAAACAATAATAGTGCTATTAATATATCAACTCATATCTTTAATGTATAATTATATTTAACCTATTAACAGTATATATTATAATTGTACCACATATAATATATGTTGAATATTACTTATTTATTTTAATACAAATATATTATACAAATTTGTGTTTGTATAATAAATGTGATTGTCTTATGTATTTATAAGTGTTATATATATATATTTACTTGACATGTTATTTTCTTTTATAAATATAAGTTTTGACATATAATATTCATAGTTTTTGTATATATTTATATATGCATTTTTATTTACAAAATTGTTCGTAAATCGTCGGGCATAGTCAAAGGTCGAATGATTACATGAACACAGTTCAAAATTTTTGAGATTCAATATTATAGATTTTTGCTTATCGGATTGAAAAAAATATAAAGATTAAGTTTAAATTTAGTCAGAAATTCCCGGGTCGTCACAGTACCTACCCGTTAAAGAAATTTCGTCCCGAAATTTGAGTGAGGTGGTCATGGTTAACAATAAAAATGTTTTCTTAACGAATATGAGTTGATAACTTGAGTTTTATCATCATTGAGTAATATGGATAAAAATAATTCGATTATTCGAAGAGTGCGAATGAAGCTATTCACAAAAGGATGAAATGAGAAACAACGATTTGTTTTTAACTTTTGACGTAGTCAGGTTTGAATTTAGAAAATAAGGCGCGTCTTAACTTTTGACATTGCCTTGGTTGAATTCCGGAATTTAAGGGATTTAAAGAAAATCTTGAAGATCTATAAAATATGATTCTTCGGGATTTATGGAAATTAAGATCTCTTTAATTAAATACGGTGATCTGCCCCGATTACTACGTCTGATATTTCCAGTATAAATTAAGCTATTCCTTTCCATTATTCTCACCATTCTTATACTTTCTTTCTTAGTTCATACATTCAAAAGATTCTGAAAATGATTAATCCAGTTCTGATCCTTGTCCTCATCCTTACTATCGCAACAATCATTCTCCTTTTCCAACTTCCACCAGAGGAATCTGCTTTCTCCTACTTCGCCCTCGGGATTATAATGTTTTTAATTCTCCCGTGTCTTTATGTTGCGCTAAACATTGATATACACGGTTTGTAATTTATGTGTTGTTATCGGACTTTATATTCTCCCTTATATTTCAAAGCTCTATGCTTTTGTTTTCTCTTCCCGACTTCAAGTCAAGCGAATAATGGTCCAGAATTTATAGATATAGAGTTTCGAATGATTATAATGTTCTAAGCATGAAGGAACGTGATAGCACGATTTGATTTTCAAATTTATCAACTTCACGGAAGATAGAACCATCAAGAATACATTTTCTTGATTTGTTCAGGAGTTGAGTAGAATGAAAGAGTTATGTAGCATGGCACATGATGACATTATGATCTGTGAATCATCACGTCCCATTAGAAACTCAGCATGACTTACTGTAATATAATCACGTTGATCAAGTGTCATTATATTATACTAACTCATGCATCAGTTCCCAACACTACTTCAAAAACATTCATAATTTAAACTCGAATTTTTAAAGAAATTTAGAAATTAAAGTAGTTTCTTTATGATGTAATATAGATAGCATGAAGAGACGATTAATTTCGGACGAGAATATTTATGAAAATATCTTCAGAAATATCGAAGATATTTATGATGATATTTTGGAATTTCTAAGTTCGAAAGTTGATGAAGAAAAATTTTTCCGCAAGATTTTAACATGATCTCGGAGAAAGATATTCGTTGAAGATTTCATCGGATCCAGAATTACCTGGATTCTTTGAATATAGGGTTTGGTCCTTGTATTTGTCCTTGGTCTCCTTCATGGTTAGCTCAATCTGTTTTTCAGTACCAAATTTTCTATCGAGTGTTCCTAACACCCCTTTCTTTATCATCAAACTTTTGGCCGTTTAGAACATCTACCATTTTTCTGTTTCCTCTGCATTTAATGTTACGATATCTGAATCATCGATTATCAATTCGAGGTGGTTTCAGAAGAGTTGTGTCTTTAGATGATTAAACGCTGATGGTAATATGATGGAATATGAAAGGTTCTCCAGTAACAATAAAAGAGCACGCATATATATAAAAGTTATAATATGGTTGTTTCGAACGAAAAGTCGAAGTTGTCTTGCTGGAGCTGTGACAAAATTTGCTACTTTGAAAGGAATTATCAAATTATTTTTTTTTTTTTTTTTTTGGTAATACAATGCCAAAAGAGCTAGTACAGATACGGTTTAAACGTTTACTCAGGTTCTGAGTGTTTTCAGGTGCATAACTATATGCACTAATCTTTTCTTCCGTAACTGAAGTGCGGTTGATTCATCCTCTCGATTGAGGTGTTTTCAAGAATCATGAAAGGTTTGAACGCGGAATGTAATCGTGAAGATACAAATGATGTTTAAGACGAAATCAAGTGGCAAACTTGAGGAAATATTAACTGTAGTAGATGTAATTTATTTACAATATTTTTAAGTCGAAATATGTTGTATTTAATATTTCCTACTCTTTTAATACTTTTTAATTGTCCATGATAGTAGTCCAATAATCCAATAATTCAATAGTTCCACCAAAACAAGTATATTTTAAGGAAATAGTCTTATAGGAACAGTTAACTAGGAACAGTTAGCTAGGATTTGGTTAATATAGTTTTTAAAGTTTTACGTAGTTAATTAATTGGTTACTAATCAATTTTATTTTGTTCATTATTTTCTTCATTATGCCACTTGTCAAATCTTGACTTGGATTCTGATCGGTCAAAATCCGAATATGAAATTGAACTTGGATGAAAATAGTTGTTCTTTGGTGAACGGATACGTATATGTGTGAATTTGAGCAGTGTTGTTAATGACTGCTAAATCTGATTTGAAGAATGTACAGCGTAACTTATTAATGTGAAATATAAATTTTTCCACGGGTATTACCTACCCGTTAAAATATTTTCACCATTAACAGTTTGTACGAAGGAATTTTTAATCACAATCTTTATGAAAATATATATACATATATATTTTCTTCAGATATAATTATGGATTTATGAGTTAATATTATATTAAACTCATATGAATTTTGATTTGAGCTAGAATAAGTAATCTCTAAAACTATTAGGATCCACATATTCTTCGCAGAATATTAATGGAGTTATGGTCCAATACTTCATCGTTCATTGCTGTTGGTACTCCTTGGTGTCTATGGTGCGTATGATGTTGAGGTTTGTGGGACAGATTGTGAAATTGAGGCTTGGGATGCAGATGTTGTTATTGGTGGTGGTACTATTGGTGTTGGTGCTGTTGCTGAAGCTGGTAAGTTTTGCACCATATTCTCCAAAAATCATTACTCAGATGTGAAGCTCGTTGACTCCTTCGATTACTTCGGAATGATTGTCGATCGGAACGAGTGAGTGAGTAAGGTTCAGAATTGTGGATATAATATAATCTTGCCGAGTTACCCTGGAAATGAGATTGAAAATGGTGTCTCGAACAGGTTCGCCGGTAAACGCTTCAGGTTCATTGTCAAGAGGTGAGTTCGATTGGTGGAAGGGATTGCCTTCTGCGCGTCTCCATTGATTAAGTCGACTACGAACCCATCAGATGAATTGATAATGGCTGATTGGTTGATTCATGCCAGTGACGCTGCTTTCAGAGCTTATGTGGACATCTATGTCGGAATAGCTGTCGGAATAACTATCGGAATAGCTATCAGAATCTGAGGGACTCGAACTGGTTGAGGGATTCATCGCGTACAATTAGATGAAGGATTTTCGATAAGAGATAAATTATAGGATGTAGATTAGTACCCTGCTATACATAATTTACATATGCATATATAATACTAAAATCCCATAAGTTATGGAGGAATCTACGGAATATGTTAGGTAAAGTTTACAATAACAGATACGCTAAGATATGAATTAGCAGATATGTTAAGATATGAATTTTGTCTATACACTAATCATGCAATCATTGCAATAAGATGTGTCTAGACTAAGGATGATAAGCAAGTGATTCTCTAAGAATGATAAGCAGGTAATTTTCGACACGAAATGATAAGCAAAACTTTTGACATGCAGACACGGTCGAAGTCCAGACTCACTAATGCATCCTAACGACTATCAGTTAGACACACTAATGCAAGACCCGGTTCGCTAAGACCACCGCTCTGATACCAACTGAAAGGACCCGTCCTAACCCATCCGGACGAAGTCCATATTGATTATAAACGATTCACATCAGTTGATTACATCGCGAGGTACTTGACCTCTATATGATACATTTTACAAACATTGCATTCGTTTTTGAAAAGACAATCTTTCATTACATCTAAAGTTGACAGACATGCATACCATTTCATAATATATCCAACTATAATTGACTTAATAATGATCTTGATAAACTCAATGACTCGAATGCAACGTCTTTTGAAATATGTTATGAATGACTCCAAGTAATATCTTTAAAATGATCAAATGCACATCGGAAGATTTCTTTCGTACCTGAGAATAAACATGCTTTCAAGTGTCAACCAAAAGGTTGGTGAGTTCATTAGTTTAGCATAAATAATCATTTCATAATTTTAATAGACCACAAGATTTCATATTTCCATTTCTCATAAACATACGTCCCATGCATAGAGACAAAATATCATTCATATGGATTGAACACCTGGTAATCGACATTCACAATATACATATAAGAATATCCCCATTATTCCGGGATCCTCCATCGGACATGATATAAATTTCGAAGTACTAAAGCATCCGGTACTTTGGATGGGGCTTGTTGGGCCCGATAGATCTATCTTTAGGATTCGCGTCAATTAGGGTGTCTGTTCCCTAATTCTTAGATTACCAGACTAAATAAAAAGGGCATATTCGATTAGATAATCCAACCATAGAATGTAGTTTTGATTACTTGTGTCTATCTCGTAAAACATTTATAAAAGCTGCGCATGTATTCTCAGTCCCAAAAATATATATTGCAAAAGCATTTAAAAAGGGATTAATGAAACTCACCTAATGTATTTTGTAGTAAAAATACATAGAACGACATTGAACAAGTATAGGGTTGGCCTCAGAGTCACGAACCTATATCATTTGTATATTTATTAATATATATAATTGCAATTGAACAAATTCATATATTATAACTTATGTTACATATTATTTATATTCAATTTTGTGTACAAAAGTTATTAGTGTTTAGATAGTTTTATCAATATATATTTTCAGTTAGTTTTATAAAAAAAATATACTTGATTTGTTATATATGGATATTTGCATAACATTCGTTAATATGATTAATACATACTTTTATATAATATTACCTATAAATGTATTTTTTTTATATACATAATATTAATTAGTAAACATATTAATAACGGTAATTAAAAGTTGTATTTGATCATAATAATATTAAAAATAACAATATTGATAACGATAGTAATTATGGTAATTTTATTGTTAATAACAGTTAGGATAATAGTTTTAATGATAATAATAACGATACTCATAATTTTTAATAATAATACTTATAATAATCTATTATCCTTAATAATAATGATACTAATAATAGGAATACATAATGTTAATACTAATAATTATATAAATGATATTAATACTAATATTTATGAAATTGATAGTAAATCGTATTACTTTCTCATTAATAATAATCATCTTAATCTTAATCACAATAATGATAATAATACTAAATAATAAAATTACTAATAATAAATACATTAGTAATACTTATAATATAAAAAAAAATGACAATAATAATAACAATCTTGATAAAAACCATTATAATTATAATAACATCAATAATAATAATAATAACGATGATAATAATAATAATAATAATAATAATAATAATAATAATAATAATAATAATAACAAAATTTATAAATAAAACTACCTTGAGAAATCCTCTAAAAATAGAAAACTGCCCGAAGCCGGGATTGAACCCGAGACCTCTCACCCAAACACCAACACTCTGACCACTGAACCACATCTGTTTTTCTAACTTTTTAATCCCTCTGTATTTATTTAACCAGTACCTGTATCGTTCTATACACATCTTCTTCTTCTCCAGTTATAAGTCGACTAGGTAATTAATGAAAACCAATTGACGGGTTTGTGATTAAATTAAGACTTAACATGAAAGATATAAATACTTATTAGTGATTAATTAGTAAAAAAAAATAAATAAATATATAAAAGGCCTGTGCTGTTCTAACCGTCGCTGCCCTTTTTAAAAAAAAAAATCGATTTTTTATCTTTACGAGTTTATAGCCAAAGATTAATACACAAATTATGTTTCAAATTACACCTAAAAACTTCCCCAATAATCAATTTAACTGAAAATTTCAAATTGAACTCGAATTCGATCGAAGAACAAAGGTTGACCTTTTAAAACTCAAAACTTTGACTCGAAAATTGAGGCTCGATAGGAAAAATTGAAATTTCAGAATTTTCAGATAGTTTCAGTGTTTGATTCCTAACAACATGACATTTCTAGATTTTGAATTTATTTACGAAATTAAACTTTTGGCAAAATGACCAAGAACAGAGGTTTAACAAGCTTTTAAGTTTTCTGTTTTTAATTTGCAGTTGAATATGGGTTTCCTTGAATTATTGGGCGAATATAGTACCTATAACTGATCTTATTTTGTTTGCAAAGAAGTTAGATTGAGACGTGTAGCAAGTGGTCGACATAAGTACAATTATTAGGTATCAGAAAATAAATAAAAACTTGAAACAGATGGCTAAATCTAATCTGATTGTACGTAAAGGGATTTGAAGTGGACTTCTAACAGAATTACAGATAAAGCAATATGTTCTGGTGGTGATGTTAATCCCAAAATACATATTTTTCTGTATTCATAATTGTATCTCATGTATTTATGTATTTATATATTTATTTAAAATTTGTATGTATATTTATTTACACATGTTATCTATATTCAGTATATGTATATTTATTTCCTAATAATAATAATAATAATAATAATAATAATAATAATAATAATAATAATAATAATAATAATAATAATAATAATAATAATAATACAAAATGATGATAATATAATAGTAATAATAACATTAATAATAATGAAAACAATAATAGTGCTATTAATATATCAACTCATATCTTTAATGTATAATTATATTTAACCTATTAACAGTATATATTATAATTGTACCACATATAATATATGTTGAATATTACTTATTTATTTTAATACAAATATATTATACAAATTTGTGTTTGTATAATAAATGTGATTGTCTTATGTATTTATAAGTGTTATATATATATTTACTTGACATGTTATTTTCTTTTATAAATATAAGTTTTGACATATAATATTCATAGTTTTTGTATATATTTATATATGCATTTTTATTTACAAAATTGTTCGTGAATCGTCGGGCATAGTCAAAGGTCGAATGATTACATGAACACAGTTCAAAAGTTTTGAGATTCAATATTATAGATTTTTGCTTATCGGATTGAAAAAAAATATAAAGATTAAGTTTAAATTTAGTCGGAAATTCCCGGGTCGTCACACTTTACTACTTTTCGTTATTCCACGCACCTATTAAAATAATTAACACACTGGAAGCAAAACGAAATTATTCTTTTGGGGAGGTTCGAACATGGAAAATAAAATTAACTGGATTAAATGGGAACACACTCTAATGCCATATGATAAAGGTGGGTTAAACATCGGGTCGTTATTTTGTAAAAATTTATCTTTATTATGCAAATGGTGGTGGAGGTTTCACAATGAGAAAAATGCACTTTGGGTTAAAATCATATCGAGCATATACGGGGAAGGGGGTGGGGGTGTTTGTACTAACGTTTTTTTCCAGAAATGTTACAGGTTGCACAATATGGAACGGGATAATCAAAGCCGAAAAAATAGCAGACAACCTCGGAGCTAACTTCTCCTCTTTGATCTCCAAAAACATCGGTAATGGAAACAACACAAAATTCTGGTTAGATAACTGGTGCAGAACGGAAAAATTTTGTACACAATTTCGAAGGCTCTTCATGCTTGAATCCAACAAAGACGTAATGGTATCGGACCGACTCACAACAAACGACTCTTCGACAATTGTCTCATGGAACTGGACACGACCACCAAATGGAAGGGTCCTCAATGAATTAACGGAACTAAACAACCTTCTAGCTTCCATTAACCTATCTAACAAACCGGATACATGGAAGTGGAACTTAGATCAATCTGGAATCTTCACAACAAATGTCCTTGCTTATATCCTCGACAACCTAAAACTCAATAATCCTACCAACCATACAGCGACACCTAGAAACAAACTAATACCACAAAAAATTAATATCTTTATGTGGCGTACTCTTTTAGGTAGAATACCAACACGTGACGAACTTGACAAACGCAACATAGATCTCGATTCATTACTTTGTCCACTCTGCAATTCTCACATTGAAACCATAGACCACATCCTCTTCCATTGCCCACATACAACAACTGTTTGGACATCAATGTTAAAATGGTGGAATCAACCCATTAACACCTTCACCACATTTCACGATATTACCTTAGGCGACCAAACCTTTACTACGTCCCAAATTGGTGCACGTATTTGGCAAGCCACCAAGTGGGCATCAATCTACATCATATGGAAATACAGGAATATCAAGGTCTTCAACAAAAAGGAATGGAATGTCACCACTATACTATCCGAGATCGAAACCCAAACATTCGCATGGATCTCAAATAGAATAAAAAAATCATCAATAGTGTGGCATCAATGGTTAATCAACCCATCCTTCTACGCATCTCCAAACGTAAATAGAACCGAAATTGGCTAACTCGGGAGCGTTAACACTTTTGGCTCAACATGGCCGAATCCACACGCCTATATTAAATTAGTCTTGGGTCTCCACTCTCACTTGGTTAAATGAAAAGTAGCTTCCTACTTTGTCATCACAACTGCGGTACTGTCTGGTTGCTTCTTTTCAACTTGTTCTTTTCAAGTGCCGTGGTGTTTAGTGGCCCCGCGACCACGTTTGATATAGGTTTCTGATCGTAATATTTATACTTTTCCTTTGCTCGATATAACATTGTATAGATTATAGGGCCATGTAATTTTACGAGTTATCAATAAAAATTTTACTTGCTTTCCAAAAAAAAAAAAAAATTGTTGACGAAATTAATGAGTAATTGAAAGTTGTAGAAAAGGAAGTATGATGGGCTTTTATTTATCTAAAGTATTTACATTTGTGACCGTTGAAATTTAGATTCAAATTTATATGCAACGGGAGGGTATTAAATTTCCAAACAATTAACCCCACCATTCCATTCAACCGCATGTAAATTTAGCATCATCAAACATCCCCTGTTCCGATCCATTCATATTTAAATTTGTTCATTTGTTTCTTGCATTCAAAGATTATTTTCTCATCTGATTCTATCTAACTCGAAGCCAAGGTACGTTACACACACAACGATCTTAATGTACACAACATAACATTCATCATTATATATATTAATCCGTCTAATACCTTCATATTATAAAAATTTTAAACGTATTTATTTATTCTCCTTACCGGCGTTTGTAGCCTCTTTGTAACGTATAATTTTTCCAATTTTAAATTGCCTTGGTATACATGAATGCTAGATCTATTCGTTAATCCTTTAATTTTCAAGTATTTGATGATCTGAGCGGTCTAAACTGCAACAAAACAAATTAAAACAAAACAAAAGAAAAAGCAAAAACTGTATTCATAATCATATACTTCATATTGATGCATTTTATAAATTTGTGCGCTTTAATATTGATGCGAGGGATATTAGAAAATGGGCCGAGGTGTAAGTTGTGGCGGAGGCCAGAGTTCGTTAGGTTATTTATTTGGCGCAGATACTGGCGACAATACTCAAACGCCACCAGAGAACATGAGTGGTGGTGAAGAGACTGATGTCAACGTTCAACCACCACCCAAGAACCCAAGTGACGATGCAACCACTGAAACCGAAACCGATGAACCATCTCAAAAGCCGGCTTCTGAACGACTCAGCATAATTAACCAAAATCCATGTGCTGAGGGTCATGACAGCACAACAAACAATTACCATAGAGCAGATGGACAAAATTGTGGCAATTTCATAACCGTACGTATAATCATTGATTGCATTCAATCAAAATAATATTAAATTATTGTTAGTATGATATTCTGATTTTAGATTGTAATTTGTTTCAGAATCGGCCTTCGACTAAAGTTCATGCTGCTCCTGGTGGCAGTTCATCCCTTGGTTATCTTTTTAGTGACGATAATAACAAGTGATTGTGTAGCGCGTCACCAAGTATTTAAGGATGCTTTCGAATTTGATTTATGCTGTTATTATAGTACCAATGTAAGAATCATATTAATGACATATATAATATAAATATATAATCTGCAAGTAAATGTATGAATGATTTATGCTTGAATTCCTTCAATTTGTAATATAATAGTCGATATAGCAACATGGCTAAACGACTAGAATGATTGTGAAAATGATAATTTGCAACTTGTAAATTTTAGTCAAATGTTAGTGTAAAAATTGGTATGAAGAATCAAGATTTTAAGCCTGTTAACTATTTTAATCTGTTTAAAGAGATGGGAATATCCGAATATATGTTGGGTTAGATGTAAAAGTTAGGGGCAAATGCCTCATTTTACCAAATAAATTGAGATTATTGAAGGGCAAATCAGAAAGTCACTTTTTAAAGTACCAAATACGTCACTTGAAGTTAGGTTTTTGTGAACACACAAAAGGTTGATTCATGTGACTATTATTTAACTTACTTTGTACTAGTCAATAGTTTGATATAAATTAACAACCTCCATAGTTGTAAATCTTCCGACTTGGCTATACTACATATATGAATATGAATGATAATTATTCAATTGTTCAAAACCTTAATATATGACAGTCCAAGATATCGTCACCAAAGCCCATTTCAAGATTTAGCAACATGGTAAACTAATGGTGAGGCTTTCAGAATCCTAGTTCCTGTCACATCAAGGTAATATTCAACCTCATATTATGGTTTTGAACTAGTGAATAATTTGATTTAAAACTAAAGGATTAGCTGATCATGATTTGTACATACCCAAATTGATTTGCATTATTTGTAAGTTATTTACGAACATCACTGATTTAAATCATCTCCATTCTTACGATTTCTATACCAAAACTTCGTAGAAAGGTTAACTTCGGTAAAGATTAGGTTAAGAAACAAGGTGAAGGTACGTAGCATTTGAAATTATATGCTGTTCCTATATTATGTTTTGAGTTAGTGTTCCCAACATGAATTAAAATAATTTAGGTTTCCCGGACGACATGTCATTCAAAGTGAAACCCGGGAAAGAACACTTCCTTTTCAATCCAAAAATGTTTCTATGAAAAATACACAAATACTCGTAAATAATAAAGTTATTTCGGACGACACACGATATGTCATCAGAAAAAATTACGGCCAATAATTGCAGAAAAAACTTGTCAAAAGGAGACCATTTTGTCATAGGTGTTTAGGACAACATGGGAAAACGTCCTTTGATTGTTCAATAATATGTTCAACATATAAATCCATATAGGTTCAACTCTAATATTAATTGGTTGTGGAGAGGGGAACTCTTTAACTTCATGAAAATTAGCTTCTATGATGACATTATTTTATTTCATTTATCGATGTGGAATATGTGTTTCCACTCCAACAATTCTCGTCTCAAACTCAAGTCCATTAGACTGAACTTAACCCAGCATTAGTCATCCTCCGTGGCCACAGTCTACTAATTCTGACGCCTTTAACCTACAAACGTTAGTCAGATATTTGACATTCCAAGCTTGAGCGTGAGATTTAAATGCAACCAATTAGATGTTTTCACAATATATATTTATTATTTAATTATTATTTTTTTTTTCACTCAACATCCAATCAGATTTTACCACTTCACCCTATCAATATTTGACACAATAATTTGACATTTTGAGTTAACGGGTGTGAAATACAATCACAGTCAAATACCCAATTTTTCACCAAAAAGTACATAATCTGACTCTGACATCACCGTCAGGGTTAGGAACAATCTTAAGCCTCTCCTCCAAACTCCTATAGTTTTAAAATTATCACCAACATTTGTGCAAACTTAAATTTTACATTTTTCATTACAAAGCACCACCAATAACTAATACATCTCTTTACTAGAGACTTCTAACCAAGTATAACTGTTATGTTATGAAATCAAGCGGCAGACAAACTCATCCGAACAATATTCCCTAATTACTCCCCCCGTCTCAAATCTATTGTCCTCAGACAAAAAATATACAATTTAAGAAAAAGTACCTGACACATGTAATTTTTTGTTAACTTTTCAGTTTTACCCCTTACATTTTACCCATCTTTTTGTCTTACATGTATAAAGTAGGGGCACAAAAGAAATTTATCACATTATTCTTTTTCATTTATGGAAGTGGATAATTAATTTGAGACATCTAAAAAAGTAAAGATGAACAATAGATATGGGACGGAGGGAGTACTAGATTTAGAAGACTACTGAACTTTTTTATCCCCTACCCATCTGCGAGGGGTTTCCAACTATATACAAGATTGCTCACAATGATCAATTGATTATACAAGTTTTCATGCTCATCGGAGTGTTTAAAATTGATCAATTATATATCACATTCAAATCAAACTTTTTTTGGTTTGATCAGTCGAGGGATGTAATATGAATGCATGTGATATAGCCTTGGATACGTTTTCTATGTGCATGTTCGTCATGTGAGAAGCAATTTATGCCTAACCGAGTTCTTTACTAATGTTTGTTCAATTTTGTAACGGCAATTGGGATTGTTACACATTTTGAACCACGTCATTATATCATTTTGATACTTTGATTTAAGTTATTATAATTAAGACCAAATGGGTCCTCCATTAGCAGGTTGAACTGTTGAAGTGAAGTTGATTAATATATGTTTGCTTAAGATTTATTACTGGAAATAAATGGGGAAGAAGAAGCATTTGGATTGGGCAAGCTGGTCAATAATATCATTGGGACGTGATAAGGTCCCTTTCATAAAGAAAAATGTAAGATTTACAACTTTTTGTTTTCTTCGTCAACTAATTTAATACTTACGAATTCGCATGATTGCGAAAGTGAAGTTTTCTCCATTAACGGCTAATAGTAACAAGTTGTAAAAGAGGTGATACATAAACATTTATTTATTAATAAGGTTACACATATATTATTTTTATTTTTTTTGAACGGCGATTTTTTGTCATCAGTAGATCATTTATTTCAACGACCCTCATCATTTGCACGTAACATACACGTTCGGGCGGAAACCCGAACCCGATCGACGGTACCCGGAGAACACATCCATTCGCGCAGTGGTTCGGGTAGAGGTCTGTGAACGAACTCGGTAAAACCTCCCTATAGGGTCAATATATACCACCATTATTGGTGTTCAATTGGTTTAAAGAAAATCATTTCATCCCTAAGGATCGAACTCATGACCTCTCCATATCCCATGACACAAAGTACATGAGGAGAACCATTGAGCTATGCCCGCAAGTTCTTACACATAATATATTATTAGATTAATAATTGCCTCATGTTTTTGGCCTTAGCAAAACAAGGATATGAAAAATGGATAACTTTTTTAGAAGAACAATTAGAGAGTGAAGAATGATAACTTGAAGAGGAGATCGACTTGAAATGGTTACATTCTCAATAGTGTTACTAAAAGAAATTTTTTAAAAAAGTATGAAATGAAGAATTTATATAGGATTTTAAAATTACCTTAAAAACTTAGAATATATAATTAATTCACATGTACTACAATATTAATTTGAATTTACCTTAAAATTCAATTTTTAGTTAAACCAAATCATTATTCACAAAATTGAAAATCAAACCGCAAATCATTTAAATCATTTTTCACAAAATTGAAAATCGAACCGCGAATCAAATTCAAATTCAAATTGCTAACTTTAATCCAAAAATTTAATATTTAATATTTGTTTTTTTCTTTAATATTACTGAAATCATCCTTGTGTTAAGTCTTTTTATCCTTTTTCATCCCTTACAAAAATAAACTGCAAAAATAGTCCTTAAAGTGGTTTATTCCAAAATCAACCATGTCACCAACGCTTGTTAAATATGTCCCTTAACTTTAGTCACATGATAAACATGTGAGGGTAATTTCGTCTTTACATATCTTATTCTCCACCTTGATATATTTTCATCTTATCTTCTCCTCTTCTTCATCTTTCATCTTATCTTCCATATATTAAAAATCTTTAGCTAAAATCTAAAATCAAAATCAAGTAAAAAGACCCACCTTATACAACTAAATTCAGACCCGTAATCTAACATTCAAACCCACCAATTTAAATATGATTCGTTGCTGTTTTGTACCCACCATAACACTAATTTATACGTATCACATGTTTTGTATCTATAAATGTGTCCAACATAAAAAATTTAATTTACTTCATTAGATATGTTCAACGATATATTAGAAAATGATTTCGGTGACCCTGATTTCGGCAAGATGGATAGAATAAAAAATATTTGATACTTACCTGATCTAATTTTCTTAAGCTTAAGTCGTTCAACGAAGGTCGTCGAGCAATTAATATATGTGTCTGCTGTTTTGTTTCGTCACTCGCTTTCCACCATGTTGTTCATCATCGCCATTATCTTTGTTCTAGCTTGCTTTTTAATTGTGCATTTTTAGTCTCAGAAGTTGAAGTAAGCAAAGCAGCCGCATTCAAGATTAAGTATTTTAACCTTGTGATGGGGTTAAAGATTAAAGATTTAAAGATGGATGGAAGAGAAGATGAAGGTAAGATGAAGCTAGAATAAGGTGGAGAAGAAGATATGTAAAAGGACGAAATTACATTCACATGTTTAGCATGTGACTAATATTAACAGACATATTTAATGAGTGTTAGTGATAGGGATGACTTTGAGATTAAAAAATCACTTGAAGGACTATTTTTGCAGTTTATTTTTGGAAGGGATGTAAAAGGATAAAAAGACTTAACGTAGGGATGATTTTAGTAATTTTGTCTTTAATATTTGAATGAAATGATTTCAAATCTCATATTAAAAACCCCTACCTAACTTCTTTAGAGCACTGGGAGTGGTGACTGAAGTCACTTGACATGTCAGGCGTGACTTGTTGAGTCAGAAAAAGTTAGGAGTGGTGACCTATGTCAGTTAATGTGTTAGTTAGTGTGTTAAAATAATATTTTATTATATTTACTAATTTATTCCTTTAAAAAAAACAAAAAGAAAAAAAATGGGGTAAACTTACGTCGCCCCTGCGACTGACATGAGGTATATTTGAGAGACTGACATGAGGTAATATGGAGTGGGGAGTGGTGTCAATTGTGACTAGGTGGGGGACGGGGCATGTGACATACTCCACTCCCATTGCTCTTACAACACACACACATATAACAAAACACTCTCCTAATACAATATTAATGTGTACTATTACATCAATAATCAATAATAATTATCAATTATATAATATATATAATGTATTACTAAATTATTAATTCATATTAAATTAAATATATATTAATATTAACAGTATAAATAATTAATAATTAATAAAGAATAATTATCAAAAAATTCATATATGAATAGATCACTTGAGTATTAAAATGGATGATGATTTGTAATTTTGTATACAATATATTTTTGATTCATAAACAATCAAACTAACATTTTAATACAGTAAATGTTTAGTTAGGTATGGATGAAAACAGCGAACCATTGAAAACTTGGTTGTTACATCGGTACACAACATACTTAAATTAGTATTATATCCTTACAATAAAAAAAGATTTAAGTCTCTAAATAAATATAGAGATATATAGAGATATAATGTAAGTTTTATTTATAATTATGGATCAAAACTGTAATACCTACTATTAAAATTCCCCTTGTCCAAAAAGAAATGGAAAAAAAAGGAGAAAGGACAATCTAATGTCGTTACCGATGTAACCACCAAGTTTTCAATGATTCGATGTTTCCGACTCAATAAAACTAAAAGTCAACATTATACGAAAAAAATATAAACGTTCTACTCCGGGTTTCATTTCCACATATGTGTTCTTGATCAACCAAACTAAAAAAAAAAAAAAAAAAAAAAAAAATTCTTTTTCTTGATCATAATATTATAAAACCATCGTATGTTCTGTTTAGGGTTTATTGAAATCTTGTGAGATGGGGAAGAAAAAACATTTGGATTGGACAAGCAAATCAATTATGTCTTCTGGAGGTGACAGAGTTCCCTTAATTAAAAAAGATGTAAGCTTTAATATTTCTTTTTTATTTTTTATTCTTCATCTTTGCATTTGCTGCTCTGACTCTAAAATTTATTAGATTTTTATGTTTTAGTTGATTTTTTTTTTATTGAATCTCTGCATGGAAGAAAACCCAATTAGAATCTCAATTTTTATTTACATTTTATTAAGTGTAAATTGCTACTTAATATTTAAAATTGAATTTTGGTACCAGTTCAATGAAGCTCAAATGTAGGCTTTTTAAGTACCTTTTGGGTTAAATTGTAGCATCAAATTTATCTAAAGTAATTTAATGATCTGAAAGTGGACAAGGGACTTATATTATGCTAATTTGTGTAAATGATCAGCAGTTTAATCTTATAATGAACATTTTCTCTTACAACTAGATGTCAGTTTGTGAATATTTATTCGTATTTTAATACAAAGTTAGCATTTCATTATGATTGTATAGGTAAAAAGAAATGATACCGAAATCGGGCCATCAAATGGTCCAGTAAATGATCTTGAGTATGGAGATTCTGTACAGGTGACATTTTTTGTTATCGCGTTTCATATATTTTTTGCAATTAATATCTGCTAGTAAACGATATTCTTTTCGCGAATCTAGGCTGCAAATGTTGGATTTTCCAGGGTTCTACTTCTGGTAAGTACAAAATTTTGAAAAAAAATTCGCTGAAGACACCTCATTGTTGTTTTTAAATCTTTTTGGAGGATTATATCTATACGGTCCCTTGTTTTTAAATCTTTTTGTCTTGTTTAAACGTTGCAGGCAAAGCCTGATGCCGGGACCCTCATTGTTGCCACTATCGCATTATTGATCGCTTCCACCTCTAGCCTTCTCATTGTATGCACTTTCTCATTTGGTAAATTCAATTTTTTTTATTATAACCATGGTAGCAGACGGTGGCTGCGGCGGCCGTTGCAGCGATTAGGCGACTAGCCCATCCCGTTTCGCCAATAAACGTCTAATTAGGCGGTCACTGCTAAAAAGTCGGGTCAAATTCGCTTAGAAGTCAATCTGGCCTTGTTTTAGTGTAAACGAAAATCCAATCCCATTTAAAAATTAGCTGAGAACAGTGGCGGAACTTGAACCTGGATAGATACAGATTGGGCGAGTATAAAAAGTTAATAATTTTTTCAGTGTCAGCAGGGGTAAACACTAAAAAAAGCCTTATTTTTTGGTAAAAAAATTTTTTTAGTGTAAATTTTTTTTCCGTTAAATCCAGGTGGGGCGGATGCTCCCTTTGTGATATCCTAAGTACCGCCACTGGCTAAGAAAAACACGAATTACATAGAATCCCTTAAAGATAAATTAATAAATACTAACATTATAGAAAACATTATAAAAAAAATGATATAAGTTATAACTAGATATATTTGGTAATCGATTGTTGTTTTGGTTACTAGCCGTCGTTTGGTGGGAAAATTATCGACATTGTTTCGAGAGATATAGAGACTCCCGAAGAACAAATTGACGCTCTGAATACCGTCAAGGACACTATACTAGCTGTTGTGATGGTGGTTGTTGTTGGGTGTGTTTAATTTCTCTCCAAGTAAAAGTTGATTTCCAAACTTTTGTTTTATCTTTTGTAATTATAAATATATAATTATATACTGTATAACCTTTTGGTGATAGTTCGTTGTCAACAGCACTCAGGGCATGGTTGTTTTCATCCGCTAGTGAACTGGTTGTCGCTCGTTTAAGAAAGGATTTGTTTAGCCACCTTATGATGCAAGTAAGTCAACTCATGGTTAAATATGACCCGTTTTGATCTGTTACCCAACCCGCCCATTTTGCTACCTATTTTGTGCAGGAAATAGCTTTTTATGATGTTACTCGAACAGGGGAATTATTGAGCAGACTATCTGAAGACACCCAAATAATAAAGAACGCTGCAACTACTAATCTCTCTGAGGCACTACGAAATGTGACAACTGCTTTAATCGGTCTTGGATTCATGTTTTCGTCTTCCTGGAAGCTAACATGTAAGTTTCATTTGCTTTATATTTTACCTAATAAATATAAATATATAAAACATTATCTGACTACTATATCTTTTCCTTTATTTATTTATTTATTTTTTTGTTTTGTTTTATGAAGTGCTGGCTTTGGTTGTTGTGCCGGTAATATCTATAGCCGTGCGTTATTTTGGAAGGTATCTTCGAGAACTGTCCCATGCAACGCAAGCTGCAGCTGCAGTTGCTGCTTCAGTTGCAGAGGTTTGTGTTTTTTTTTATATACAACATTGTCTTCTTGTTATGTCTAGAGGTGGCAATATGGGCGGGTTGGGTAACGCTTTGAAGCAAGAAGTTTGCATTGCGGGTCAAAATAGGCGGGGCCAAATTTATCTGCAAACATTTGGTTATCATTTTCTGGACATCTTGAACTGCTTTTCTTTTGACTAAGTTTGTTGATTGACTCATTTGACCTTCAAAACAACCAAAATCATCCATCGATTACTAAATGGGTAGAAATTGTCACCTTTCATAATTTCCTTACTGTTAGGTCTCACCCAATGAAACTTTTTGTCCAGGAATCTTTCGGGGCCATTAGGACAGTGAGATCCTTTGCACAAGAATCTTATGCAATTTCAACTTACTCCGAAAAAGTCGACGAGACGTTAAATCTCGGACTTCGACAAGCCGTATGTGTCATTAAATGCGCATTATCTCTTTTTTCATAAAACTTCATTTTATTTAATTATTATTATTTTTCTATTTTACCTGACAGAAACTCACGGGTATATTTTCTGGTGGTATGAGTGGTGCATCAACATTATCTGTAATCACAGTTGTGATATACGGCGCTTACTTAACGATAACCGGCTCGATGACAGCTGGCTCGTTAACTTCGTTCATTCTTTATAGTCTCACTGGTTCGTAATCCAAATATTACATCGTCTGAATTGAGAATCTTTATTATGCTGATTCATTGTCTGATTTGTAGTCGGGTCTTCGATATCTTCATTATCGGGATTATATACTACTGCTATGAAAGCTGCGGGTGCAAGTAGGAGAGTATTTCAGCTTCTAGACCGTGTGTCGAGCATGGCCCAATCTGGCGACAAATGCCCTGTGGGGTCCGTCTTTCTTCTTTCTTGTCTTTTACATTAACCGATCATATGTTTTTTTTTTTTTTTTTTTTTTTTTTTTTTTTTTTTTTTTATGAGTACGTTTGTCTTAACGGCAGAGACCCAGATGGTGACGTTGAACTAGACGATGTTTGGTTTGCGTACCCGTCTCGTCCTAATCATATGGTACTTAAGGTACTAATTTAGAAATTTTCACTTCTCTTTGTAGTACGCTTGGTCAAAGTCAACACAATTAGTGTATGCTTGTTGACCTAATGAAAAAATTTGTTGTCTTGTTTAGGGGATAACATTGAAGCTCAGACCCGGTTCAAAAGTAGCACTGGTGGGTCCAAGTGGTGGCGGAAAGGTAATACAAAAATCACTACTTTCGTCTTTTGAGTTTTTTAAGTCACGATAAGACGATAACCTATGTGTTTTGTACAGACCACGATAGCAAATTTGATCGAGCGGTTTTATGATCCGGTGAACGGAAAGGTTATGCTAAACGGGGTTCCTTTACTAGAAATATCACACGAGTTTCTACACAAAAAGGTACACTTCACATATATCACACATGACTTTACTTGCATATCAAGACTTTGACTTTGACTTTGACTTGTCTGTTTATATAGATTAGTATCGTGAGCCAGGAGCCTGTTTTGTTCAACTGTTCAATAGAAGATAACATTTCATACGGTTTTGACGGCAAAGCCAGCGTTTCCGATATCGAAAACGTTGCTGTAAGTTTTTTTTTCTTTCCCTTTTTCCTATTTTATATGTTCTTAAGCTTACTATTTGAGATTGATATAACAGAAAATGGCAAACGCGCACGATTTTGTGTCGTCATTTCCCGAAAAGTATCAAACGGTTGTAGGAGAACGCGGATTGAGATTATCGGGAGGTCAAAAACAACGAATAGCGATTGCTAGAGCACTTTTGATGAATCCTAAAGTTTTGTTGTTGGATGAAGCCACTAGTGCGTTAGATGCCGAAAGCGAATATCTTGTTCAGGTCCCACAAATATAAATTAACCTAAAAAGCATATACACACATTTTTCGAGCCATGAGTTGATTTTCTTTATTTTTTACTTTTTTTGAAAAGGATGCAATGGAATCGTTAATGCAAGGAAGGACGGTTCTTGTGATCGCACACCGGCTATCGACTGTGAAGAGTGCAGACACTGTAGCTGTGATATCTGATGGCCAGATTGCCGAAAGTGGGACCCACGATGAGCTTCTTAACATGGACGGAATTTACACTGCACTTGTAAGGAGACAGTTACAAGTTACAGAAAACGCTGATTCGTAATTTTGATTACAAAAAATAACCCCATTTTAACGATAAGATATGAAAATGGATCTAAACAAAATGGAAAATGGATCTGTTTATCATAAATGTAACAGAGGGCTCGATGTAATATCTTGTTTTACACATAGATGCACATGAACACACACAAAGGATCATATGTATGTATAATGAGAACAACATTTGTATTGAAAGGTGTTTGTACAATATACAATTTAGTAATTCATCCTATAAGTTCTGAAAATTGGTTCACCATGTGTTCATATATACAATTATGACTGCTGATTTTTGGCGCCAATACCCAATCAGTTAAACTAGATGGGGATTTCGAAGCTGGGTAAACATTCACAAATTAGCCATCAAAATCTGTACTTTTCACGGTTAATAAGGTTACGATTTAGCCAATTTGATTTTTTTCTCAACCCAAATAAATACATATAATATACTACTATCTCCTGGTTTGTTCTTCTCCTTCACTCTTTTACAGAGTTTGATACAAGTGCCTCCATCCTCAATTAACCCTTAAATCTTTATTAGTCTTTAATAAAACCCATTTTTGATAATGGAAACATTTATTTTGTCCAATATTTTCAGGTAATGAACCCATTTTTGAATGTGAGGTTTCATAAGTGATGAGTGCATGCGTGTTGTGATGATGGATTTTTAAGTACGTGTCATGTTCTTGCTTAAGGTGAGTTTGTTGCTCGACTCCGTTTATTATGTTTGATACAACTATATGGTTGATAAGACAAATGTTCGAGTTGGGTTTTATGCACCCTGGTAAGTCTTTCAATTTACTTATATATGTTTTTTTTTTTTTTTTTTAATTTATGCTTCTACGTGTTTTGGGTAGGGTCTACTCTATCCTTTTTATTTTTTTTATTTTTTTATTAATTTTTTTTTTTTGGTAAAGGGTAAATTCTACCCGATAAATAAATTAAACACGAAACAAATTACACAGTTAAGCACAAATACGCTA
Source organism: Rutidosis leptorrhynchoides (assembly GCF_046630445.1). NCBI lineage: Eukaryota > Viridiplantae > Streptophyta > Magnoliopsida > Asterales > Asteraceae > Rutidosis > Rutidosis leptorrhynchoides. The sequence goes on from NC_092341.1 coordinate 254,761,519, forward strand.
AGAGACAATCCTCAAAGCGTAGAGACCAGGCCTGCGGCCAACAACCAAGCAACAATGAGACACAAGCTCTAAAAAACAAAAACAAAACAAGAAGCATTACGGGACTTTCCATGCATCCTTCATAAGCTTCACCTGCACCGAATCCCTCCATTTGAGAGCCATGATCTTCAGTCTGACCATGGAAAAGATGGCAGCTACCACTTTGCTACTCGATCTCGAAACCCTCTTGAACAATCTGCTGTTCCGCTCCTGCCAAATCATATAAACAACCGCACCAAATAACAATTTGGAAACAATGCTACAGACGGACTTTCGCGCTGCGATAGGCCTAACCGAGTCAATAAATTCAACCCAGTCATTACCTGTGATACCGATCATCATGTTATTCTTTACAGACTGCCACACTGTCATAGCAAAAGGACACCGAAAAAAGAGATGTGTGTGGGAATCAGGTTCGCTGCAACAGAGAGGGCACACAAGAGAAACGTTATTTCCTACCTCCAACGGCTTTAATTTATCTTGCGTTTTGAGGTTCTCACCCAACAACAACCACACCAAAAAAGAATGCCTTGGAATGCATTGTAAATACCAAACAATATGAAAGAAAAAGTGAGTTAAAAATTACTACACAATTTAGTCTAATGTATGCTTCGATTGCTTCGATGCTCTTGACTTTGTGAGTGGGTTATAACTGATCCAGATTGACTTCCATTTTTTCTTGCTTTTAGACCATTTCCAATCGTGACTATAACGTCACAGGCGGTTTTGACACTTTTTGGCCAAAAAGTGCAAACCGACTGTGATTTGGCAATGTCAGTTTATGACATTTTATAACCGTGTGTGTCAGTTTTTTGTGTTAAAAATTGGGTATGATGATTTGGTAAAATCTGATTGGAAAAATAAATTAATTATAAAAAATATATATTAATTAAATTTGGAAAAGCATTGATTGGTTAAAAAAAAGCAAACTGACAAATTTTTTTTTTTTTTTTTTTTTTTTTTTTTTTTGCGTTGAGGGCTTGACTGACGCCCAAAATTGACGCCCGGTTAGGGTCCGTCAGTTTTCGTTTTCGTCAGTTAAGTCCATGTCATCTGACGGACTGAACTGATGCCCGGTTATGAATGGTCTTACGGTTTCTATGAGTACTCTTGAATTTGTCGATGAACGGGGCCCAATCATTAAGCTTCTTCATTTTCGAACCAATCGGCAATCCAAGGTAAATGAACGGGAAATTTTCGGCTTGGCAACCCATACGCTTTGCGAGTAACTCAACTTCACTTGCATTAACACCAATACCATACAAGCAACTTTTGTGAAAGTTGACTTTGAGACCCGAAGAAAGTTCGAAGCATTTTAAAATGTTGAAGAGGTTACGCGCATTAGAGATACTCCATTCACCCAAAAACATGGTGTCGTCCGCATATTGTAAGTGAGACAATTTAACTTTATCGTTTCCAATTTCGACTCCTTTAAACAAACCTCGATCAACCGCGGCTTTGGTGAGCATGTTAATTCCTTCCGCGGCTAGGATGAACAAAAAAGGGGATAGCGGGTCCCCTTGTCTTAAACCTCTACCGATGGAGAACTCACGGGTAGGGGACCCGTTAATGAGAACGGAGATACTAGCCGAACTTAAACAAGCACGAATCCAACTACACCATTTATGTCCAAAACCCATGCTAGCCATAACTTCCATAAGAAAATCCCAATTCAAGCTGTCAAAGGCCTTTTCGAAATCAACTTTAAAGATAATTGCTTTTTTAGTATTGTATGTCGTTTGTTTAGTCAGTCTTGGGTTTTTGTTTTGGTTCTTATATTTGTTTGTGGTCCGAAATCGTTTTTATGATCCGCTTGCTCAAGGTTTGGGTTTAGTTAGCTTTTGCTCTATGTTTAGTACTTAGTGCTAGGGATTGTTTTTTTGTTTCCGAGAGGTGCTTTGGTTCGCTTGTATCCTTGTTAATCTTTTTCATCTATTGATGAAAAAGATTTGTTTAATGTTATCGTTTTATTGCCAAAAAAAAAAAAAAAAAAAAACTAATTTAAGTGGAATTATTAGTCTCATGTTTTTAAGTTTGTTTCTTTCATCGAGGTTTCTAACTATTTTGTAGATCCAAGCATAACATTTGGTATGTATGCTATCTCGTTGTACTAAATGGCCAAATTGTAATAATAAAGTTGTACTCCGTATCATTGACCTGTTGTTTGCCTATTGTATTGTTTGCCTATTGTAGATATCATTAGAAGCGTTTTGTATATGGTGATATGGCTTTAAGGCTTATGAGACTCCTTCACTAAAGTCACGACAAAAAGGTTTTAGAGTATGTTTTGATATAATTTCGTGTATTACGCAACCATATTTGTTATATACTTAGTGGGTTTTTATTGTATAACAATGAACCTTGGTAGTACCACAAGAAAGTGGTACAAACATTTTGATAATTCCCCAAAATACATTTTTTTTTTCAAAGTTTTCAGATTAAATACATTTTTTTTTTTTAAAAATTGGCAATATACACCATTGAGTCGACCATCGTTTTGGTAGACCACAGGTATAGAGTGGCCGACTACACTTTTTTTGCCTATAGTCGACCAATTGTTGGTCTACCACTTCACAATGATGGTTGACTATGTAGTCTACTAAACATTAAGGAAGAGTTGGTCGACCACTTCAATAGGATGGTCGACTACGTAGTCTACCAAGGAGTTGGTCGACCACATCACAATGATGGTTGACTACATAGTTTACCAAACATAAAAGACGAGTTGGTCGACCATTTCAATAGTTATGGTTGACTACATGTTTTGAAAGTTGGTCGACCACTTCCTAATCATTGTGAAGTGGTCTACGAAAAAAATGGTCGACCCAATGGTGTATATTGCCAACTTTTTTTGAAAAAAGTGCATATTGTTGAAAAACTTTGAAAAAAGTGTATTTTTGCTAATTTCCCTTTTTTCTTTCAACATTTAATATATTTTTTAACAACCTCGTGATTTAACGGGTCATTTAACTAGTAATATATCTATTTTACAAGAATACAACTTTATAAAGTAATTTTTTTATTTTAGGTTTTTTTATTTATTTTAATAACATGTGTTTACCAATAAAAATCAATGTATTTATTTGTATGATATATGATAAAATAAAATGTGTTTTGCAAGCCAACCCGACCTAACCCGCTAATAGACGACTTGTTTCAGTCATAACCAGCTTGACCCATACCCAACCTGCATGATTGCCCATCTTGCTACCCGTATCCTAAAAACCATGCATGATGTGTACAAAGTAATGGAACAAGAAAAGCAACCATCTACACACGAAGTTATTAAAACATTGATAGCTGAAGATGATGATGGCTGGAAAGGTTTCTACAGAGGAATTGGTCCGAGGTTATTTAGCATGTCAACATTTGGAACATCAATGATAATCTCATACGATTATTTGAGTACGTAGTCTTTCCTCTGATGCATATTGATTTCATTTTAGTGTTTATTTGAGTCCACAGGATTTGTTAACAGAAATTAGAAGGGTAATTTAGATTATGTTAGTACTAATATGCTGATTTAAATATTGTAATGGGACAAGGAGTATGATCTAATCTACTTTTTTGATATGGTATGATATGATATGTTTCTTTTGTACTGTACTCATTCGCTAACGTTTATCTTTTTTTCTTGTTTTTATGTAGAGCGGATAAGTGCTCGGGATTAGTAGATGAGTCCACCACTTATCTACATTCGCTAAGGCTGTTTGTGCAATTGAATAGAACTTCATAACATGAAAGAAACTGTATAATCTGTATATCATTCTTTTAACTATTCTTTACTTAATTAATTCAAATATGTTGTGTATCAAGTTAGAATATTAATTTTAAGTACAGCTTTTCAATTTCAATTTCATAGCCATAGTTACAGTATTTTAGCTTCTTTTAATTTTGTTCTTGAAACTTTAATGCCTGTAATCTGTAATCAATTTGTTGGTTGGTTTAAAAAAATAACTGATCCATTGATAATTAGGCATACAAGAACGTTCATCTTTAAAATAGTCAATTAGGTGTAAAAAGCGAACAAAACAGGAGAAACTCGGAGTATGTGTTTTCTTAATACTGTGTTTTTGCTGTTAGCAGCATTGTAAGTAAAGTGCAAAAGGGTATTTTCTCTCTCCTAAAAGGGTGATCCGGCCACTGTTCACCGTCGAATATTTAGTTGTTTCTTTTAATTTTTGCATCTCACCACCCCCACCAATCGATTCAGACATACTCGAATTGCAAAACCTGAAATTTTCATTCTGTTCCGACCACCACTGCCATCCCACGCGCCACCTTGTTCCGCTGCCGGTATTCCACGCGCCGGCGCGTGAACCTCTGTTCCACCGCCGTTCGCTGCCGTTTTCTTCCAGTTCGACTGTCTTGGATCTCCGACCAAATCCCTGGTGAGTATTGGTCTGATTGTTGCTTTCAAATTTGAGTTATAGTTCGATCCTGCTATCTCTGCTATTGCTATCTGCTGTGTATCATGGTGTCCAAGAAGAAGAAAAAGAACCAAGATTTAACGGCGACTGCTACTAGGGTTTTGCGAAACCGATCGGTTAGTCGTGGAACAGCGGATGCGGCTTCTAAAAGTGGAGAAGTGTCTTCATCTAATTCTGATGGGGATCGTTCATCTCAGATTTTGGATGATGTCGTACGTTCCAATCTGATGGGAGATGAAGTTGATCAGCCAAATAAGAACGAGGGAGATGTGCCAATTGATCAACCTGGGAAGGATAATCGTGATTCAGAGGGGATGATTCTGAAAACCTATAGTTCTAGAAAGAGGAAGGGTAAAGTGAACCAGCTGATTGATATTGGGGATGGTCCGTCTAAAGAAAAGAAGAGTGCTCAATTTGTTCCTTATGCTGGTGATTCTTCTATTCCTGCTAATGAAAAAATTCTCCCTGAAGTAATTAAAAAATGCAAGGGTAACAGGAAGAAAGGTGGGTATGGTAAGAATTCTGCTGTAACTGATCATTCTATTGATGATATTGTAGCTAGTAACGATGATATTTATTGCTAAATCTATTGGTGAAACAATTGCTGTTGCTAAACCGACTGTTTCTGCTAGTCCTGTTGTATTCTTTAAGAGTTCAAAAGATGGTAGTTATAATGAGGTTGATGTAAACCTAGTGGCTGCTGCTGAGAATGCTGTTAAGTTATTTAAGAATGATGGTATTAGAGAGTCAATTGTTGTTCCTGATGATTTCTCCCAATTTACATTGGGTGGCAATGTAACTTTAATGAATACGCAGGATAATAATAGTGGTGATAAAGATAATGTTGTTTCTGGGATTAAATCTACAACAATGGAAAGGGTTGAGACTAGTGATGGGCAAGGCAATACAAATACTAAATTCCCAAGAGCATGGGTAAATCCAAACATCACTTTTGCTGACTTCTTAAAACAAAACAAAGATGAAGAAGAATTAAAAATGGAGTTCATTCCTCCTGTTTTAATGTCTAATGGTCAAAAGAGAGTAGTTTTCTCCGCTGAGGAGGTTAAGAAGGGCGGTAGTGCATTTTCTCTTCAATTATATGGGTATTTTATTGGAACTTCTATGGATTATAGGGTTGTTAATGCCCATCTAAGGAGAATGTGGCGGAGGTATGACCTTAAAGAAATCGTCAAAACAGCCGCAGGATTTTATTTATGCAAATTTAATAATGAAAAGGGTATGAAGGAGGTTCTTGAGAGTGGTCCATGGTTAGTTAATAATGTTCCTTTTTTCGTGAATCAGTGGGAACCTGGGGTTTGGCTTGAAAAAATTGAACCTGAAAAAGTTCCAATTTGGATTTGCATTCACAATATACCCATTGAACTATGGAGTGGCAGAAGTATAGGTAAACTAGTTAGTGGTATTGGTAGGCCTATGTTGATGGACAAAGTTACTTCAGAGAGATGTTTAAGTAAAAGTGGGAGACTAGGTTTTGCTAGAGTTTTGACTGAAGTCAATGCAGCTGATGACCTTCCTAGATTTGTCGAATTTTCCTATCCTGTGATTGGTTCTTTTCCAGCCAAAGTGGGTAAACTTGAGGTGATTTATCAATGGAAACCGCCTTTATGCACTCATTGCAAAGTGTTTGGCCACTCTTTTAATACTTGTAAAATTAGGCCTAAAACAGAAGATGAAGTATCTGCACAAGTGTTAAAAGACGCTTTGAAAATCAACAATGATGGTGAAACAGTTGATTTAAATAACCAGTGTGTTGAGGACGGCTCTAAAGTTGTTGGTAAGAAAGGAAGGGTATTTCATAAGTTGAATTTTGATAACAATAAAAGTCAATGGCAGTCAACAGAAACAAAAGGTATCAAGCAAAATGCAGTTAAGAATAATTATGGTATTAAAGACAATATTGCTGTGGAGGAAACAAATTGGAATGTGGAGTCCCAGAAAAATCGAAATCATAATGTTTTAAGGAAAAGAGATAAAGGGAAGAGCATTGATGGTGAAGGTAATAATAAGATATATTCCAAAGATAGAATTGAAACAAACAATCATTTTTATGTATCAGTAGATGATGAGGGTAATGGTGATTGATGTTAAGTTTGATAATACTGCTCCGAAATCAAGGTATTCTACATCTTGTTAGTCTCTTACTTTATATCTAGTATAGGTCCTCGAGTTTCGCTCAAATTAGTGTTACTCATATTGTAATCCTCGTTGTATCATTTCCTTATTAATAAAATTATCTTGCTTTTCAAAAAAAAAAAAAAAAAAAAAAAAAAAAAAAGGAGAAACTCACAATATTGCACTATCGCTATAATGATAGAAAATATTCATCTCTATGTTTACATATATAAATAAAAAGTGGTCATTCCTAGCCCTGATTTGATCAAACTAAGAACAATCTCAATTGACTACTTGGGTTTCATCTTCACTACCATCCTCATTTTCATCATCTCTTGTAGCGGCTGCATATGCTTCAAGTAATTGAGCTTTAAACAAATCACCAGTCTTATCTTGATTATCGATTGGGTCTTGTTCTTTTGTTTCAGATTTGTCTTTATTCACCTTGATTTATCTGTAACAAGAGTAGGAAAATAAACACAAATAACATCACATAATTAGTAGCATGACAACTAGTGGAATTAAAATTGTGTGAGAAACTACCAGGATGGTACAAAATCAAAGTTATGAAAAATGAGTTAATATAGCTTCGTTATTCGTTGGTTATTTTACCCACGGAAAATCATAAAATCTGATGCATAATACTTATAAAGACAAAACAAAACTTAAAGCACGAAGCAAAGATCTCTTATATTTTTCTCGAGCGTTACTAATAGCCTAAAAGAAAAACCAAAAAATATATTAGTTTCCAAAAGTAACATTAAAGAGACCTAAAAACTGTAAGCATAGGGAGTCAAAACAAACCTCTGTTTTTATGTTTCTTGTACAAAAGGGGGCATGATAGTGATGATGAAGGAAGTAGCAACAGGGTGGTGAGGTAGAGGGTAGTGATTAAGTTAGATGAAGTTGTGATTGAGGCTCTCGAAGAAAATCAGCCTTAGATTGATGAAGGTGCTATTGAGGCTCCCGAGGAAAATCAGCCTGATATAGGTGGAGGAGTTATTGAGCCTCCTGAGAAAAATCAGCCGGAGATTGATTTAGTTTTGAGTGGCGAAGATGGAAATCCCGAAGATTCAGAAGAGGCTACTGATGGAAAGGATGTTAGGGGCACCAATCTCAAGCTGTTCAGGATTTGGTGTCCCTAACATCCTCTCCATTAATAGGCTAATATCCTCTTCAAGGTCTTCAAGATTTCCGTCATGGCCACCCAAACCAAATCAATTTCAAGCTGATTTTCCTCGAGAGGCTCAATAACTCCTTCACCCATCTCAGGCTTATTTTCCTCGAAAACCTCAATGACATCTTTACCAATCTAACGCTGATTTTCCTCAGAAACCCGAATAACACCTTTACCAATTTTCATTCAACAAGATATTTGTAGACTTAACATCCCGATGAATTATTACACTGTTCGCACTCGTATGGAGATATTGCAATCCTTTGGCTGCACCAATGCATATAACGAGACGTTTTTGCCGTGACAAAGGAAGGCTTTTATTATTATAAAGATGTTCTTGTAGAGTCCCGTGCGCCATGTAATCGTACACTAGTATCATCTCGCCCTCATCATCACAATATCCAATCAGCGACACTAGATGATAATGACGAAGTTTCCATAGGAACACGATTTCCGTTTGGAATTCTTAAGGACCTTGTTTGGATGACGTGTCAAGTCTTTTGATCGCAACCGTCTTCTTAAGATTTTCAATTTTCCCTATATACATTTTACCATATCCTCCTTTGCCAATAACACAATTATCGTTAAACATACATGTAGCAACTCTCACTTCCTTAAGTGAAAAACGACGACAACGGTCTTTAGCTCCTTCAAAGCTTTTGACTTTCCTTCAACTGAAAACCGTAAGGACTAAAAAAGACATCAAGACTAATGCTCCGCCAATACCTCCGATTAGGGCGGCATATGGCGGAGTTTTTTTGTTTATAAGTGATTTCGGTTTTGATGGTGGAGCTTTCGGACCTAGTTTGGGATTGGGGCTAGATAAACTATCGTCCATGCTCAACTTAAAGGCTTCCAAACCATTCAAATAAGCATCTAAATACGCTCCAGATTCGCGATTAGGGTGCAAGGCAACCCACAAATCATGCTTACTTTGGCTGCCATTCGGGTCATTGATAAACACAATGTAGTCCTTGAAAACTGGATAACCGACACCTCGAGTCTAGTAGAAAATATCAATTTCCTCGTCAGCGGTTTGATTATTAATGAAAATCGTGAAAATCATCTGACCTTGTTTTGCGTATTCTGGTATAATGTTGCAAAAATGGAGTCTGAGGTTGTAATAGAACCCGGAATCAACAGGAAGTATCCAAGTTAAATTGTACAATTCAGACCAGTGGCGGAACTTGAACCCGGCCACAGATGGAGCGGGTGTAAAAATTTATTAAATTTTTTATTGATAGGTGGGGCGAACACTAAAAAAAACCTTATTTATTGATAAATTTTTTTTAGTGTTATTTTTTTTTAAAAAAAATTCCACCTGGGGTGGGTGCCCGCCCTGCCCCTTATATATTCCGCCCCTGATTCAGACAAATTTCCCATACTCCTTTGTGTATCATAAAGTAACTCAGGTGCAGTATAGTTTGGTGTTTCATTGGTGTATGTTATTGGCATCATGTTAACGGGCGTTAACCCAAACGCTCCTCCGTATATGTAGTTATTATCTTGATCCCATGATCTGTACATACCAGTATCGTCGTTTACTGATAATTGTTTCCCACCAACATTTAGCCGATACATATTTTTGAGTGCTATGTTTTCGTCTATCACAAGTCCCGAATGTTGAGCAACGTATTTCAAATTACTGTTTTTATAGTACAGATATTCTGGCATTGAAACTATTTTGATACCATTAATGAAAGTGTACAAGTTGTGCGAGGGTGTGAATGTAACATTTAGAATTTGGGTGTCTTTTACGTAAATAATGAATTCTTTGACAATATGTGGAATTCCCATGTTGGAGGCGGTTAGGAAAGCGCTAAAGTTAGTTAAGAGAGAATAGCCCTTAGATGATACCGAAAAGAAAGATTGGTTTTCGTTTTGACCAGAGTAAGTGGCGGGGTAGAAATATAAGCGTATGAATTTGGGGCCCGGTGAGACCAGAAATGAGTAGGTGAATGATGAAATGTTAAAGATTCGAGCAGTGGCGTAAGGGACTTGAAGGACGGAAGGGTGTAGGAAGTTAGGGGAAGATGAAAATGAGGTGACGGTGATGTTTGACGGTACAAATTGCAAACGGTTATCTGGGTCCCACGTACGGTCAGCAACGGTGGTTGATGATGAACTGCAGTTGAGGAGGAAGTGATCGGTTGGTTTGTACGGTTGCGTGTGTGTTGTGGATAGAACCAAAGAAAAAAGTAGGAATGTGAATAGCATGATGGTTGACGGTTTATTTTGCTTGCGTGTATAGGGAAGCATATTATTAAGGGAAGTGACATGTATACAACTCAAAATTGTTATGTACACAACCTTCATGCTTTACAGTGTTGTACTGTACAACACTGTTAAACATCATGGTTGTGTACATAACAATTTTATGTTGTGTACATATCATCACCCATTAATGGTCATATCATCACCCATTAACGGTCTTTTATACATCAGAATGGTAGTTACATACAAACAGTTAAGATTGGTTAGTTGACTGAAAAGGTCTTTCTGTTGCTGTCACCAGTCAATAATAATGGTTTGTAAAATGTGGGGTAGGATTCCAAGAAGAAGGTGATGCTTAGTAGATATTTGGTGTATGCGTCATTTGAATTCTCTTTAATGACCAAAGAGATCATTCATCACACTTGGATCAAATTGGGATCATTATAAGATTATACTAGTTTAGTGACCCGTGAATTCACGGGTTTGATTAAAAACCATTGTGCTAAAAACCATTGTGAATTCAAGGGATCCCAACAAAGAGTTGTGTAACACTGATGAGTAGTGTTACTCAACAATACGGAGTATTAACTAACAAAAGTTCATTATCATAATAAAAACATCACTTTGAAGTACAAATCCTTTGTGAGAAAGCCATAAGTTTGAGACATAGTGTAGAAAATGGTTTCAAATTACCAATTCTGATCTATTTCGAGTCATTACACAACATATTGAGTTTGTCCAGAATCATAAGCTGCACATACTTAATACTATGTCCTTACTCATTAGTCATTCTATTTTAGTAACATTGTATTTTTTTGTCAACTGAAAAAAATATTTAATGCATTGTGACCAAACTTTTCAGTACAACCAAAGATAATTTCTTGTTATTTTACTCGTGCAAACCATCAATAAATTACAGCTCTTTGATTCATTCTTCTCACACGATCTCTTTGACTTAGGAAAGAAATAGTGACTTTAACTCAATGAAAATGGGTCTTAAAATTATCTCACATCTCACCTCAAAGATTCAGATTATTAAGATGATATAATCTCTCCTCTTTAGTCACATTCTTAGTGCCAACATAATTGTTACCTCTTCAGCAAATACAAATGAATTCTTTAATCTGGTATTATAACTCACTCCTGTAATGAATATCTGCAACGTAGACATGTAAGCAACATAAGTAAGTTTGGTGAATGGAAAGAATCTATTTCTTAAATCCAAACATGGAGATTTTTAACAAACAGTACTATTAATCTTACATATCCATTTCATTATTTGACACTTTAAGTCTACACGGGCAAGAGTTTCATCATTCCAGAAACAAAACATCTACGCTTGCTAACACACCATTTTGCCACTAAATGGACATTATTAACACACCATTTTGCCGCTCAATTATGCTTCTAACTAATGTCCATTTCGCCACTAAATGGACACTATTAACTATATTCGTAATCCATCAAAATTAAATTGACAGAAAATATATAAATCGATGTAAAACACACCTCATCAGCAAAGAACTTCCATGTAATGGATAATCACTATCTAATTCTAACTTTTAACCTTATATAGTTTTAAACATGTATTCAAAACTTAGATATACTTACAAACCAAATTCATAAACTACTTACCATAAGAGTTAACACCCATTTCCTTGCAAGTTCAAATATAACAGATTTATACTTAAAAACTTCATGTTCCTGCAAGTCACACTTTTGATAAAATTATAATACCAAGTAGAATCTGGAAACCAAATCAAGAGATCCATTACCAAGTTTAAATCATACAAAGCACACCTGAAATTTAGCATACAACAATAAAAAGATTCAAATTTAAATTATACAAATTTACCTCAGAATGTTTTGTTATTCATATGAAACCGATTAGAAGAGAGATAGAGTAGTGAACCTGAAAACAGATAAAGCACCATTCGTATAACTTGAAACTTTTTGTAGAAAAGCCCCAAATCACAATCTGATTGCATTGCTAAACCAACCTTCTATATATTCTTCAAATATGATTGTTTAGCATCTGGATTCATTCCTGACTATATTGAAAGACAAAACACATGCTAAAAAATGGGTTTGTGTTTCAAAATAAGACCGAAGAGAACAAAAGATGAATTGAAAACAATGAGGAAAAGAAATTAAATAAATGGAGGCGGTAGATTTTTGGATTGCTGATTGATTCATTCGAATTTCAAAATTATAGCATCAAAATATTATGTAGAGGCGTGAGGTAGATGGTAGAAGAGAAGTGTGACATAGATATTCTGAATACCAATAAAAAAGAGAGGCTTGCTATAGAAGCTCTCATTTACAGATAATACAATTAATAATCAATTTGATATTTAATATAATTAATACCTACTTTAATAGGAGAGTGAAATAAGAAAATCAAATGTTACAATCCTTAAAGCATACCTTACAAGTTTTGGAAACACTATATGACCTCAGCTAAAACTCCCAATTATTAGATAGATACTTAAAAACTTCATGTTCATGCAAGTCACACTTTTGATAAAATTATAATACCAAGTAGAATCTGGAAACCAAATCAAGAGATCCATTACCAAGTTTAAATCATACAAAGCACACCTGAAATTTAGCATACAACAATAAAAAGATTCAAATTTAAATTATACAAATTTACCTCAGAATGTTTTGTTATTCATATGAAACCGATTAGAAGAGAGATAGAGTAGTGAACCTGAAAACAGATAAAGCACCATTCGTATAACTTGAAACTTTTTGTAGAAAAGCCCCAAATCACAATCTGATTGCATTGCTAAACCAACCTTTTATATATTCTTCAAATATGATTGTTTAGCATCTGGATTCATTCCTATGACTATATTGAAAGACAAAACACATGCTAAAAATATGGGTTTGTGTTTCAAAATAAGACCGAAGAGAACAAAAGATGAATTGAAAACAATGAGGAAAGGAAATTAAATAAATGGAGGCGGTAGATTTTTGGATTGCTGATTGATTCATTCGAATTTCAAAATTATAGCATCAAAATATTATGTAGAGGCGTGAGGTAGATGGTAGAAGAGAAGTGTGACATAGATATTCTGAATACCAATAAAAAAGAGAGGCTTGCTATAGAAGCTATCATTTACAGATAATACAATTAATAATCAATTTGATATTTAATATAATTAATACCTACTTTAATAGGAGAGTGAAATAAGAAAATCAAATGTTACAATCCTTAAAGCATACCTTACAAGTTTTGGAAGCACTATATGACCTCAGCTAAAACTCCCAATTATTAGATAGAATAGATGATGATTTGATGATGGCTCTTCGTGCTAGCTGAGTTCCATCTTCGTTGCTTTGGTTTATTTAGTCTTTTTTGTTTCGATCTTTGTTGAGCTTTGATTGTGTTTTCTTTTCGGGAAAATTAGCTCAGATACACTTTATTTTTTAAATTTTATTACATTTTACACTTTTATACACTTTTATGATGAATATTTATGTACTCAAACAAGTGTACCTAGTCGGCTTCAAGATTTAAGAACCGATATAGATCACGTGACAATCGGCAGATTTAATCATTCACGATATCTCTAAGAACATGTTGCATGTCGACCAACTGAACATCAAGAACCAAATCTTGAATGCATGATTTAGCTGATTATCATATATATGCAGGTTCACTCAATCGATGACATCAACTTGAACTTTGATAAATATATATTGCAGAACATAACATTTTACTTGATTTTTTTTTCTTTTTCAAAATGGTAATATTTGTTAGGGTTTTACAGAAATGATTTTTCAAATATAAAATTTGTAAACATAGGTAAACCGGCTTTTTGATTGTCGGTTTGTCAGTTTTCATCCCAAACTGGCATTTCATTTGCCGGTTTGTCAGTTTTCATCCCAAACCTGGTACCAGTTTTTAGGGTTTTGTGTGATGACCCGGAAATTTCCGACCAAATTTAAACTTAACCTTTATATGTTTCCGACACGATAAGCAGAATTTGTAATGTTGAATCTCAAAAAGTTTGGAACTACATTCATGTAATCAATTACCCTTTGACCGTGTTCGAAGATTCACGAACAATTATGTGTATATAGATATGTATATATAATATATAATATTAACTGAAAACATTAACAAAGTATTAGATATATGATACTTTACATGAACGTATTTGTTTCGATATATTTATTGACAGAATTAAGAGATAATATCAAATGATTGAATTATCAGATATATTATGATATGATTACGGGCCTATGTTATGAGGTCCACTGTGATTTAAGAAATCTATTCTTTTTGACCACTCATTACTTAACCAGTATGATAAAAATAACGATATTTATATTTTATTTTATCAAATATATATAACGATTTAAATTAATATTATATATATTTATACGCGTATTATACGTACATAGTTTTATACTTTTACTATATTTTAACTTTACCTTTACTTTACTTTTACTTTACTTTAACTTTAATAATTCATACTTTAATAATTCACTTTAATAATTCATACTTTAATAATTCACTTTAATAATTCACTTTAATAATTCATACTTTAATAATTCACTTTAATAATTCATACTTTAATAATTCACTTTAATAATTCATACTTTAATAATTCACTTTAATAATTCATACTTTAATAATTCACTTTAATAATTCAAAAATCTATTATAAATAGAATTCAATAGGTTTCATTATTTCATAGAAACTTGAAAATATATTTCTCTAAACTCTCTCAATCGAATTACATATATATATATATATATATATATATATATATATATATATATATATATATATATATATATATATATATTTACTTAGTATTATTTCAAGATATTATTAGTATACATAAAATACTACGACGGAGTTATATTCAGACGATTTCAAAATAAGTTTTCAAATGGAATAGAGCTAAGGAAATTATGGGTTATAGCTATGGAGGTTATGGGCATTGATCGAGGGTATTGCTCGTGAGGTCAACCTAACGTTTATCATTTTCGTTGCGTCTACATACTTGCTTGCAATATTGAATCACAATATTGATACGTGAGCATTCATATCTTATCTTTTATATATTAATAGTGTATCCCTGACTAGTGCTCGAGTATATATGATTTTGCATATTTGTATGCTTAGTTTCGCCGTTAAATAGTTTATGATAAATCACGAATTTGATACATATGCTACTGAGATAAGGTATATGATATGCATGTCGTTGAAAAGATGAAGAAAAATTAATAACTTTTCATTTAGAAATCGCGTGGTTTCGATGAACGGATTAAAAGATATGGTCAACTGAATTATCATTAATTTTAATATTATTATTAAAACGATTATTATAATTGTTATTAGTTGATGTTATTACTAAAATTATCTTTATTACTAAAAATTAATATTTTTATTGAAACTATCTTTTTATTATTTTTTTCATTATTATTATTATCAATATTATTTTATCAAATAAATATGCGTACAAAGATATTTTTATCACACGTAATATAATTACATTAATAATACATACCACTATATTTTTATGATATTAAGTGAATTTTATAAATTTTATTACTTGAGATATATAAAAGTATATTTTTATCATATATGAATTTTAATATAAATTTTTATTTATTAATAAATGACTTGTATTATTTAGTATAATAAGATCTGATAAATATATTTAAATATATAAAACGACTATACATAAGTTATATAATAAACATGTATAGATTTTGGAAGTCATTTTGGGTCAAGTTGACTTTTGTTGACTTTTGCATGTCGGTCTCGAGCATTAGGATTGTAATACACTACGACTTGACCTAAATTGTTAGACAGATATTGACCAACATATAAATATATATACTTAATATAGGTTCGTGAATCCGTGACAAACCCTGCACTTGTTCAGTGCCGTCATATACATAATTGCTACGAAATACAGTATTGTGAGTTTCATTACTCCCTTTTTATATATATATATTTTTGGGATGAGAATACATGCACTGTTTTATAACTGTTTTACGAAATGGACACAAGTACTAAAAACATATTCTACGTTGAGTTGTACCACTTTGCATATTTTTCCCTAATAGCTTGGTAACTACCATTTACATGCGGTATTGTAAACGTGAATCCTGTTGATAGATCTATCGGGCCTGACAATCCCAACCGGACTGGACGACCAGTATTCAACGGTTGCACAGTACTTCATTTCAGTGACTAAACTTGGTACTGTGTAGTGAGATTTCATAATAAAGGGAATATGCGACGTTGATTAAATGTTAAGTATGGTTACCAAGTGCTCAACCACTTAGAATATTTTTATTAAAACATTTATGTATATGAAATCTTGTGGTCTATTACTATTATAAAAATGATTGATTATGATAAACTAATGAACTCACCAACATTTTGGTTGACACTTTAAAGCATGTTTATTCTCAGGTATTAAAGAAATCTTCCGCTGTGCATTAGCTCATTTTAAGGATATTACTTGGAGTCATTCATGACATACTTTAAAAGACGTTGCATTCGAGTCGTTGAGTTCATCAAGATTAATATTAAGTCAATTATAGTTGGATGTAATATGAAATGGTATGCATGCCGTCAATTTTTGATGTAAAGAAAGTTTGTCTTTTAAAAACGAATGCAATGTTTGTAAAACGTATCATATAGAGGTCAAATACCTCGCGATGTAATTAACTATTGTGAATCGTTTATAATGTATATGAACGGATCCTTTCAGTTGGTATCAGAGCGGTGGTCTTAGCGAACCAGGTCTTGCATTAGTGTGTCTAACTGATAGTTGTTAAGATGCATTAGTGAGTCTGGACTTCGACCGTTTCTGCATGTCAAAAGTTTTGCTTATCATTTTTAGTCGGAAATCATCTACTTACCATCCTTAGGAAATTACCTGCTTATCATTCTTAAGTCTAGATGCGTTTTCCTACATTTATTGCATAATAATGTATAGACGAATTCTTATCTTAGCATATCTGTTACTGTGAACTTTGACTGACATCTTTCAAAGATTCCTCCGTAATTTATGGGATTTTGGTATTATATATACATATGTAAATTATGTATTGAAGAATACCAAATCTAAATTCTACAATCTATTTTATACCAAAAATTCTTTCCCTGATCATACAAGATGGATCCCTTAACCAGTTCGAGTTCCTCGGATTCCGACAGCTATGCCGATATGGATTTCCACATGAGCTCCGAAAGCAGCATGACCGGAATGGATCAACCAATTAGCCATCATCTATTTTGGATGAATTGGGGATGGGTTCGTAATCTACTTAACCATTGGAGACAAGAAGAAGGTGATCCCTTTCATCCACCACATTGCCCTCTTGGTAATGAACCTGAAGCACTTACCGGCGAACCTGTCCGAAACACCATTTTCTCTCTCATTTTCAGAGTATCTCGTCATGATTATATACTACACCAAATTCTAGATCTTATTTATCCGCTCATCCGAACCGACAATCACCTCGGTGTAATAGAAGAAGTCAACGAGCTTCGCACTCAGGTAGTGGCTTTGGAGAATATGGTGCAAAGGTTACAAACACCAGCAGCAGCACCAGCAGCATAACCAGTACCACCATCAACAACATCAACAGTACCATTACCACCACCAACAACAACCGCATCGCAAACCTCAACTTCACAATCTGTCCCATGAGCATCGACGGCATACGCCATGTAGATACCAAGGAATATCACAATGATGAAGTATTGATTCATAACTTCATTGGGGAAACATTCTACGACGATTATGTAATTTCTAAAGTTTAGAAATTATCTATCCTAGCCTTAACTATAAATCAAATGAGTTTAATTTAATATTAACTCATTAAATCTATATTACATCTGAAGAAATATACACATATATATTTCCATAAAGACTGTAATAAAATTCTTTTGTACAAAATATTAATTGTGTAATTTTTTTTAACGGGTAGGTAATTGTAATGACCCGCACTTTTTCGATCAATTTATACTTATAAGATTAATATTTACATAAATTAAACCTTACCAACATGATAAGCAATCCAAATTGTTGAGACTTATGTTTTTGAAATGAGTTTTACACAACGTTTGACCGTCTAGTTTGACCGATGATATCATGAACTATACAATATATGATAATTATACGTTTGTGTATATATATGTATATATACATATTTAACATGATCCAAGAATGTTTTAATATCTCATTTTGTATTAATAACAATAAGTTATAAGTATATTTTGAAACTACTAACTTAAGTTTTCAAAACAATAACCATACGTAACGTTATTTGATATAAATACTTATAACCTATAATGTTTATACATATATCGTATATATAATGTATTTAATCACTTTTTAAAGACTTAAATACATAAAACAATATAAGTATATTCACAAAAGATAGCTATATTTGAATTCTCATTCCATTTTTCACAAAATTTCTATACGTATATCTAGAGTACATGTACTCGTATCATACCTAGCTTCTATACGTATTTACTATTGGTATATACACATCAAATCACCACCAACCAGCCCTTGTTCAATGCCTTATGTATAAGGTAACTACTTTTGTTATCTAGTATGACAATTTCACATGATTAAAAGATTTTTTCACAAAATTACAAACTTATACACCTTTTACATCACCATTTATACTCCATCCATTTTCAATTTTTGATTCATTTTTACCTCAAACCTCTAGCTAAAAACACACACACTTTTAAGAGTCTTAAACTCCATAACCATTCAGCTAATATCCATGAAGATCTAGCCATAAAAACATCACTTAATCACCATAAGAAAACTCTTACAAAAACACTTCAAGAATCCTTCCAAGAACACAAACTTACTTCCAATCTTTCATCCAATTCCATCACCCTTTTGGTTCTAGGTTCTTACTCCTCTTTTACAGCAATCTTGTCCAAGTAACTTGAGGTAGTAACTTTGTTCATAACCTTATTCGATTCATATATATATATAGCTATCTTATTTTGTGGTATAAAATTTTAACAACAAGAACATAGTTTGAATGTTTTCAAACTTGTTTGCAAACTAAATAGATCCTTCTAACTTAACTTTTAAAATACTTTAAGACCTATAATATAACATAAATATATGCTAATTTAACAAGGTATAACTTGGTTTTTCAAAGAACACCTTAAAAACTGTTTTTACGACGTCGGAGTGCAACCGGAGGCTGTTTGGGGTTGGATAATTAAAAACCATCTTGAACTTTGAATTGGAGGTTTATATTCTGGAAAAATGATATTTCTTATGAATATGTTAACACATAAAAATTTCATGATTTAATTCAAAGTATAAGTGTTTTTAGAAAAATGGTCATTAAATGATATTTTTGTAACAAAAATGATTAACTTCATAAGTTTCACCAAAGTTTGACCTTTGACCTGTGATTTCGAATACAAACTAAGGTATTTACAGTTCATATTCTTAAAGAGAGACTCGATCCAAGGAAGTGGCAAGTTGAACCAACGAAAACGGAGTTGTAACGAAGAAACTATGACCAAAACAAAATCGGATATCCAAGACTTGTTTAGTCACGAAAATAATTGGAGAAAAATTAAATAAATCACATCTTTTTAAAATAACATGATATTTTATATATATGTACTCATAATTTAATTTTATATGGTTCAGGATCACCCATAAACAATACGAGAAGATTAATCATAAGATCCCATGATTGTACGCAACACGTCATTTGACAACACCGGTACTTTATGTACGCAACACGTCATTTGACAACACCGGTACCGTGGGTCAAGATTAATCTCGACCAATACATATACGATGGGGGTTTTTATTTATTTCATTGGGGGTTTATTAAACACCTAAAAATGAACCATTTAAAATTGAATTACTAACATCGGACTGCTAACTACGGACTAAGGAATTATTAAAAGTATTAAAAGTATTATAAGTATATATATGTGACGTTTGTTTAAAAAGAAAAGGTATTGATATATTATATATGGATAGGTTCGTGATATCAATCGGAGACCAAGTCAAAATTACATATCTTCAAGACGAAAGTGAGTATATAGTCCCACTTTTAAACTCTAAGTATTTCGGGATGAGAATACATGTATTTTATGTTTTACGTTATGGACACAAGTAACTGAAAAATATATTCTACGTTGAGTTGTACCACTGGCATACTTCCCTGTAGCTTGGTAACTATTATTTACAGCGGTATTGTAAACGCGAATCCTGTTGATAGATCTATCGGGCCTGACAACCCCAACCGGACTGGACGACCAGTATTCAACGGTTGCACAGTACTTCGTTTCGTGACTACACTTGGTACGGTGTAGTAAGATTTCATAATAAAGGGAATATGCGACGTGATTAAATGTTAAGTATGGTTACCGAGTGCTCAACCACTTAGAATATTTTTATTAAAATGTTTATATATGAAATCTTGTGGTCTATATATATATATATTGCTGCCGGCATTAAACCTATATCTCACCAACTTTATGTTGACGTTTTAAGCATGTTTATTCTCAGGTGATAACTAAAAGCTTCCGCTGCAACATGTTGAATTTAAGCAAGATCTTGAGTATGCATATTTGTGTCAAAAATAAAACTGCATATCCGAGGAATTGTAATGTAAAATATGCTAGAAATCGTATTGTTATCATCACATGTAAAGTTTGTAAGTCTAAGATTATCGCTAAACGATAATCATCTTTTTATTGTCTAAAGCTTGTATTAAAATAAGAGTTATGGTTTGTAATGTAAAATAAATGCAGTTGTTCTTTTAAAAAATGTCGCATATAGAGGTCAATACCTCACAATGAAATCATACGTTATCTAACTCGTTCTTATGGTTAAGGACGGGTTATGACATGTGGTATCAGAGCGGTGGTCTTAGCGAACCAGGTTTGCATTAGTGTGTCTAACTGATAAGTCATTAGGATACATTAGTAAGTCTGGACTTTGACCGGGTCTGATTTAAAAACCATTGCTTATCATTGTTGGTTAAAATTTATATGTAAATATTATGTAGTACTAATGGGTTAGTTGTTGTGTGATAGATGTCGGGCTCAAAACTTGTTATCACATTCAGCGACTCCGAATCAGAATCTTCAGATGGCGTTTCAGTCATTAACCTATCCGATGACGAAAATAATATCTTTGGGGAAGACTCACAAATTCCGGATGAACCAACTATAGGGAACCCGGAAAGTGAACCCGAGGAGGAAAGTGAACCCGAGGAGGAAAGTGAACCCGAGGAAGAAATACAGGAAATTACAAAAGACAAGTTCGAACTAGGAAAGAAACGAAAGGCTAATGAATTAGAAAATTCAAATCCCGAGTTTAGTAAGGATGATGTGGCACCAACTCCACTAGACACTACCACCCCTATTCCCGCTATTCCTATTCGTTCTATGAGACGACCCGACCCAATCCATAGGGACGAATACAATAACATATGATAACATTGCGAGGTACTTGACCTCTATATGATACATTTTACAAACGTTGAATTTATTCTTAAAAGGAAAACTATCATTACATCAATATTTGACATTTTCGTCTAACATTTCATAATATCCAAATGACCTAATCTGTCATTTACTTATTTATATTCTCTATTGAACTCCAATGACTCGAATGCAACGTCTTTGTATCATGGCTTAAAAAGGTCCCAAGTAGTATCCTTAACATGAGCTAATGCACAGCGGAAGACTTAATTCATACCTGAGAATAACATGCTTTAAAACGTCAACAAAAAGTTGGTGAGATATATAGGTTTAATGCTAGCAGCGTTATAAATATAGACCACAAGATTTCATATATAAACATTTAATAAAAATATTCTAAGTGGTTGAGCACTTGGTAACCATACTTAACATTTAATCACGTCGCATATTCCCTTTAATATGAAATCTTACTACACTGTACCAAGTGTAGTCACGAAATGAAGTACTGTGCAACCGTTGAATACTGGTCGTCCAGTCCGGTTGGGGTTGTCAGGCCCGATAGATCTATCAACAGGATTCGCGTTTACAATACCGCTGTAAATATTAGTTACCAAGCTACAGGGAAGTATGCCAGTGGTACAACTCAACGTAGAATATATTTTTCAGTTACTTGTGTCCATAGCGTAAAACATAAAATACATGTATTCTCATCCCGAAATATTTAGAGTTTAAAAGTGGGACTATATACTCACTTTTGCCTTGAAGATATATATATATATATTTTGACTTGGTCTCCGGTTGATATCACGAACCTATCCATATATAATATATCAATATATTTTCTTTTTAAACAATCGTCACATATATATACTTTTAATACTTTTAATACTTTTAATACTTTTTATAATTCCTTAGTTCGTAGTTAGCAGTCTGATGTTAGTAGTCCACAATTAGTTGCTTAATAAAATAAATAAAGACCACATCGTATTCATGTTGATCGGAATTAATCTTGACCCATGGTACCGGTGTTGTCAAATGACGTGTTGCGTACATAAAGTACCGGTGTTGTCAAATGACGTGTTGCGTACATACATGAGGTCTTATGATTAATCTTCTCGTGTTGTTTACGGGTGGTCCTGATATATATAAAATTAAATTACGAGTACATATATATATAATATCATGGTATTTAAGAAAGATGTGATTTATTTAATTTTCTCCAATTATTTTCGTGGCTAAACAAGTCTTGGATATCCGATTTTGTTTTAGTCGTAATTTCTTCGTTACAACTCCGTTTTCGTTGATTCAACTTGCCATCTCCTTGGATCGAGTCCCTCTTTAAGTCTATGAACTGTAAATACCTTAGTTTGTATTCGAAATCACAGATCATAGGTCAATCTTTGATGAAACATATGAAGTTAATCATTTTTGTTACAAAAATATCATTTAATGACCATTTTTCTAATAATACTTATACTTTGAATTAAATCATGAAATTTTTATGTGTTATCATATTCATAGTAAAAATCATTTTTCCAGAAAATAAACCTTCAATTCAAAGTTTAAGATGGTTTTTAATTATCCAATCCAAAACAGCCCCCGGTTGTACTCCGACATCGTAAAATCAGTTTTTAAGGTGTTCTTTGAAAAACCAAGTTATACCTTGTTAAGTTAACATATATTTAAGATATATTACAGGTCTTGAAGTATTTTAAAAGTTAAGTTAGAAGGATCTATTTAGTTTGCGAACAAGTTTGAAATCATTCAAACTATGTTCTAGTTTATAAACTCTTATATATATATAGCTATAAATATATGAATTGAAAAAGAGTTGAAGTAGAGTTTTTACCTCAAGTTTAAAATGTAAAGTTGCTGGAAAGGAGTAGTAAAATAAAAGTTGAGAGAGTTCTTGCAAGTGTGTGTGAAAATTGGAAGTAAAATTTGGAAAATGAATGTGTAAAAATGAGTTAGAAATGGTGCTTATTTATAGGCTTGAAAATTTGGTTTTTAGTGAAAATATCTAAGATAAGTTAAAATATATTATGTCATGAATGACATATTACACCAATAATTGAAGATTTCTATTGGTATATACCAATAGTAAATACTTCTAGAAGCTGTGTATAGTACCCTAGATATACGTATAGGATTATTGAGGAAACGGAATGAGAATTCAAATATAACTATCTTTTGTAAATATACTTATATTGTTTTATGTATAAAAGCCCTTTAAAAGTGATTAAATACATTACTTATACGATATATGTATAAACATTATAGATCATAAGTATTTATATCAAATAACGTTACGTATGGTTATCGTTTTGAAAACTTAAGTTAGTAGTTTCAAAATATACTTATAACTTATTGTTATTAATACAAAATGAGGTATTAAAACATCCTTAGATCATGTTAAATATGTATATATACATATATATACACAAACGTATAATTATCATATATAATATAGTTCGTGATATCATCGGTCAAACCAGACGGTCAAACATTGTGTAAAACTCTTTTCAAAAACATAAGTCTCAACAATTTGGATTGCTTATCATGTTGGTAAGGTTTAATTTATGTAAATATTAATCTTATAAGTGTAAAACGATCGGAAAAATCCGGGTCGTTACAGTACCCACCCGTTAAAGAAATTTCGTCCCGAAATTTGGTAGAGGTTGTCATAAATAACAATAGGAATGTTTTCATGACGAATATGAGGTATTAATAGAGTTTTATCATTATTGGAAGATATGGATAAAACGATTCGATCTTGTGAAGCACACGAGTGAAGCTATCACAAAAGAATGAAATGAGTGAATATGAAATTGTTTTAACCGATGTCGAGATTAGGATTGATTTCCAGAATTTAAGGGATTTAAAGAAAATCTTATGTAATAAGATTTGGTTCTTCGATGATTTAGAAAACAGAATTTCCTTTGATTTAATGCGATAATCTGTTTCGATTTCTTTGTCGGATATTTCACTATAAATCCACCTCCTTCCCTTTCTTACTTCCATACCTCACATCTCTTACTCTTCCTCCTCTAATTCATACCTTAAGGTATCCTTTAAAATGCTTCATCCCGTTCTGATTTTTGTTATACTTCTAACTTTCATATCTTTCATTCTTCTCTTTCATCTACCGCTAGAATAATCTATTCACTTTTATGATTTTCTTGGAATTATAATGTTTCTAATTCTCCCGTGTCTTTACATCGCCATACGTATTGATATACACAGTTTGTAGTTTCTGGGTGGTTATTGGGTTTGATATCTTTCCTTATATTTCGATGCTCCTGCTTCTGTTTTCCATAATCATTGTCATCCATAGTTAATACTCTCTCCTATTTGCTGTGATCTATACCCCAATTTCTATTTTGGGACTTTGTCCCTTCGTTTCTTCTTCCCGTCCTTGAGTCAAGCGATCAATAGTTCGGAATTCGTAGGTATAAAATTCGGAATGAACATAGCTAATGCTCTAAGAAAGGAATGGTAATGGCACGATTTTGATTTGTCAAATTACCAGAATATCCAGGAAAATAGAACTATCAAGATGATTTGTTCTTAATATGTTTCGGAATTGGATAGAATGTAAAAGTCGTGTAACATGGCACATGATGACGGTACTGTGAATCATCATATTCCATTAGAAACTTAACATGACTTACTGTAATATAATGAAGTTGATCAAGTTTCATTATATTATACTAGTTCATGCATCAGTTCCCAACACTGCTTCAGAACATTCCTATTTTAAACTAGAAGGATTTAGAAACTAACACAGTTTCCTTTATATTGTAACGCAGATATTACAGAGAGATAAATGATTTCAGATAAGGATAGTGGTGAAAATATCTTCAGAAATATTGAGGATATTTATAATGAAAGATATGATAATATCTTGGAATTTCTAATGTCGAAGGATGATGATGAAGATTGACCCGTAAGGGTTTAGATTCAGAAGCAAGGTGTTTGCTACAGAATCGTCATAATTCTTTATGTACAAGTTTAGTCCTTGTAACTTGTTCAGAGTCTCCTTCATGGTTTGCTCAATCCGGTTTTCAGTACCAATTTTCTATCGAGCGTTCCTAACACTTCCTTCTTTTATCATCAACTTTTGGTCATTAAGACCTTCTACAACATGCTGCTTCATCATTATTTTCAAAGTTATCGGATCTGGGTCATTGGTTATCAAACCAAGATGGTTTAAGGAGAATTGTATTTTTAGATGATTAAACGCTGATGGTAATATGATGGAATATAAAAGGTTCTCCGGTAACGATGGCAAAAGAACAACGTATATATATATCGAGATTGTAATAAGAGTAGTCTTACTGAGATATCGAAGTGGATCTGTGACAAAATTAGTTAATTGAAAAGGAATCGCGTGATTGTTTTTGCTAATGGATGATAAGGAATTCGATGCAGATACGTTTTAACTATAACTTCGAGTTCAAAAATTTTTAGGTGCATAACTGTATGCATAAATCTTTATTCCGTAGACGAGGTGCGGCTGGTTGAACTTCTCGATCGAGATGTTTTCAAGAATCATGAAAAGTTGTGAATGCGAATTGTAATCGTCAAGATACAAATGAGGTTTAAAATAGAATCAAGTGGCAAACTTGAAGGATTGTTTAGTTTCATATGTAATAATCATCATTTTAACTCATTTTTAATTGTCTAAAGTTAGCAGTCCAATAGTCCGATTGTCCAATGGTTCAATAAATTCATATATGAACTAAATATATAATATTCGAATTACTTAATACGTATCGTGACCCGTGTACTAGTCTCGGTGTCGATCAAAACTCAAAGTATATATATATTTTGGAATCAACTCGGACCCTGTATAGCCAACTCCCACCTTCACATATAGAGTGTCTATGGTTGTTCCGAAATATATATATAGATGGATCAATATGATAAGTCGAAACCTTGTATACGTGTCCCGTTATTTAAAATGCGTAAAATAAATAAATATATATCATGACCCATTATACAACGTGTTGTCTCAGAATTAATCCGACGTGTTGTTGTACATGTGTCCCGACGGTATGTAAAGTACAGAAATTAAAATTGCAAGAATGTAAATTGCGATAAATTAAATATTAATCAGTTAGCTGGGAACAGTTAGCCGGAACAGTTAGCGTGTAATCCTATCACAATTTCAATTAATTAATTCATCTGTTTCTAACAATTTTTATTTTGCCAATGTTTCTTCATTATGCCACTTGTTGGATTCGGATAGGTAAAAATCCAAATATGAAATTTAAATGGAAATGGTTAATCTGGGGTGAACGGATACGTATATCGGTAATTGTAAGTAGGATAATAAATGATCGTTGAATCAGATTCGAAGAATGTACAGTGTAACTTGTTAATGTGAATTCTAAATATTCCTTGGGTACTACCCACCCGTTAAAATATTTTCATCATTAACAGTTTGTACGAATGAAATTTTTAATTACAATCTTTATGAAAATATATTTGCATATATATTTTCTTCGGAGGTAGCTATGAATTTAATGAGTCAATAAAATATTCAACTCATTTGATTTATCGTTATTACTAGATTACATAATCTCCAAAACATTAGAGATTACATAATCGTCATGTCGAACGAAGAACGATACGTAAAGAAGAGGTAATCGGTGTAGAATGATATGTAGAACAAAGATCATATTCGAAGTTCAGATGATGATGTTGAGGTACGTGGTGCGGATGTGATTGTTGGTGGTGGTAATGATACGGTTGGTGTTGATGCTGATGATGCCGTTGACGTCGATGATGCTACTGGTACTGAAAATTGCGAGGTCGATGTTGTTAACGGTACTGGTTATGCTGCTGGTGCTGCTGCTGGTGTTTGTAACCTTCGCACCGTGTTCTCCAAAGCCGTCACACGAGCGCGAAGTTCGTTAATTTCTGCTAGTACACCAGGATGATTGGCGGTTGGAGTGAGCGAATGAACAAGATCCGAAATATGGGATAAGATATAATCGTGATGAGATACTCGAGAAATGAGAGAGAAAATGGTTTCTCGAACAGGTTCGCCGGTAAGTGCTTCAGGTTCGTCGCCAATGGGGCAATTCGGTGGGTGAAAGGGATCACCTTCTTCTTGTCTCCAATAATTTAGTATACTACGAACCCATCCCCAATTCATCCAGAATAGATGATGAGAAATTGGTTGATCCATTCCAGTGACGCTGCCTTCGGAGCCCGAATGGAAATCCATATCAGCGTAGCTGTCGGAGTCGGAGGAATTCGAACTGGACGCGGAGTTCATCTTGTATAGTCGGGGAAATGAATTTTTGGTTTAGAATAGATTATAGGAGTTGGGTTTGGTATTCTTCAATACATAATTTACATATGTATTTATAATACTCAAAATCCCGTGAATTACGGAGAATCTTTGAAATTCGTCAGGCAATGTCTATAGCAACAGATACGCTAGGATACGAATTTTGTCTATACACTATCGATGCACTAAATGCAGTAAGACGTGTCTAGACTTAAGAATACTAAGCAGGCAATTTCTAAGGATGATAAGCAGATGATTTTTGACTAGATATGATAAGCAAAACTTTTGACATGTAGACACGGTCAAAGTCCAGACTCACTAATGCATCCTAACAACTACCAGTTAGACACACTAATGCAAGGCCTGGTTCGCTAAGACCAACGCTCTGATACCACATGAGACGACCCGACCCAATCCATAGGGACGAATACAATAACATATGATAACATTGCGAGGTACTTGACCTCTATATGATACATTTTACAAACGTTGCATTTATTCTTAAAAGGAAAACTATCATTACATCAATATTTGACATTTTCGTCTAACATTTCATAATATCCAAATGACCTAATCTGTCATTTACTTATTTATATTCTCTATTGAAATCCAATGACTCGAATGCAACGTCTTTGTATCATGGCTTAAAAAGGTCCCAAGTAGTATCCTTAACATGAGCTAATGCACAGCGGAAGACTTAATTCATACCTGAGAATAACATGCTTTAAAACGTCAACAAAAAGTTGGTGAGATATATAGGTTTAATGCTAGCAGCGTTATAAATATAGACCACAAGATTTCATATATAAACATTTAATAAAAATATTCTAAGTGGTTGAGCACTTGGTAACCATACTTAACATTTAATCACGTCGCATATTCCCTTTAATATGAAATCTTACTACACTGTACCAAGTGTAGTCACGAAACGAAGTACTGTGCAACCGTTGAATACTGGTCGTCCAGTCCGGTTGGGGTTGTCAGGCCCGATAGATCTATCAACAGGATTCGCGTTTACAATACCGCTGTAAATATTAGTTACCAAGCTACAGGGAAGTATGCCAGTGGTACAACTCAACGTAGAATATATTTTTCAGTTACTTGTGTCCATAGCGTAAAACATAAAATACATGTATTCTCATCCCGAAATATTTAGAGTTTAAAAGTGGGACTATATACTCACTTTTGCCTTGAAGATATATATATATATATTTTGACTTGGTCTCCGGTTGATATCACGAACCTATCCATATATAATATATCAATATATTTTCTTTTTAAACAATCGTCACATATATATACTTTTAATACTTTTAATACTTTTAATACTTTTAATACTTTTTATAATTCCTTAGTCCGTAGTTAGCAGTCTGATGTTAGTAGTCCACAATTAGTTGCTTAATAAAATAAATAAAGACCACATCGTATTCATGTTGATCGGAATTAATCTTGACCCATGGTACCGGTGTTGTCAAATGACGTGTTGCGTACATAAAGTACCGGTGTTGTCAAATGACGTGTTGCGTACATACATGAGGTCTTATGATTAATCTTCTCGTGTTGTTTACGGGTGGTCCTGATATATATAAAATTAAATTACGAGTACATATATATATATAATATCATGGTATTTAAGAAAGATGTGATTTATTTAATTTTCTCCAATTATTTTCGTGGCTAAACAAGTCTTGGATATCCGATTTTGTTTTAGTCGTAATTTCTTCGTTACAACTCCGTTTTCGTTGATTCAACTTGCCATCTCCTTGGATCGAGTCCCTCTTTAAGTCTATGAACTGTAAATACCTTAGTTTGTATTCGAAATCACAGATCATAGGTCAATCTTTGATGAAACATATGAAGTTAATCATTTTTGTTACAAAAATATCATTTAATGACCATTTTTCTAATAATACTTATACTTTGAATTAAATCATGAAATTTTTATGTGTTATCATATTCATAGTAAAAATCATTTTTCCAGAAAATAAACCTTCAATTCAAAGTTTAAGATGGTTTTTAATTATCCAACCCAAAACAGCCCCCGGTTGTACTCCGACATCGTAAAATCAGTTTTTAAGGTGTTCTTTGAAAAACCAAGTTATACCTTGTTAAGTTAACATATATTTAAGATATATTACAGGTCTTGAAGTATTTTAAAAGTTAAGTTAGAAGGATCTATTTAGTTTGCGAACAAGTTTGAAATCATTCAAACTATGTTCTAGTTTATAAACTCTTATATATATATATAGCTATAAATATATGAATTGAAAAAGAGTTGAAGTAGAGTTTTTACCTCAAGTTTAAAATGTAAAGTTGCTGGAAAGGAGTAGTAAAATAAAAGTTGAGAGAGTTCTTGCAAGTGTGTGTGAAAATTGGAAGTAAAATTTGGAAAATGAATGTGTAAAAATGAGTTAGAAATGGTGCTTATTTATAGGCTTGAAAATTTGGTTTTTAGTGAAAATATCTAAGATAAGTTAAAATATATTATGTCATGAATGACATATTACACCAATAATTGAAGATTTCTATTGGTATATACCAATAGTAAATACTTCTAGAAGCTGTGTATAGTACCCTAGATATACGTATAGGATTATTGAGGAAACGGAATGAGAATTCAAATATAACTATCTTTTGTAAATATACTTATATTGTTTTATGTATAAAAGCCCTTTAAAAGTGATTAAATACATTACTTATACGATATATGTATAAACATTATAGATCATAAGTATTTATATCAAATAACGTTACGTATGGTTATCGTTTTGAAAACTTAAGTTAGTAGTTTCAAAATATACTTATAACTTATTGTTATTAATACAAAATGAGGTATTAAAACATCCTTAGATCATGTTAAATATGTATATATACATATATATACACAAACGTATAATTATCATATATAATATAGTTCGTGATATCATCGGTCAAACCAGACGGTCAAACATTGTGTAAAACTCTTTTCAAAAACATAAGTCTCAACAATTTGGATTGCTTATCATGTTGGTAAGGTTTAATTTATGTAAATATTAATCTTATAAGTGTAAAACGATCGGAAAAATCCGGGTCGTTACATTCTATCCCGGCATCCAGTTCTTCAGTCCCACAGCCAAAATATAGGCAGACAGCTAGGATAAGCGTTAGGCGATTCATTGAACCTAAACGTCTTAGAAAATAGACCAAACGATGCGCTTCCGTATTAAACCATGGGATCATATAATGTTTTGTATAATATTATTAGTGTGGTTTGCTTAATGTTCGATGTAAGATAAGCATATGTAAAATAGTGAAGTGTGAAATGCAATAATTTTCCATGGTTAAGTATTATTTAGATGGTAGTAATTGATTCTGTACTAAGCTATTAAGTATGGACATTAACGGGTAGGTACTACCCTAGATATAATTATAAAACGCTAATAAGAAGAAAAGGCTTTTATAATAATACCTGGTTCATATTATTAATAAGCTATAATGTACTGTAAATATACACTACATCTATAATATTCCATGTGAATAATTATTTTCTTTTCATTCTTATAGAAGAATATGGCGCGATTGAACCGAATGACGGAACAAGAAATCCAGGAACTCATCAATCAGCGAGTGAACGACATAATGTTATGGGTCGAGGCTGCAAGAGGTGCTGCAGTTAACCCAAATCCTCGTGTGGGGTGCACTTACAAAACTTTTCAAGCTTGCAAGCCCTCATCATTCAGTGGAACAGAAGGACCGATCGGTTTAACCCGGTGGATAGAAAAGATGGAGACTGTGTTTAAAATCAGTGGTTGTGTTGAAAAGGACATGACCAAGTATGCATCGTGCACTTTACAAGATAGTGCACTCACGTGGTGGAAAAATTATGTGAAGGCTGTAGGAGGAGATGTAGCTTATGATACTCTTTGGGAAGAATTCAAAACAATGTTAATCAACGAGTATTGTCCAAGGAACGAGGTTAGAAAGTTGGAAGATGAATTACGAAGCCTGAAGGTTGTTGGTACTGAAATCACCAACTACAATCAGCGATTCATGGAATTAGTTTTGCTATGTCCTGAATTGGTTCCAACCGAAGAACGGAAGATTGAAATGTACAAAGATGGTTTGCCCAAAAAGGTCAAGGCAAATGTTACAGCATCGAAACCTAAGACAATTCATGAAGCTATAACTATGGCGAACGAGCTAATGGATCAGGTCATCATGGATAAGAAAGTATCCAATACTGATGTGAAGGTATCAGGTAACAAAAGAAAGTGGAATAGAAATTATGATCGAGGTAACCAACAACAATCTTTTAAGAAACAAGAAATCACGCAAGGTGCGGGTAGTGGTTTAAGCTTTGGTTATAAAGGACAAAACCCTTTATGCAACCGATGCCACAAACATCACTCTGGTTACTGTAATGTGGTATGCAACAAATGTAATCGAAAGGGTCATCTTGCTGAAGATTGTAGGGCTCTCGTTACAAATACAAATGGTACCAAGACTCCTGCCACTAATGCAAATAGAACTGCTTTGGCTACTGTTACTTGTTATGGATGTGGGAAACAGGGTCATTATAAGAGCCAGTGCCCGAATCCAGAGAAGAATATCGGACCTGCACGAGGGAGAGCATTTGTTATTAATGCTAGAGAGGCGTGTGAAGACCCGGAGCTTGTTACGGGTACGTTTACCATTAATAACTTATCCGCATCTATTATATTTGATACTGGTGCCGATAGAAGTTACGTGAGTAGAGGCTTTTACGCTAAATTGAATTGTTCATCATTACCTCTAGATGCTAAGTACATGATTGAGTTAGCTAATGGTAAACTAATTAAAGCCGATAAAATTTGCCGTGATTGTAAAATAAATTTAGCCGGAGAAACATTTAAAATTGACTTAATACCCGTAGAATTAGGAAGTTTTGATGTAATAGTCGGCATGGACTGGATGTCCAAAGTAGGAGCTGAAGTTGTGTGTGCCAAGAAGGCAATTCGCATTCCTTGTAAGGATAAAATGCCGGTGATGATTTATGGAGAGAAGGGTAACTCAAAGCTAAAACTCATTAGCTGTTTGAAAGCCAAGAAGTGTTTAGAAAAGGGATGTTATGCTATTCTAGCACATGTTAATAAAGTCGAAAAGAAAGAAAAAGAGAAGTGCATCAATGACGTGCCTGTGGCAAGAGATTTTCCTGAAGTTTTTCCGGAAGAGTTGCCGGGATTACCTCCATTTAGATCTGTAGAATTTCAAATAGATTTAGTACCAGGAGCTGCACCAGTTGCCCGTGCTCCATATAGACTTGCACCGTCCGAGTTAAAAGAACTTCAGAGTCAGTTAAAAGAATTACTGGATCATGGATTCATACGACCAAGTACTTCACCGTGGGGAGCTCCGATTCTATTTGTTAAAAAGAAAGATGGATCTTTTAGGATGTGTATAGATTATCGTGAATTAAATAAGTTAACTATCAAGAATCGGTATCCACTACCGAGAATTGACGACTTATTTGATCAACTCCAAGGATCATGTGTGTACTCGAAAATTGACCTAAGATCGGGCTATCATCAATTACGCGTCAAAGAAGAAGATATACCGAAAAATGCTTTTCGAACACGTTATGGTCATTACGAATTTTTGGTCATGCCGTTTGGGTTGACAAATGCGCCAGCTGTATTCATGGACCTTATGAATCGAGTTTGTAGTCCGTATTTAGATAAGTTTGTTATCGTTTTCATTGATGACATTCTTATCTATTCCAAGAGTGAGCAAGAGCATGAGCAGCATTTAAGGTTAATATTAGAGTTGTTGAGAAAAGAACAGCTATACGCTAAATTTTCTAAGTGTGCTTTCTGGTTGAAAGAAGTACAATTTCTTGGTCACGTTGTTAGTAGCAAAGGAATTCAGGTTGATCCAGCAAAAATTGAGGCCATTGAAAAATGGGAGACTCCTAAAACACCAATGCAGATACGCCAATTTTTGGGTTTAGCCGGTTATTATAGAAGGTTTATTCAAGATTTTTCCCGAATAGCTAAGCCGTTGACAGCGTTAACGCAAAAAGGGAAGAAATATGAATGGACCTCTGAGCAGGAGAGTGCATTTCAATTACTGAAGAAGAAGTTAACTACGGCGCCTATTTTATCGTTACCAGAAGGGAACGATGATTTTGAAATATATTGCGACGCTTCGCGACAAGGTTTTGGTTGCGTTCTTATGCAACGGAAGAAAGTTATTGCATACGCATCCCGACAATTGAAGATTCACGAGCGAAATTATACGACGCATGATCTAGAATTGGGAGCAGTCGTGTTTGCATTGAAGATGTGGAGACACTACTTGTATGGAGTTAAATGCACTGTGTTTACTGATCATAAAAGCCTTCAACATATTTTTGATCAGAAACAGCTGAACATGAGGCAACGTAGGTGGGTCGAGTTAATAAACGACTATGATTGTGAAATTCGTTATCATCCCGGGAAAGCGAATGTGGTGGCTGACGCACTAAGCAGAAAGGAACGAGAACCAATTCGAGTACGAGCGATGAACATAAAAATTCGCATGAATCTCAACTCACAAATCAAAGAAGTTCAACGAGAAGCACTTACTAAAGAAAATATAGGAAATGAAATAATGAAGAAGTATGAGAAGCAACTCGTTATGCGGGAAGATGGAATTCGATATTTTGCAAACCGTATTTGGGTACCAAAGTTGGGTGGATTAAGGAAGTTAATATTGAATGAGGCACATAAGACAAGATACTCGATACATCCTGGAGTTGGAAAGATGTATCAAGATCTTAAGACGCATTATTGGTGGCCTAATTTGAAGACAGACGTTGCAACATATGTTGGGGAATGTTTAACTTGTTCCAAAGTCAAAGCAGAACACCAGAAGCCGTCAGGATTACTTCAACAACCAGAAATCCCAGAATGGAAATGGGACGGTATTACCATGGATTTCATCACGAAGTTACCAAAGACTGCCTGGGGATACGACACCATTTGGGTGATTGTTGATCGTCTCACCAAGTCTGCACATTTCTTACCTATAAAGGAAACGGATAGGATGGAGAAACTATTACGATTGTATATAAAGGAAATTGTTTCAAGGCATGGAATACCTATTTCCATTATATCTGATCGTGATAGTAGATTTACCTCAAAGTTCTGGCAATCACTACAGGAGGCACTAGGAACTCGTTTGGATATGAGTACCGCATATCATCCGCAAACGGACAGGCAGAGTGAAAGAACAATTCAGACTCTTGAAGACATGCTCAGGGCATGTGTGATCGATTTTGGAAACGGATGGGATAAGTATCTACCATTAGCAGAATTCTCGTATAATAATAGTTATCATGCGAGCATTAAAGCTGCACCATTCGAAGCATTGTACGGAAGGAAGTGTAGATCTCCTATCTGTTGGAATGAAGTAGGAGATCGACAATTAACTGGTCCCGAGATCATACACGAAACGACTGAGAAGATAGTACAAATCAAGGAGAGATTGAAAACAGCCCGTAGTCGCCAAAAGAGCTACGCCGATGTCCGAAGGAAACCATTAGAGTTTCAGATCGGTGACATGGTTATGCTAAAGGTGTCACCTTGGAAAGGTGTAATACGTTTCGGTAAAAGAGGTAAATTGAACCCAAGGTACGTAGGCCCGTTCAAGATCATCGAACGCATTGGACCGGTAGCTTATCGACTCGAGTTACCGCAACAACTCGCCGGAGTACATAATACATTTCACGTCTCGAACCTTAAGAAGTGTCTTGCAAAGGAAGACCTCACCATTCCTCTTGAAGAAATCCATGTCGATGAAAAACTACAATTCATCGAAGAACCAATCGAAATCATGGATCGTGAAGTTAAACGGCTCAAGCAGAGCAGCATACCGATCGTTAAGGTTCGTTGGAATGCTCGAAGAGGTCCCGAGTTTACTTGGGAAAGAGAGGATCAGATGAAACAAAAGTATCCACACTTGTTTCTCGATGACGCAAAATAGGTACAATTTTAAAATTTCGGGACGAAATTTATTTAACGGGTAGGTACTGTAATGACCCGCACTTTTTCGATCAATTTATACTTATAAGATTAATATTTACATAAATTAAACCTTACCAACATGATAAGCAATCCAAATTGTTGAGACTTATGTTTTTGAAATGAGTTTTACACAACGTTTGACCGTCTAGTTTGACCGATGATATCATGAACTATACAATATATGATAATTATACGTTTGTGTATATATATGTATATATACATATTTAACATGATCCAAGAATGTTTTAATATCTCATTTTGTATTAATAACAATAAGTTATAAGTATATTTTGAAACTACTAACTTAAGTTTTCAAAACAATAACCATACGTAACGTTATTTGATATAAATACTTATAACCTATAATGTTTATACATATATCGTATATATAATGTATTTAATCACTTTTTAAAGACTTCAATACATAAAACAATATAAGTATATTCACAAAAGATAGCTATATTTGAATTCTCATTCCATTTTTCACAAAATTTCTATACGTATATCTAGAGTACATGTACTCGTATCATACCTAGCTTCTATACGTATTTACTATTGGTATATACACATCAAATCACCACCAACCAGCCCTTGTTCAATGCCTTATGTATAAGGTAACTACTTTTGTTATCTAGTATGACAATTTCACATGATTAAAAGATTTTTTCACAAAATTACAAACTTATACACCTTTTACATCACCATTTATACTCCATCCATTTTTAATTTTTGATTCATTTTTACCTCAAACCTCTAGCTAAAAACACACACACTTTTAAGAGTCTTAAACTCCATAACCATTCAGCTAATATCCATGAAGATCTAGCCATAAAAACATGACTTAATCACCATAAGAAAACTCTTACAAAAACACTTCAAGAATCCTTCCAAGAACACAAACTTACTTCCAATCTTTCATCCAATTCCATCACCCTTTTGGTTCTAGGTTCTTACTCCTCTTTTACAGCAATCTTGTCCAAGTAACTTGAGGTAGTAACTTTGTTCATAACCTTATTTGATTCATATATATATAGCTATCTTATTTTGTGGTATAAAATTTTAACAACAAGAACATAGTTTGAATGTTTTCAAACTTGTTTGCAAACTAAATAGATCCTTCTAACTTAACTTTTAAAATACTTCAAGACCTATAATATAACATAAATATATGCTAATTTAACAAGGTATAACTTGGTTTTTCAAAGAACACCTTAAAAACTGTTTTTACGACGTCGGAGTGCAACCGGGGGCTGTTTGGGGGTGGATAATTAAAAACCATCTTGAACTTTGAATTGGAGGTTTATATTCTGGAAAAATGATATTTCTTATGAATATGTTAACACATAAAAATTTCATGATTTAATTCAAAGTATAAGTGTTTTTAGAAAAATGGTCATTAAATGATATTTTTGTAACAAAAATGATTAACTTCATAAGTTTCACCAAAGTTTGACCTTTGACCTGTGATTTCGAATACAAACTAAGGTATTTACAGTTCATATTCTTAAAGAGGGACTCGATCCAAGGAAGTGGCAAGTTGAACCAACGAAAACGGAGTTGTAACGAAGAAACTATGACCAAAACAAAATCGGATATCCAAGACTTGTTTAGTCACGAAAATAATTGGAGAAAAATTAAATAAATCACATCTTTTTAAAATAACATGATATTTTATATATATGTACTCATAATTTAATTTTATATGGTTCAGGATCACCCGTAAACAATACGAGAAGATTAATCATAAGATCCCATGATTGTACGCAACACGTCATTTGACAACACCGGTACTTTATGTACGCAACACGTCATTTGACAACACCGGTACCGTGGGTCAAGATTAATCTCGACCAATACATATACGATGGGGGTTTTTATTTATTTCATTGGGGGTTTATTAAACACCTAAAAATGAACCATTTAAAATTGAATTACTAACATCGGACTGCTAACTACGGACTAAGGAATTATTAAAAGTATTATAAGTATATATATGTGACGTTTGTTTAAAAAGAAAAGGTATTGATATATTATATATGGATAGGTTCGTGATATCAATCGGAGACCAAGTCAAAATTACATATCTTCAAGACGAAAGTGAGTATATAGTCCCACTTTTAAACTCTAAGTATTTCGGGATGAGAATACATGTATTTTATGTTTTACGTTATGGACACAAGTAACTGAAAAATATATTCTACGTTGAGTTGTACCACTGGCATACTTCCCTGTAGCTTGGTAACTATTATTTACAGCGGTATTGTAAACGTGAATCCTGTTGATAGATCTATCGGGCCTGACAACCCCAACCGGACTGGACGACCAGTATTCAACGGTTGCACAGTACTTCGTTTCGTGACTACACTTGGTACGGTGTAGTAAGATTTCATAATAAAGGGAATATGCGACGTGATTAAATGTTAAGTATGGTTACCGAGTGCTCAACCACTTAGAATATTTTTATTAAAATGTTTATATATGAAATCTTGTGGTCTATATATATATATATATTGCTGCCGGCATTAAACCTATATCTCACCAACTTTATGTTGACGTTTTAAGCATGTTTATTCTCAGGTGATAACTAAAAGCTTCCGCTGCAACATGTTGAATTTAAGCAAGATCTTGAGTATGCATATTTGTGTCAAAAATAAAACTGCATATCCGAGGAATTGTAATGTAAAATATGCTAGAAATCGTATTGTTATCATCACATGTAAAGTTTGTAAGTCTAAGATTATCGCTAAACGATAATCATCTTTTTATTGTCTAAAGCTTGTATTAAAATAAGAGTTATGGTTTGTAATGTAAAATAAATGCAGTTGTTCTTTTAAAAAATGTCGCATATAGAGGTCAATACCTCGCAATGAAATCATACGTTATCTAACTCGTTCTTATGGTTAAGGACGGGTTATGACAGTAATACCCGAGAGATATATAAATTCACAATTAATATGTTACATTCTTCGAATCTGATTCAACAAATCATCCATTATACTCCCTACTTTCACAACAATATACATTCTTTTATAGAAATCAAAACAACCATACTCATTCAAAATCTAATTACATATTCTGATTTTGAAATCTCAGAATTCGATTCAAGATATAACCGAAATCATCACTCTTAGATTCCTACATCTTTCAAAATTATACTTTGACTTCAAAACTGTCCTAGAACCTCATTTCTATTCATGGAACTCACAAAAATATTTGTATCATTCAAAATCTTAGAACATCATATGTATATTAACAATTACAATATGTGTTCAAACACTTCGAAATTCTTAAAGACATGCGAGATGATGATCCAAACACACATTACCCACTGTCATGCACCTGAAAAGCTCTCGAAACCAAAGTTATAGTTTAACACGTATCCGTGTCAGATCCTTTGATATTTATTACCAAATATAATTTTTCAATCTCTTTCCAAAATAGACAGTTTAGTCACAGCTTCAGCAAATCACCTTCATTTGTTTATACGAATAAACCTTATTATAATAATTACCCCTTCATCATTGTTACCGGGGAACCTTTCATATCTCGCCACATTAGCAGTAAACTTATCAACAACTTCATTAACCATCGACTTAAGCCTCTCCGAAAAGCCACTATACTTATTCATTAAAACCCCATCATGTACTCACCTACATCCTGTAACAATAATTGTCACACCAACTACTGGGAATTAGCAATCAGTATTTTGAATTTCGCGACAATTTTACGTCAAAAGTTATATGTATACATATAACGTCTATCTCCTAGACTTACATACTTCGAATGTGAATTTTCTGAAAAACATCCCAAACTATGAACTAGTTCTCCGAAATTGAAAAAATGCTGATGAAGCAGCAAAAACTGTAAACGACTTTAACAGTCAAAAGTTTGATGATAAAGAATAGTATGGTGGTAAAGCTGAGAAAAAGAGAAGGTTTGAAACTGGAAAACGGATTGAGCAGACCATGAAGGAGGCTGTGGACAAATCACAAAGACTAAACCTGCCTTCAAAGGATCCAAATGATTCAGTGTCTACTGAAATCATTAGCAAACACCTTACTTCTTATTCTAAACCTTCACAGACAAATCTTCTTCATCATCCATCTATGTTAAGAATTCTAAGATATCATCGTATCTTTTATTATAAATATCTTCGATATTCCTGAAGATATTTTCACAACTATTCTTATCCGAAATCTTCTATCTATTCGCAATATCTGCGTTACAACATAAAAAGAAACTGTGTTAGTTTCTAAATTCTGAAGAAAAAAAATTCGAATTTAAAATAGGAATGTTTTTGAAGTAGTGTTGGGAACTGAAGCATGAGTTAGTATAATATAATGACACTTGATCAATGTGATTATATTACAGTAAGCCATACTGAGTTTCTAATGGAACGTGATGATTCACAGAACATACCGTCATCATGTACTATTTACAAGACTCTTACATTCTACCCAATTTCCAAACATATTAAGAACATATCATCTTGATAGCTCTATATTTTCGGATATTATGGTAATTTACCAAATCAAGATCGTGCCATTACGATTTTCTTCTTGGAACATTAACTATGTTCATCCAAAAATTCATATCTACAAATTCTGGACCATTATCCGCTTGACTTAAGGTCGGGAAGAGAAAACGAAAACATGAAGCTCCGAAATATAATGGAGAATATAAAACCCGATAACAACCCCGAAATTACAAACCGTGTATATCAATGCGTATAGCAATATAAAGACACGGGAGAATGAAAAACACAATAACCCCAAGGTAATGGTAGAAGAAAATAACTTCCTCCGGTGGTAGATGAAAAAGAAGAATGACAGATATGAAAGTTAAGAGTATATCAAGAATCAATACTGGATGAAGCATATTAACGAATGCTTTAAAGTATGAATTGGGGAGAAAGACTAGAAGGTGTGAGCTGTGGAAATAAAGAAACGAAGGGGGTGGATTTATAGTAAAATATCAGACAGAGAAATCGAGACAGATTATCGCATTTAATCAAATAAGATCCTGATTTCCTTAATCGCCGAAGAACCAAATCTTATTGCAAAGATTTTCTTTAAATCCCATGAATTCCGAAAATCAATCATAACTATGTCATCAGTTAAAACGAATATACGTTTACTCATTTCACTCTCTTGCGATAGCTTCACTTATACTCTTCGCGTAATCAAATTATTTTATCTATATTACTCAATGATGATAAAACTCTATTTATCAACTCATATTCGTCATGAAAATATTTTTAAAGTTAGCCATGACGACCTCGATCAAATTTCGGGACGAAATTTCTTTAACGGGTAGGTACTGTGACGACCCAGAAATTTCCGACCAAATTTAAACTTAACCTTTATATGTTTCCGACACGATAAGCAGAATTTGTAATGTTGAATCTCAAAAAGTTTGGAACTACATTCATGTAATCAATTACCCTTTGACCGTGTTCGACGATTCACGAACAATTATGTGTATATAGATATGTATATATAATATATAATATTAACTGAAAACATTAACAAAGTATTAGATATATGATACTTTACATGAACGTATTTGTTTCGATATATTTATTGACAGAATTAAGAGATAATTTCAAATGATTAAATTATCAGATACATTATGATATGATTACGGGCCTATGTTATGAGGTCCACTGTGATTTAAGAAATCTATTCTTTTTGACCACTCATTACTTAACCAGTATGATAAAAATAACGATATTTATATTTTATTTTATCAAATATATATAACAATTTAAATTAATATTATATATATTTATACGCGTATTATACGTACATAGTTTTATACTTTTACTATACTTTAACTTTACCTTTACTTTACTTTTACTTTACTTTAACTTTAATAATTCATACTTTAATAATTCACACTTTAATAATTCACTTTAATAATTCATACTTTAATAATTCACTTTAATAATTCATACTTTAATAATTCACTTTAATAATTCATACTTTAATAATTCACTTTAATAATTCATACTTTAATAATTCACTTTAATAATTCAAAAATCTATTATAAATAAAATTCAATAGGTTTCATTATTTCATAAAAACTTGAAAATATATTTCTCTAAACTCTCTCAATCGAATCACATATATATATATATATATATATATATATATATATATATATATATATATATATATATATATATATATATATATATATATATATACTTAGTATTATTTCAAGATATTATGAGTATACATAAAATACTACTACGGAGTTATATTCACACGATTTCAAAATAAGTTTTCAAACGGGATAGAGCTAAGGAAATTATGGGTTATAGCTATGGAGGTTATGGGCATTAATCGAGGGTATTGCTCGTGAGGTCAACCTAACGTTTATCATTTTCGTCGCGTCTACGTACTTGCCTGCAATATTGAATCACAATATTGATACGTGAGCATTCATATCTTATCTTTTATATATTAATAGTGTATCCCTGACTAGTGCTCGAGTATATATGATTATGCATGTTTGTATGCTTAGTTTCGTCGTTAAATAGTTTATGATAAATCACGAATTTGATACATATGATACTGAGATAAGGTATATGATATGCATGTCGTTGAAAAGATGAAGAAAAATTAATAAGTTTTCATTTAGAAATCGTGTGGTTTCGATGAACGGATTAAAAGATATGGTCAACTGAATTATCATTAATTTTAATATTATTATTAAAACGATTATTATAGTTGTTATTAGTTGATGTTATTACTAAAATTATCTTTATTACTAAAATTAATATTTTTATTGAAACTATCATTTTATTATTTTTATCATTATTATTATTATCAATATTATTTTATCAAATAAATATGCGTACAAAGATATATTTACCACACGTAATATAATTACATTAAGAATACATACCACTATATTTTTATGATATTAAGTGAATTTTATAAATTTTATTACTTGAGATATATAAAAGTATATTTTTATCATATATGAATTTTAATATAAATTTTTATTTATTAGTAAATAACTTGTATTATTTAGTATAATAAGATCTAATAAATATATTTAAATATATAAAACGACTATATATAAGTTAAATTAAAACATGTATAGATTTTGGAAGTCATTTTGGGTCAAGTTGACTTTTGTTGACTTTTGCATGTCGGTCTCGAGCATTAGGATTGTAATACACTACGACTTGACCTAAATTGTTAGACAGATATTGACCAACATATAAATATATATACTTAATATAGGTTCGTGAATCCGAGACAAACCCTGCACTTGTTCAGTGCCGTCATATACATAATTGCTACGAAATACAGTATTGTGAGTTTCATTACTCCCTTTTTATATATATATATATTTTTGGACTGAGAATACATGCACTGTTTTATAACTGTTTTACGAAATGGACACAAGTACTAAAAACATATTCTACGTTGAGTTGTACCACTTTGCATATTTTTCCCTAATAGCTTGGTAACTACCATTTACATGCGGTATTGTAAATGCGAATCCTGTTGATAGATCTATCGGGCCTGACAACCCCAACCGGACTGGACGACCAGTATTCAACGGTTGCACAGTACTTCATTTCAGTGACTACACTTGGTACAGTGTAGTGAGATTTCATAATAAAGGGAATATGCGACGTTGATTAAATGTTAAGTATGGTTACCAAGTGCTCAACCACTTAGAATATTTTTATTAAAACGTTTATGTATATGAAATCTTGTGGTCTATTACTATTACAGAAATGATTGATTATGATAAACTAATGAACTCACCAACCTTTTGGTTGACACTTTAAAGCATGTTTATTCTCAGGTATTAAAGTAATCTTCCGCTGTGCATTAGCTCATTTTAAGGATATTACTTGGAGTCATTCTTGACATACTTTAAAAGATGTTGCATTCGAGTCATTGAGTTAATCAAGATTAATATTAAGTCAATTATAGTTGGATGTAATATGAAATGGTATGCATTCCGTCAATTTTTGATGTAAAGGAAGTTTGTCTTTTAAAAACGAATGCAATGTTTGTAAAACGTATCATATAGAGGTCAAATACCTCGCGATGTAATCAACTATTGTGAATCGTTTATAATGTATATGAACGGATCCTTTCATTTTGACTCTCGTACCCTAAATACACCCAATCCGCATTTGAAATGCCGGTTTGGCTCCTTCTACTGACAAACCAATCATTGAAATATCGGTTTGCATGCTATTATTAAATTTTTTTAGTTCTATCTAAATGGACAGTATTATTGAGTGTTGTCGTCAAATTCAAGTTTTATCTCAAACTATAACTTTTCACATTTCGTTTTTCTCACTATGGATCGTCGTCGTCAAATTCCAATATCTCACAGGACAATCCTCGATGGGGTTTTTTTTAAGAGGAACTGAGTCTAGAGAAGATCATGAACTCACATACGAGCAGTTTGAAGATTTGTCAGTGTTGTGTATGATAACTGACATTTTTCCTGTATACCCT
This sequence comes from Rutidosis leptorrhynchoides, assembly GCF_046630445.1. Lineage (NCBI taxonomy): Eukaryota > Viridiplantae > Streptophyta > Magnoliopsida > Asterales > Asteraceae > Rutidosis > Rutidosis leptorrhynchoides. The sequence continues at coordinate 254,805,811 of NC_092341.1, forward strand.
GATTGTGTACGTGAGTTCTATCATCATTTTTCTTTTTCTGAAGAAGACAAGAATGTTAGGTTTATGTAGAAAGGTATACCATATTGCTGGGATATGGATACCTTCAACAATGCTTTGGGACTCCCAACTGGAGGATTTCAATTTTACAATTCTACCGGTCAAATTGATGGCGATCTTCTTGAGACACATGTTGTTGCCGACACTTCTATACTTGATGTTGTCAACACATGTGTTGAAGATCACCGTTTTAAAATTTGTGTAGAAATAAAAAAGATGCTTTTTGGTTTTCTTAGAGCCAATAAACTAAAAATAAATACTATCATCCGTAGCAACATAACTGGTCATCCCAATTGTGCGGTGGACGATTACTCTAACGGTGTGCTTCTAATTGAAGCTATTATGATTTACTGGATCACGAATGGTGAAATGTTCCGTTCATATTGATTATAAACGTTCCATATTAATTGATTTCGTTGCGAGGTTTTGACCTCTATATGAGACGTTTTTCAAAGACTGCATTCGTTTTTAAAACAAATCATAACCTTTATTTTATCGACAAGGTTAAAAGGACACCACCTAGATTATCAGAAATGATAATAAAAAAAAAATATCACACTTACACACTACCAATACATGTTGGTTTACAATATTAATATGTTACAACAAAGTAAATCTCGAATGCAGTTTTAAACAATATTATACAAGCATGCTGACACCATATCTTGTCCATATTTTAGCATGTAACAGCGGAAGCTCTTAATAATCACCTGAGAATAAACATGCTTTAAACGTCAACAAAAATGTTGGTGAGTTGTAGGTTTAACCTATATATTTATCAAATCGTAATAATAGACCACAAGATTTCATATTTCAATATACATCCCATACATAGAGATAAAAATTATTCATATGGTGAACACCTGGTAACCGACATTAACAAGATGCATATAAGAATATCCCCATCATTCGGGACATCCATCGGACATGATATAAAAACTCGAAGTACTAAAGCATCCGCTACAACTGATGGGGTTTGTTGGGCCCATTAGATCTATCTTTAGGATTCGCGTCAATTAGTAGACTGGTTTACTAATTCTTAGGTTACCAAGCAAAAGGGGCATATTCGGCTTCGATCATTCAACCATAGAAAGTAGTTTCATGTACTTGTGTCTATTTTGTAAAACATTTATAAAGCTGCATGTATTCTCATCCCAAAAATACTAGATTTTAAAAGTGGGACTCTAAGTCACTTTCACAGATTTTTACTTCGTCGGGAAGTAAGACTTGGCCACTGGTCGATTCACGAACCTATAACAAATATGTACATATATATCAAAGTATGTTCAAAATATATTTACAACATCTTTAATACATTTTAATGTTTTAAGTTTATTAAGTCAGCTGTCCTCGTTAGTAACGTACAACTAGTTGTCCACAGTTAGATGTACAGAAATAAATCGATATATATTATCTTGAATCAATACACGACCCAGTGTATACACGTCTCAGGCTAGAATACAACTCAAAGTATATATATTTTTGGAATCAATCTCAACCCTGTATAGCTAACTCCAACATTACTGCATATAGAGTGTCTATGGATGTTTCGAATAATATATATACATGGGTCGATATGATATGTCAAAACATTTGCATACGTGTCTATGGTATCCCAAGATTATATAATATATTAGAATACATGTATAATAAAATATAAGTTAGCTAGAATATGATTAATATAGATTTGTTACCAATTTTCACGTAGCTACAACAAGCAAAATTATCCAATCTTGTTTTACCCATAACTTCTTCGTTTTAAAACCATTTTGAGTGATTCAAGTTGCTATGGTTTCATATTGAACTTAAGTTTATGAATCTAAACAGAAAAAGTATAAGTTTATAGTCATAAATACAGATTACAAGTCATTTTTGTAAAGGTAGTCATTTCAGTCGAAAGAACGACGTCTTGATGACCATTTTGAAAAACATACTTTCACTTTGAGTTTAACCATGATTTTTGGATATAGTTTCATATTCATAAGAAAAATCATTTTCCCAGAAGAAAAACTTTTAAATCAAAGTTTATCATAGTTTTTTATTAACTAACCCAAAACAGCCCGCGGTGTTACTACGACGGCGTATATCCGGTTTTACGGTGTTTTTCGTGTTTTTCGTGTTTTCAGGATTTAAATCATTAAGTTAGCATATCATATAGATATATAATATGTGTTTAGTTGATTTTAAAAGTCAAGTTAGAAGGATTAACTTTTATTTGCGAACAAGTTTAGAATTAACTAAACTATGTTCTAGTGATTACAAGTTTAAACCTTCGAATAAGGTAGTTTTATATATATGAATCGAATGATGTTATGAACATCATTACTACCTCAAGTTTTGTGGATAAACCTACTGGAAATGAAAAAAATAGATTTGGCTTCAAAGGATCCTTGGATGGCTTGAAAGTTCTTGAAGTAGAATCATGACACGAAAACAAGTTCAAGTAAGATTTCCACTCGAAATAAGATTGTTAAAGTTATAGAAATTGAATCAAAGTTTGAATATGAGTATTACCTTATATTAGAAAGATATCTTACTATAAATAAGAAAGATTTCTTGAGGTTAGATGATCACTCAAAGTGGATTTGCAAGATTGGAGGTAAGCTAGCAAACTTGGAAGTGTTGTTGGTGTGTTCTTGAGTAGTTATTTTATAACTTGGTTTATGTATGGATTTATGAACTAGATTGAGCTAGATTTTGATGAAGATGATGAAGAACACTTAGAATAATGGAATAACACTTGAGAGAGAGTAGTTTGATGCATGTAAGTTGCAAAATGAAAGTGGTTGTGTACACCATACTTCACGTGAATATTGATCAATCATATAGGCTCCATTAGGTTGTTATTTTGTGAGATATTTCATACTAGATGTTAAATGATGGTTCCCACATAGTTAGGTGACTCACATAGGCTGCTAATAGCTGATCATTGGAGTGTATATACCAATAGTAAATACATTTAGAAGCTGTGTATTGTACGAGTACAAATACGAGTGCATACGAGTAGAATTGTTGATGAAAATGAATGAGGATGTAATTGTAATCATTTTTGTTAAGTAGAAGTACTTTGATAAGTGTCTTGAATTCTTTCAAAAGTGTATGGATACATACTAAAACACTACATGTATATACATTTTAACTGAGTCGTTAAGTCATCGTTAGTCGTTACATGTAAGTGTTGTTTTGAAACCTTTAGGTTAACGATCTTGTTAAATGTTGTTAACCCATTGTTTATTAAATCTAAAGAGATGTTAAATTATTACATTATCATGATATTATGATATATTAAAATATCTTAGTATGATATATATACAGTTAAATGTTGTTACAATGATAATCGTTACATATATGTCTCGTTTCGAAACCCTTAAGTTAGTAGTCTTGTTTTTACATATGTAGTTCATTGTTAAAATACCTAATGATATGTTTTCTTATCAATTATCATATTTAAACATAGTGTAACAATATCATAATATGATTTATATGTATTTAGTAAGACGTTGTTATAACGATAATCGTTATATATATCGTTTCGAGTTTCTTAATTCAATAAACTCATTTTTTTTTTATGTATATCACACATTGTTAATATACTTAGTGAGATACTTACTTATCATAATCTTATGTTAACCATATATATATATATATATATATATATATATATATATATATATATATATATATATATATATATATATATATATATATATATATATATATATCATGTATTTTTTACGAATTTGTAACGTTCGTGAATCGCCGGTCAATTTGGGTGGTCAAATGTCTATATGAAATCTATTTCAATTAATCACGTCTTAACAAGTTTGATTGCTTAATATGTTGGAAACATTTAATCAAGTAAATATCAATTTCATTTAATATATATATAAACATGAAAAAGTTCGGGTCACTACAGTACTTACCCGTTAAATAAATTTCGTCCCGAAATTTTAAGCAGTTGGAGGTGTTGACATATCTTCTGAAAATAAGTGCGCGTATTTCTTCTTCTTCTGATCTTCTCATTCCCAGGTGAACTCGGGTCCTCTACGAGCATTCCATCGAACCTTAACAATTGGTATCTTGTTTTGCTTAAGTCTTTTAACCTCACGATCCATTATTTCGACGGGTTCTTCGATAAATTGAAGTTTTTCGTTGATTTGGATTTCGTCTAACGGAATAGTGAGATCTTCTTTAGCAAAACATTTCTTCAAATTCGAGACGTGGAAAGTGTTATGTACAGACGCGAGTTGTTGAGGTATCTCAAGTCGGTAAGCTACTGGTCCGACACGATCAATAATCTTGAATGGTCCAATATACCTTGGATTTAATTTTCCTCGTTTACCAAATCGAACAACGCCTTTCCAAGGTGAAACTTTAAGCATGCCCATCTCTCCAATTTCAAATTCTATATCTTTTCTTTTAATGTCAGCGTAGCTCTTTTGTCGACTTTGGGCGGTTTTTAACCGTTGTTGAATTTGAATGATCTTCTCGGTAGTTTCTTGTATTATCTCCGGATCCGTAATCCGTCTATCCCCCACTTCACTCCAACAAATCGGAGACCTGCACTTTCTATCATAAAGTGCTTCAAACGGCGCCATCTCAATGCTTGAATGGTAGCTGTTTGTAACAACCCAAACCAGTAACCAAACGAACGTGCGCAAGATTTTTTTTTTTTTTATAACAGTGGAGTGCGCCACGCGCACCACCTCAGGGTGCGCGGCGCGCACAGGTCAATTTCAGTTCTGTCCGGTTTTGCAATTTTTCAAATAAAGATCTCCCACTTCCCGACATATTTAGACGAAACGCTTTTCACAACATGATATAATAGTTAAAACTCACGTGATTCAATAATAAAATGAGTTTTACAAAACGGGTCCCACATCGGCCGTTTTACGAGTTTCGTCCAAAACATACAAGTTCGACCATAAGAGTTTAAATTCCAAACGACACTATGAGCATGGTGTTTGGGGTTAAACTACCCAAATCTCGGTCAAACTCCAAAAGCTATAACATCCAAAAGCATCCCCTAACAAACAAGCGGGATCTCTAATCCATACGAATGCCCTTACCCTTGTCTCCACCGGAGCCTATAAAAATATAAACAACGAGAGGGTAAGCAAAGCTTAGTGAATGCAATAATTATACCCATATATATATATATATACTATACCTACTTGCAATCACTTACACATATACCGCATACACGCTAGCAATACAATTAGCATACCATCTCAAGTACAAAGCTAATAATCTCCAACAAACTACTAGCGTAATCAATAACACATAATTGACATAATATAATATACTACAAAACAATACACAACCATAGTTAACCATTCTAGCGTCATGGTGCTACCGGCTCTTTGGTTCACACCATACGCATTAGTCATGATGCTACCGGCTCTTTGGTTCACATCACAACTCGAGTCATACTCACGCTAGAGTGCTACCGACTCTTTGGTTCACACTCTAACAACTGTGACGCCCCGTACAAAACCATCGTGTACGGATCATCAATAAACAGGACCATTATATGGTCAAACACTATATGCTGTTTGAAAACCGATTAGCATTCATAAAAAGACAACGCTTTACAAAAGATAGCGCGCATCCTACGATTAGGAGCATAAACATAATTATTTGACCCTAAGGCCGTTACAAAGCCATTGTTTGAAATTAACATAAACTATGAATGCAACAGAAAAGTTCCATGAATGAGACATCTCTAGTAATGCAACGGATAACAAAAATAGCAGGTCCTTAACAGCAAGACAACAAATCTAACAGCATGACATCAAGTCTAATAGCGGAAGCAATAAACCTCTAGGCACCTGAGAAATACACCCTTAAAAGTCAACACGAATGTTGGTGAGCTATAGTTTAAGTTGTAACAGTAAAGTAAGGTAGGCCACGAGATTTCAGTGTAACAAACAGTATGAAAATTATATGTATAACCTGTGGGCACCCGGTAACTAGACTTAACGTTTATAACCCTCTGAAAGTACACTTGGCGAGTGCGTATGTTCACGAAGTATTAAACACCCGTTAAATGCTAGCGCGACTAGCCCGAGTGGGGATGTCAAACCCCATGGATCCATATCTAAGATTCGCGTTCACCGGTTCAAAAACCAATGACTAAACGTTACCGTGCTAAGGGGAATGTTTATGCCGTTGTATAACCCACACACATATAAAGTTTAAGTACTCGTGCCTAGTATGTAAAATGTAAAAAGCGCATGTATTCTCAGTCCCAAAATAGTTAAAGTAAAAAGGGATGCTATAACTCACAGTGATAAAAGCGGTAAAGTCGGTAATGAAAGTACGTAAGTCGGTCCGAAAGGTCGTCAACCTAAATCAAAGGTTACTAGGTCAGTAGGTTGTCTTTATAAATTCTAATAGTGCATAAAATAAGTTTAAGTGTCATCATCATCATCATCGTTCATCATCATAAAAGCTAAGTAAGTTCGACAAGAATAGAGATCGAAACAATAGGTTGACTTCGGTCAGCTGCTACGACCTCTACATAAATCGAAAAGATGCATAGTCAGTGGCTATGGCTCCGTATATGAGTCCTCTAACAGCTGACCAATTTTCAGAACCTAACGCGTCTTCCTTTGACCGTGGCGTCAGTTTAAGTGCGGGTAGGTCAGAAATTTCAGCACAACGTTAATAGGGTGTAGTGACTCTCGGAGGGCCATAAATCCTAAACCGTAACTCGTATTAAGACGAGGCCTAAACGGAAAATCATATACTCGAACCGAACTAACTGAAAATAAACTTTCCAGTAGCCCAGGTTGTTTGATCAGATACGAAAATCAGTGGACAAGTGCTCCGGTGGGGTTCTTGGTGCTTGATGCTCATCACGGTTCTCATCCTTGATGCTTGTAGCTTCAAGTGTACAACTCGTTGATGGTTTAGCATCACTTTTGACCAAGACTCTACCATCAATACACAATATGTTAAGACCAAGTGGTAACACAACTCATTTAAGAGTCTTAGATGAATGATGAACCAAGGTTACATCATATTCTTAGTCTTAACACAATTACAAGTCCTATTTACAACAAAGTTACAAACTTTACATCAATCAAACAAGTATGAAAATGATCTAAGTCAAATGAAGTGATGGAACCCTAAGCTAGAGAGCTTGGATCCCTTTCACACAATTTATAAGGTCACAAAGCTAGAAAGCTTGAACCTTTAAGTGTTCTTAAAGATCTTGAAGCATAAAGCTTGGATCTTTAAGATATATGAAGATAACAAACAAAAGTTTGAATCTTTTTAACAAAACAACAAGATTAAAGTAAGAAAAATATAGATCTACAAAGTTGGTGAAGATTCAAAGCTAGAAAGCTTGAATCTTCCATGTTCTTGAAGGATTCATGCTTGAATCAACAAGATATAATCAAGATCAAAGTTAAAAGGACTTGATCTTCATAAAATGATGATGATGAGCCATGAATTTGAAAGGAAAAAGAAGAAGAAAAGAAAACTTACAAGAAATACTAGGAAGGAAGGAAAGAAGAGAGCAAGTGTGTGTGAAATTCAAATGAGAGCATGTGTAAAATGAGAGGAAGATGGCTAGTATTTATAAGCAAAATTTTGACAAGGATTGATGACATGGAGGGCCTCTTGGCCGTGATTTTCTACGGGGAGGGGAGGGGACACCATTTTGCTTTTTGGTTAGTGGTTGTCTAAAGCATGTACTTATGCTAGAATCCCATGTAACAATATGGATAATCCTTATCCAAATGCTTGTATGACTCACTAATTAATTTATTTTATTTATTTATTATTATGGGTCACTAGTAATAATACTTGGGCTAATTAATTGGGCCACTAGCTAGTGTAGGGTGGGCTAAGGTCCAATAAGGTAGAAAGTCCAACAAGACTAACTATTGGGCTTTAGAAATTAAATAAATAAAATTAAGCGTCCAAAAGCCCAAGTAATTATTATTATAAAATAATAATTAATATTTCGCTGTCCAAATATTCCGGTTCCGACAAAAGTCAAACGTGCGCGCAGTTCGCGGTTTATTCAAAACGTTAAATAACACTAACGGTTATAAAAGCATCCGGTGAACAAGTTAAGTATCCTACGTACTCTAAGGCACGTTCTAACATATAATTGGAAGTAAACCACGTATATCAAGATTTCATAGTATAAAGTAACACAGTACGCACAAATACGCAGTTTCGCAAAAATACAAAGCATAAAAGCTAGTCGGAAAAGTCGGGTCGTTACAACAACGCTAAGGTGCTACCGGCTCTTTGGTTCACACCCTAACAAATCATGCTATAGTGCTACCGGCTCTTTGGTTCACACTACAACACACGTACTATGACGCTACCGGCTTTTTGGTTCACATCATAGCACGCTCGCACATACTATGGCACTACCGCTTCTTTCGTTCATACCATAGCATACAAATAAATACATTACATAAATATGCATATAATCATTCCACTCACCTTAATGATTTGGTGACGATTTATACCTCCACAAGCTTCAAAGCAAGGTACCTAATATAATAAGTACTCGATCAACAAACAAACTTGTTGGACTAAATACCAACACTTCACTCATGTGCATTTAATGACTTAAATGCATTAAATGCCCCGTTTTCACCAAAACCGCCCTTAAGGGTCAAGACCATCATTAATCACTTGAAAACTAGTGATTAAGGTCCGACAACACTAACTATTACACAATTAGGGTATTTCATACCCATATTTTCCAACTAGGTCAATCATTAGCCCTTAGACTAATTTAAAGTCAATACACCCAATTCGGGTCATCCACTAACCCATCTAACACCCATTTACTAATTAACTAGGTGTGCTAGTGATTAACTAACCAATTAGGACTTATAAACATCATTTAACACTTTGAAACCCTAGGTTAGTTACCATTTAGTCTTCATGACTCCATCTTACCCAAGAACACCCAAAATCACCAAATATGGATTTTATGTTCTTCATTTACCCAAACCCTAACCCATACATAAATCAAAGTAAGAAAATCCAAGTTAGAACATACCACTACAACCAAAACGTAGCTAGAGAGGAGATGGACAACTTTAGAACTCGAGCTAAGACCCAAAACTAGCTCCTCCTTCATTGGCTTGAGCTTTCTCACACAAGAATCTCACTCTCTCTCTAAAATTGAAGTGGAAAGGATAAGGTTGTTGATAATGGAGTTATGACTCCCCCAAAACTGACCTACTGGCCTTAAACTCGCCCACAAGTGAAATTACTAAAAAGCCCATCAAAATATCTAATTAAAACAAGCAGAACCCGGCTACAGTGGACAGTGCGCCACGTGCACCAATAGGTGTGCGCTGAGCGCACTTTGCCCAGCTCAGCTTCTGACCTCACTTTTAATGCACAACATCACCTACGCTTCATGTACTCTATATACAGCTCTGTACAATAAATATTAGGGTCTTACAACTCTCCCCCACTAGAATCGGAGCGCGTCCTCGCGATCCAAGCCGCATGACAAGAGGTAAGGTAAACCAATACGAACTCTTCGGGCTCGCAAGTAAACTCGGAACCTTTACTACGACTCCATTGAAATTTAAAAGTTCTCACCTCTTTATTTCTCAACCTTTTGACCTTCTCATTGAGTATAGCAATCGGCTCCTCAATATACTCTAACATATTGTTTAGCTCAATCTCGTCTAATGGCACCCATGAAGAATCATCCGCAAGACACTTACGGAGATGGAAAACATGAAATGTATTATGGATCCCCGCAAGCTCCTCGGGTAACTCCAAACGATACGCGACTTCACCAACACGAGCTAAAACCTTGAATGGCCCAATAAACCGAGGAGCTAACTTTCCCCATTTTCGAAACCGAATAATACCTTTCCATGGCGAAACCTTAAGCATCAACATGTCACCTTCTTGGAATTCGATCATTCGCCTACATTTGTCGGCATACGAATTTTGTCTATCTTGAGCCTTTTTCAAATGAGCCCGAATCATATCAATCTTATTATTCGTCTCTAAAACCAAATCGGTACTCCCAATTTCCCTTTGACCAATTTGACCTCAACAAATCGGAGTTCGGCACCTCCGCCCATAAAGCATCTCGTAAGGTGGCATCCCGATACTAGTATGATAACTATTATTGTACGAGAATTCCACCAAAGGTAAGTGCTCGTCCCAACTACTGCCGAAATCAATAATACACGCCCGTAACATATCCTCTAAAGTTTGATTCGTATGTTCGGTTTGACCGTCCATTTGAGGATGATACGCCGTGCTCAATTTCAATTGTGTGCCCATATCTTCATGAAACTTTTCCCAAAACCGAGATGTGAAACGGGTATCTCGATCCGATATAATAGATATAGGAACCCCGTGTCTCGCTATCACCTCCTTGATAAACAACTTAGCCAAAGTCTCCGATGATATCGCTTCCCGAATGGGAAGAAACAAGGCACTCTTCGTCAATCGATCAACTATTACCCAAATCGAGTCGAATTGGGTTCTCGCCATCTTTGGTAACTTTGTGATGAAATCCATGGTAATGTGCTCCAATTTCCATTTCGGGACTTCTAACTGTTGTAACTTACCATACGGCTTTTGATGTTCGGCTTTAACTTGCAAACACGTGACGCATCGCTCGACATACTTAACAACATCACGTTTCATGTCCTGCCACCAATACTCCTTCCTCAAATCAAGATACATTTTCGTTGCTCCCGGGTGAATGGAATACTTTGACTTATGTGCTTCATCAAGTAGCACTCGTCGATGATCACCCATTTTAGGCGCCCACACTCTTCCTTGAAAAGATAACAAACCATGCGGACCTAAGGTAATAAACTCCGTTTGTCCCATGATTCGTTCCTCATGCTTATTGTTAACAAAAGCTTCGATTTGAGTCTTGCCAAGATTTACAAGAAAATCGTTAGTAATAATCATGCGTAACGATCCTACTCGTATCGCTGGATGTTGACTCTTTCGACTTAACGCATCCGCGACCACATTCGCCTTACCCGGATGATAAAGTATTTCACAATCATAGTCTTTCACCGCATCCATCCATCCATCCATCTACGTTGATGATAATTCAAATCTCTTTGATCAAAAAGATGTTTCAAACTCTTGTGATCCGAATAAATCGTACACTTGACACCATACAAGTAATGGCGCCAAATATTCAACGCATGCACAACCACCGCCAACTCAAGATCATGAGTCGGATATCTAGTTTCGTGTTCCTTTAATTGTCGAGAGGCATAAGCGATGACTTTACCCCTTTGCATTAGAACACATCCGAGTTCGTTTAGAGAAGCATCACAATAGAGCGTCATGTCTTCCACCCCTTTCGGTAATACTAGCACCGAAGCTTGACACAACTTTTCTTTTAACAATTGAAAAGCAATTTCTTGCTCGTTCTCCCAATTAAACCTCGCGTTCTTTCTCGTCAATTTCGTCAATGGAGAAACGATCTTAGAAAAGTCTTGGATAAACCGACGATAATAACCGGCCAATCCGAGAAAACTTCGAATTTCCGTAGGCGTAGTCGGTCGTCCCCAAATCTTTACCATCTCAATCTTCCCCCGATCTACTTGAATACCATTTTCGTTCACAATATGGCCAAGGAATTAAACTTCCCTTAGCCAAAATTCACATTTGGAGAATTTAGCATACAACTTCTCCTTCCGCAACGTCTTTAACACACACTGCAAATGAAGTTCATGTTCCTTCATACTCTTCGAATAGACAAGTATGTCGTCAATGAACACAATTACCGACTTGTCCAACATAGGTTGGTACACTCGGTTCATAAGATCCATGAATGCTGCCGGTGCATTCGTAAGACCAAAAGGCATTACTACAAATTCAAAATGCCCGCAACGAGTTCGAAAAGCCATTTTCTCAATATCTTCCTCACGGACCCGCATTTGGTGATAGCCGGAACGTAGGTCGATTTTAGAGAAATACGTTGCACCTTGGAGTTGGTCAAACAAATCGTCAATCCTAGGCAATGGATAACGATTCTTGATCGTCACTTTGTTCAACTCCCGATAATCGATGCACATCTGCATACTACCATCCTTTTTCTTCACGAATAAAACCGGAGTGCCCCATGGCGAAGCACTCGGTCGAATAAAACCCTTCTCAAGCAACTCTTGGGTTTGATTTAATAACTCTTACATTTCCGTTGGTGCTAAACGATAAGGAGTTTTAGCAATGGGGGTGGCCCCCGGAACCAACTCAATGCGAAATTCAACTTGTCTTTCCGCCAGAACACCCGGCAACTCATCCGGAAAAACGTCTTCAAATTCATTAACCACCGAAATTTCACGAATGGGTGGTGGCTCATCTCGAGTATCAACAACATGGGCAAGAAAAGCCATGCCGCCACCAACAAGAAAACGAAGTGCCCGTGCAAAAGTGCATATCGGCACAAGTCTTCTCCGCTTATCGCCATGAATAATTAACTCTCCCCCACTAGGGGTCTTCACTCGAATAGATTTTTCATAGCATGCAATATCAGCCCTATTATGATCGAGCCAATCCATACCAACCACGATATCAAAATCACCCAAAGTCATTGGAATGAGATCAATTTTAAAGTTTTCGGCACCAAACACAACACTACAATTTTTACACACATCAACCGCTAGCACCGTCTTGCCATCCGCTATTTCAACTTCTATCGGACGACTTAACTTAGCTAACGGTTTATTAAGTTTAGGCACAAATGTGACGACCCAGAAATTTCTGACCAAATTTAAACTTTAATCTTTATATTATTCCGACACGATAAGCAAAGTTTGTTAAGTTAAATCTCAAGAATTTTAAACTGTGTTCAAACATTCATTATAACCTCGACCAAATTCTGACGATTCACGAACCGTTATATATAAATAGATATGTATATGTAAATATATATATATATATATATATATATATATATATATATATATATATATATATATATATATATATATATATATATATATATATATATATATATATATATATATATATATATATATATATATTATAACTTGAGAATATTAATAAAGTATTAAACGTATAATACTTTACACGAACGTATTTGTTTCAATATGATTTTTGACGAAATTAAAAAAATATATATTAAATGATTGAATTATCAGAAACATTGAATTATGATTACAAGTTTCTGTTGAGAGGTCCACTATGATTTGAGAAAATCTATTCCTCTTAACGATATTCAGAATAATTTGTAAAGCTATTTATAAATAAAAACAAAAAGTGTCATTTACGAAATTTAGATAAATGTTAGTGGAGAATTGGTTTCCAAAATATTCTATTAATCTATTTTCAAACGTACAAAGACGTTTTCAGTTTAAAAAGAACTTTATTATTAAAATGTATATAACTTTTATAAATATCTAGAATCACTTTTGACAACTCATTACTTAACCAGTATAATAAATATAACGATATTTATATTTTATTTCATTAAATATATATAATGATTTAAATTAATATTATATATATTTATACGCGTATTATACATACATAGTTTTTATACTTTTACTATACTTTAACTTTACCTTTACTTTACTTTTACTTTACTTTAACTTTAATAATTCACTTTCATAATTCATACTTTAATAATTCACTTTAATAATTCATACTTTAATAATTCACTTTAATAATTCATACTTTAATAATTCACTTTAATAATTCATAATTTAATAATTCACTTTAATAATTCATACTTTAATAATTCACTTTAATAATTCATACTTTAATAATTCACTTTAATAATTCATACTTTAATAATTCACTTTAATAATTCATACTTTAATAATTCACTTTAATAATTCAAAAATCTATTATAAATAGAATTCAATAGGTTTCATTATTTCATATAAACTTGAAAATATATTTCTCTAAACTCTCTCAATCGATTTATATATATATTTGCTCTGTATTATTTCAAGATATTATTAGTATACATAAAATATTACGACGGAGTACTGTCCGAGTAATTTCAAAATAGTTTTTTTGAATGAGTCGAAACTAAGGAAATTATGGGTTATAGCTATGGAGGTGATGGGTATAGTTCATGGGTATGCTCGTGAGGTCAATCTAGTGTTTATCATCTCCGTTGCGTCTACGTACTTTCCTGCAATATTGAATCTCAATATTGATACGTTCGTGAATTCGAGGCCAACCTTGCACTTGTTAAATGACGTTATATGTATTTTTACTATGAAATACAGTTTTGTGAGTTTCATTTGCTCCCTTTTTAATTGCTTTTGCAATATATATTTTGGGCTGAGAATACATGCGCTGTTTTATAAATGTTTTACGAAATAGGCACAAGTACTAAAACTAATTCTACGTGGGTTTAAACCAGAAATATACCCTTAGCTTGGTAACATTAAACTACTTGTCTATGTACGGTAGGCGCGAATCCTAAAGATAGATCTATTGGGCCTGACAAACCCCATCCTGACTATGGGATGCTTTAGTACTTCGAGGTTATTTTAAACACACCTGATCTGGTGTACTTCAGAGGGTAAAACATGAACGTTAAGGCTTGTTACCGGGTGCCTACAACTTATAGAATACTTTTATACACTTGCGAGTGTACATATATTTATAAACGGAAATCTTATGGTCTATTAATATATTGAAATGATTGTTATGATAAACCTATGAACTCACCAACCTTTTGGTTAACAATTTAAAGCATGTTTATTCTCAGGTATTAAAGAAATCTTTCGCTGTGCATTAGCTCATTCTAAGGATATTACTTGGAGTCATTCATGGCATATTTTGAAAGACGTTGCATTCGAGTCATTGAGTTCATCAAGATTATTATTAAGCCAATTATAGTTGGATGTATTATGAAATGGTGTGCATGCCGTCAACTTTCGTTGTAAAGAAAGTTTATCTTTTAAAAACGAATGCAATATTTGTAAAATGTATCATATAGAGGTCAAATACCTCGCGATGTAATCAACTATTGTAAATCGTTTATAATGTATATGAACGGGTCCTTTCAGTTGGTATCAGAGCGGTGGTCTTAGCGAACCAGGTCTGTATTAGTGTGTCTAACTGATAGTCGTTAGGATGCATTAGTGAGTCTGGACTTCGACCGTGTCTGCATGTCAAAATTTTTGCTTATCATTTTTGTCGGAAATTACCTGCTTATCATTCTTAGTCTAGACACATCTTATTGCATTGATTGCATGAATAGTGTATAGACAAAATTCATATCTTAGCGTATCTGCTAATTCATATCTTAGCGTATCTGTTACTGTAAACTTTGCCTGACATATTCCGTAAATTCCTCCATAATCTACAAAACCTTTTACTCTATATAATTAGAATACCACCCGATAGCCAGAAAATCATTTCATATCGAAAAATTCTTTATTCAATTGTACAAAATGGAATTCGTCATTAGTTCAAGTCCCTCGGATTCCGAAATGGAATCCCACTCAAGTTCCGAAAGCAGTGTGACCGGAATGGATCAACCAATTAGTCATCATCTACTCTGGATGAATTGGGGATGGGTTCGTAGCCTCCTTAATCATTGGAGACAAGAAGAAGGTGATCCCTTCCATCCACCACATTGCCCTCTTGGCGAAGAACCTGAAGCACTTACCGGCGAACCTATCCGAAACACCATTTTCTCTCTTATTTCTAGAGTATCTCGTCACGATTACATACTACACCAAATTCTAGATTTTATTTATTCGCTCGTCCGAACCGACAATCACCCCGGTGTAATAGAAGAAGTCAACGAGCTTCACGCTCGGGTAGTGGCTTTGGAGAATATGGTGCAAAGGTTACAAACACCAGGAGCAGCACCAGTAGTATAAATAGTACCACCATCAGCAACACCAACAGTACCATCACCACCACCAACAACAACATCCACATCCCACACCGCAACATCACAATCTGTATCTCAAACATCAACGTCATACGCCCTGTAAATATCCAGGAATATCAACAACAACAACAAACGATGAAGTATTAATTCATAAACTTCATTGAAGAGATATCTCTGCGGCAGTTATGTAATCTCCAAAATCTTAGAGATTATTTAATTCTGACCGTAAATCGGATGAGTGAACGGAGATGGTAGAGTAGAAACTTTGATCGAAAATGGTGTACGATTTACAAGCTAGAATTGTTTTACCAACAGGACCGTAGCACCATCAACACAGTCAGTGCCTTCAATATCGTCAGAATCAACAGCACCTGTAACATCACAAACTCTGTCAGTTCAAGAATCATTGTGGACATCATTACGAATCAACAACATATATATTGTATCAACGAGTTATGAAGTATTAACTCATTTCCAATCGAAAGATTTATATGTATATTTTATATGTATAAATTTTTAAACCATAATAAATCTTCCCGTACTAAGCTATTATGTGTGAATCTTAACTACTCAGTTAATTCATATTAAAAATATGCAATGATGTACGTCCTTCGTCCGCAACTTAACCATCGTTAATTACAATCTCTGTCTCAATTCAATAAAAATCCAATTCATAATAAATCAAGTGTATTATTCCAATATATGTTTGATTTTACACTTTCATCATCGATGTACTCGAAACTTTTCAAATAACATCATTCGTACCTTGCGAAGTTCACAAGAATTTCACAAAAACCAACAAATAACAAAGTAATGATTCATAATTTCAATATTATTGAAGAAATACTTATGCAATTTATAAAGTTTTAGAGATTACTCAATTCTAGTTCCAACCATTAAACAAATGAGTTTAATTTAATATTAACTCATTAAATCTATATTACATCTAAAGAAAATATACACATATATTTTCATAAAGACTGTAATAAACTTCTTTTGTACAAAATATTAATTGTGAAAATTTTTTTAACGGGTAGGTAATACCCGAGAGATATATAAATTCACAATTAATATATTACATTTTTCGAAACTGATTCAGCAATCATCAACTATACTCCCTACTTTCACAACAATATCCATTCTTTCATATAAATCAAAACAATCATACTCATTCAAATTCAATTACATATTCTGATTTTGAAATCGCATAATTCAATTCAAAATATAACCAGTATCATCACTCTTAGATTTCTATTTCTTTCAAAGCTATACTTTGACTTCAAAACTGTGTTAGAACATCATATGTATTAACGATTACAATATGTGCTCAAACCTTTCGAAATTCCTGAAGACACTTCAACTAAGGAACAATCGAGATGATGATCCAACCACATGTTACCCACAGTTATACACCTGAAAAACTCTCAAAACCCAAGTCATAGTTCGACACGTATCCGTGTTAGACCCTTTGGCATTTACTAGCTAAAATAACTTTTCAATTCCGTTTCAAAATAGACAGTTTTGTCACAGCTCCAGCAAGTCAACTTTGACTTCTCAATCAAAACAGTCTTATTATAACCTCGATAGATACGTTGCCCTTTCGCCAACGTTACCGGGGAATCGTTTATATTCACCACATTAGCAATAAACTTACCAACAACTTCACTGATATTTTACTTTCCAAAAAAAAAAATCATTATAATTATCGAAACCCTATCATATACTCATTCGTACCTTATAACAAGAATTGCCATACCAATTATTGAGAATCAGCAATCAGTATTTTGAAACCTCGCAGCATGTCTACATCAATAATTACATATACGCACAATGTCTACCTCCAAGACTTACATTCTTTGAATGAGAAATTTCTGAAAACACCCTAAACTGCGAACCAGTTCTCGAAATTTTGAAAAATGCTGATGAAGCAGCAAAAACTGTAAACGACCTTAACAGTAAAAAGTTGGATGATAAAGGATAGTATATTGGCAAAGCTCAGAAAAAGAGAAGCTTTGGAACTGGAAAACGGATTGAGCAAAGTATGAAGGAGGCTGTGGACAAATTACAAAGGCTGAACCTGCCTTCAAAGAATCCAAATGATTCAGTACTTGCTAAAGTCATTAACGAATACTTGCTCCTGACTTTAAACCCTGCAGACAATATCCTTCATCATCCTCTGATATTAGACATTCTAAGATATCATCGTATCTTTCATTATAAATATCATCCATACTTCTGAAGATATTTTTATAATTATTCTTATCTGAAATCATTTACCTCTTCGCGCTATCTGTATTATATTATAAAAGAAACTATTTTAGTTTCTAAATTCTGAAACATTCGAGTTTAAAATAGGAATATTCTTGAAGAAGTGTTGGGAGCTGAAGCATGAGTTAGTATGATATAATGACACTTGATCAACGTGATTATATTACAGTAATTTATGCTGAGTTTCTAAATGGAACATGATGATTCACAGATCATAACGTCATTATGTGCTATGTTACACAACTCTTGTATTCTCTTTGATCTCTAAATATCAAGAAAATATTTCTTGATGATTCGGCCTTTTCCGAGGTATTCTGGTAATTTGACAAGTCAAGATCGTGCCATTACAATTTCCTTCCTAGAACATTAACAATGTTCATTCTGAAATTTATATCTGCGAATTCTGGACCATTACAAGGGGTACTTAATCGCAAGAAGAAGAAACGAAAGGAAATAGCTCCGAACTAGAAATGGGATTATAAATCATAGCAAATAGAAGAGGGCATTAACTGTGGATGACAATGATTATAGAAGAAGCAAGGACTTTGAAATATAAGGGAAGATATAAAACCCAACAACAACCCAGAAATCACAAACCGTATATATCAATGCATATAGCAATATAAAGACACGCGAGAACTAAAAACACTATAAAACCAAGACTATAGTAGAAGTAAATAGATTTTTCCGGAGGCAGATGAAAAAGAAGATCGACAGATATGAAAGTGAGGAGTATATCAAGAATCAGCACTGGATGAAGCATATTGACAAATACTTTAAAATATGAGTTGAGAAGGTGTGAGTTGTAAGAAAACAAATGAGGTTGATTTATAGTGAAATATCCGACAGAGAAATCAAAAAGGATTATCGCATTAATTCGAAGAGGATCATAATTTCCTTAATCACTGAATAATCAAATCCAATATAGATTACAAAGATTTTCTTTTCGGAGAACAATCGTGATGATGTCAAAAGATACGATGAATCACTATTATCTTATTTCATTCATTTACGATAACTTCACTCACACGCTTCAAGTAATCAAATTATTTTATCCATTCTTCTTGAACATGATAAAACTCTATAATCGTTATAATAACATTCTCATTGTTAGTCATGACGACCTCTATCAAATTTCGGGGACGAAATTTCTTTAATGGGTAGGTACTGTGACGACCCGGAAATTTCCGACCAAATTTAAACTTTAATCTTTATATTATTCCGACACGATAAGCAAAGCTTGTTAAGTTAAATCTCAAGAATTTTAAACTGTGTTCATACATTCATTATAACCTCGACCAAATTCTGACGATTCACGAACCGTTATATATAAATAGATATGTATATGTATATGTATATATATATATATATATATATATATATATATATATATATATATATATATATATTATAACTTGAGAATATTAATAAAGTATTAAACGTATAATACTTTACACGAACGTATTTGTTTCAATATGATTTTTGACGAAATTAAAAAAATATATATTAAATGATTGAATTATCAGAAACATTGAATTATGATTACAAGTTTCTGTTGAGAGGTCCACTATGATTTGAGAAAATCTATTCCTCTTAACGATATTCAGAATAATTTGTAAAGCTATTTATAAATAAAAACAAAAAGTGTCATTTACGAAAGTTAGATAAATGTTAGTGGAGAATTGGTTTCCAAAATATTCTATTAATCTATTTTCAAACGTACAAAGACGTTTTCAGTTTAAAAAGAACTTTATTATTAAAATGTATATAACTTTTATAAATATCTAGAATCACTTTTGACAACTCATTACTTAACCAGTATAATAAATATAACGATATTTATATTTTATTTCATTAAATATATATAATGATTTAAATTAATATTATATATATTTATAAGCGTATTATACATACATAGTTTTTATACTTTTACTATACTTTAACTTTACCTTTACTTTACTTTTACTTTACTTTAACTTTAATAATTCACTTTAATAATTCATACTTTAATAATTCACTTTAATAATTCATACTTTAATAATTCACTTTAATAATTCATACTTTAATAATTCACTTTAATAATTTATACTTTAATAATTCACTTTAATAATTCACTTTAATAATTCATACTTTAATAATTCACTTTAATAATTCATACTTTAATAATTCAAAAATCTATTATAAATAGAATTCAATAGGTTTCATTATTTCATATAAACTTGAAAATATATTTCTCTAAACTCTCTCAATCGATTTATATATATATTTGCTCTGTATTATTTCAAGATATTATTAGTATACATAAAATATTACGACGGAGTACTGTCCGAGTGATTTCAAAATAGTTTTTTTGAATGAGTCGAAACTAAGGAAATTATGGGTTATAGCTATGGAGGTGATGGGTATAGTTCATGGGTATGCTCGTGAGGTCAATCTAGTGTTTATCATCTCCGTTGCGTCTACGTACTTTCCTGCAATATTGAATCTCAATATTGATACGTTCGTGAATCCGAGGCCAACCTTGCACTTGTTAAATGACGTTATATGTATTTTTACTACGAAATACAGTATTGTGAGTTTCATTTGCTCCCTTTTTAATTGCTTTTGCAATATATATTTTGGGCTGAGAATACGTGCGTTGTTTTATAAATGTTTTACGAAATAGGCACAAGTACTAAAACTAATTCTACGTGGGTTTAAACCAGAAATATACCCTTAGCTTGGTAACATTAAACTACTTGTCTATGTACGGTAGGCGCGAATCCTAAAGATAGATCTATTGGGCCTGACAAACCCCATCCTGACTATGGGATGCTTTAGTACTTCGAGGTTATTTTAAACACACCTGATCTGGTGTACTTCAGAGGGTAAAACATGAACGTTAAGGCTTGTTACCGGGTGCCTACAATTTATAGAATACTTTTATACACTTGCGAGTGTACATATATTTATAAACGGAAATCTTGTGGTCTATTAATATATTGAAATGATTGTTATGATAAACCTATGAACTCACCAACCTTTTGGTTGACACTTTAAAGCATGTTTATTCTCAGGTATTAAAGAAATCTTCCGCTGTGCATTAGCTCATTTTAAGGATATTACTTGGAGTCATTCATGGCATATTTTGAAAGACGTTGCATTCGAGTCATTGAGTTCATCAAGATTATTATTAAGCCAATTATAGTTGGATGTATTATGAAATGGTGTGCATGCCGTCAACTTTCGTTGTAAAGAAAGTTTATCTTTTAAAAACGAATGCAGTGTTTGTAAAATGTATCATATAGAGGTCAAATACCTCGCGATGTAATCAACTATTGTGAATCGTTTATAATGTATATGAACGGGTCCTTTCAACAAATTTCGGTGACACAAACGACAAGTTTGCACCACTATCAAAGAGTATCTTTGCCAGATTAGAATTAACCATGAAAGTACCTGAGACGACTTCGTTAGATTGCTTGGATTCCTCATTGGTCATCAAATAATTGCGACCCCTAGCCGTACCCGCCGCCTTTTCTAGCCGCTTAACATTATCGTTGCGCAAATCGGGACACTCCGGCCTCTTGTGCCCCTATTTATTACAATTAAAACAAACGATTTTGTTGAAAGATGAGTTCGTGCAATCACGGGCCAAGTGCCCTTGTTGACCACAATTGTAGCACGTGGGCCCAAAACTCTTAGAAGTCCCCTTTCTCGCAATACCGACGTTCTCGGTCGCACTCTTGCTCTTCTTGTTCGAGTGGCTAGTAGCTTCAAATTTTCGTTTGCCAAAGGTGAGGTCACTCTTTCTTGGAGCAAGCGACTCAAAACCCTTAGCGATATCAAACAATTCACCAAAAGTCTTCGTCGAATTCCTATTAATCCTTTCTTGATAGTTATTATTCAAGGTTTGGGAGAAATCTTCTTTCAACATATGATCGTTCCCGTCATACTCCGGGAAAAATTGGGTCTTTGATAAGAAAGTGGACTTGAGATTGTTCAAATCCATTGACCCTTGCCTTAAAGTACGTAACTCGTCCTTAAGCTTTGAAAGATCGACCGAAGTTCGGTACTCCTTGAAAAATTCTTCTTTAAACTCGTCCCACATCAAACTCATACTTTGTTCTTCGCCATAAAGTCAGATTTTCGCGTCCCACCACAACTTGGCATCACCCCTCATCATACTACTACCAAACCTCATCTTTTTATCGAGAGGGCACTCACTAGTACGAAAAGCCCCCTCTATATCGGAGATCCATCGAGCACTCTTGAGTGGGTCTCGTTCACCTTCAAAGGTGAGAGGTTGAGCATCTTTAAAGTTTTTAAAGTGGAAATCTCGCCTTCCCGCGTTATCCTCCTTAAGAACAATCTTAACTTGTTCCTTGACTAGATTGACTACTTGTTCGTCAATCGAATCCAAGAACATCTTCTTAACATCCTCTAAGAAGGCCGCATGACGCCTTTGCATAATGGCCTCAACCTTGGCCGTAAACTTAACATCCTCGCTCGTACCCCCTTCATTGCTCTCGGGTCCGTTTCTCGTCTTCATACTATAAAATGGAAAAGGTTAAGCAACAAAATGAAAGGACTTAACACATATGTATATACACCACACTACCCCATCTTGCTCAACAATCGTCATACATTTCTTGTTTGACATGATTTGAACCCGTAACAATGGTAGCTAATCATTGTTACACGAGCACGTTGCATTATCTCGCTTGATGATTTCTAACACGACACAAAACAATTAGCGCAAGGTTAGTTCACATAAACCGAAGCACTAGTCAACACCCGGTCTGACCCGTCTCTTACAAGTCCCGCATAAAGCGCATACACAAATAAATCTAAGTCTAGGCACCTATCTCAAGTCGCCTAAATCCCTTAGACCATGCTCTGATACCACTTGTAACAACTCAAACCAGTAACCAACCGAACGCGCGAAAGAAATTTTTTTTTTATAACAGTGGAGTGCGCCACGCGCACCACCTCAGGGTGCGCGGCGCGCACAGGTCAATTTCCGTTCTGTCCGGTTTTGCAATTTTTCAAATAAAGATCTCCCACTTCCCGACATATTTAGACGAAACGCTTTTCACAACATGATATAATAGTTAAAACTCACGCGATTCAATAATAAAATGAGTTTTGCAAAATGGGGCCCACATCGGCCGTTTTACGAGTTTCGTCCAAAACATACAAGTTCGACCATAAGAGTTTAAATTCCAAACGACACTATGAGCATGGTGTTTGGGGGTTAAACTACCTAAATCTCGGTCAAACTCCAAAAGCTATAACATCCAAAAGCATCCCCTAACAAACAAGCGGGACCTCTAATCCATACGAATGCCCTTACCCTTGTCTCCACCGGAGCCTATAAAAATATAAACAACGAGAGGGTAAGCAAAGCTTAGTGAATGCAATAATTATACCCATATATATATATATATATATATATATATATATAATATACCTACTTGCAATCACTTACACATATACCACATACACGCTAGCAATACAATTAGCATACCATCTCAAGTACAAAGCTAACAATCTCCAACAAACCACTACTAGCGTAATCAATAACACATAATCGACATAATATAATATGCTACAAAACAATACACAACCATGGTTAACCATTCTCGCGTCATGGTGTTACCGGCTCTTTGGTTCACACCATACGCATTTGTCATGATGCTACCGGCTCTTTAGTTCACATCACAACTCGAGTCATACTCATGCTAGAGTGCTACTGAAATGTCCCGTTCTTATTGATTAAAAACGTTCCATATTAATTGATTTCGTTGCGAGGTTTTGACCTCTATATGAGACGTTTTTCAAAGACTGCATTCATTTTTAAAACAAACCATAACCTTTATTTCATAAATAAAGGTTTAAAAAGCTTGAAGTAGATTATCAAATAATGATAATCTAAAACACCCTGTTTACACACGACCATTACATAATGGTTTACAATACAAATATGTTACATCGAAATCAGTTTTCTTGAATGCAGTTTTTACACAATATCATACAAACATGGACTCCAAATCTTGTCCTTATTTTAGTATGCAACAGCGGAAGCTCTTAGTATTCACCTGAGAATAAACATGCTTTAAACGTCAACAAAAATGTTGGTGAGTTATAGGTTTAACCTATATATATCAAATCGTAACAATAGACCACAAGATTTCATATTTCAATACACATCCCATACATAGAGATAAAAATCGTTCATATGGTGAACACCTGGTAACCGACATTAACAAGATGCATATATAAGAATATCCCCATCATTTCGGGACACCCTTCGGATATGATATAAATTTCGAAGTACTAAAGCATCCGGTACTTTGGATGGGGTTTGTTAGGCCCAATAGATCTATCTTTAGGATTCGCGTCAATTAGGGTGTCTGTTCCCTAATTCTTAGATTACCAGACTTAATAAAAAGGGGCATATTCGATTTCGATAATTCAACCATAGAATGTAGTTTCACGTACTTGTGTCTATTTTGTAAATCATTTATAAAACCTGCATGTATTCTCATCCCAAAAATATTAGATTTTAAAAGTGGGACTATAACTCACTTTCACAGATTTTTACTTCGTCGGGAAGTAAGACTTGGCCACTGGTTGATTCACGAACCTATAACAATATATACATATATATCAAAGTATGTTCAAAATATATTTACAACACTTTTAATATATTTTGATGTTTTAAGTTTATTAAGTCAGCTGTCCTCGTTAGTAACCTAAAACTAGTTGTCCACAGTTAGATGTACAGAAATAAATCGATAAATATTATCTTGAATCAATCCACGACCCAGTGTATACGTATCTTAGTATTGATCACAACTCAAACTATATATATTTTGGAATCAACCTTAACCCTGTATAGCTAACTCCAACATTCACATATAGAGTGTCTATGGTTGTTCCGAAATATATATAGATGTGTCGACATGATAGGTCGAAACATTGTATACGTGTCTATGGTATCTCAAGATTACATAATATACAATACAAGTTGATTAAGTTATGGTTGGAATAGATTTGTTACCAATTTTTACGTAGCTAAAATGAGAAAAATTATCCAATCTTGTTTTACCCATAACTTCTTCATTTTAAATCCGTTTTGAGTGAATAAAATTGCTATGGTTTCATATTGAACTCTATTTTATGAATCTAAACAGAAAAAGTATAGGTTTATAGTCGTAAAAATAAGTTACAAGTCATTTTTGTAAAGGTAGTCATTTCAGTCGAAAGAACGACGTATAGATGACCATTTTAGAAAACATACTTCCACTTTGAGTTTAACCATAATTTTTGGATATAGTTTCATGTTCATAATAAAAATTATTTTCCCTTAATAACAACTTTTAAATCAAAGTTTATCATAGTTTTTAATTAACTAACCCAAAACA
This sequence comes from Rutidosis leptorrhynchoides, assembly GCF_046630445.1. NCBI lineage: Eukaryota > Viridiplantae > Streptophyta > Magnoliopsida > Asterales > Asteraceae > Rutidosis > Rutidosis leptorrhynchoides. The sequence goes on from NC_092341.1 coordinate 254,831,416, forward strand.
GCCCGTGGTGTTACTACGACGGCGTAAATCCGATTTTACGGTGTTTTTTGTGTTTCCAGGTTTTAAATCATTAAGTTAGCATATCATATAGATATGGAACATGTGTTTAGTTGATTTTAAAAGTCAAGTTAGAAGGATTAACTTTTATTTGCGAACAAGTTTAGAATTAACTAAACTATGTTCTAGTGATTACAAGTTTAAACCTTCGAATAAGATAGCTTTATATGTATGAATCGAATGATGTTATGAACATAATTACTACCTAAAGTTCCTTGGATAAACCTACTGGAAATGCGAAAAATAGATCTAGCTTCAAAGGATCCTTGGATGGCTTGAAAGTTCTTGAAGCAGAATCATGACCCGAAAACAATTTCAAGTAAGATTTCCACTCGAAATAAGATTGTTATAGTTATAGAAATTGAATTAAAGTTTGAATATGATTATTACCTTGTATTAGAAAGATAACCTACTGTAAGTAACAAAGGTTTCTTGATCTTGGATGATTACTTGGAATGGATTTAGAAAACTTGGAAGTAAACTTGCAATCTTGGAAGTATTCTTGATTTTATGAAACTAGAACTTTTGGAATTTATGAAGAACACTTAAAACTTGAAGATAGAACTTGAGAGAGATCAATTAGATGAAGAAAATTGAAGAATGAAAGTGTTTGTAGGTGTTTTTGGTCGTTGGTGTATGGATTAGATATAAAGGATATGTAATTTTGTTTTCATGTAAATAAGTCATGAATGATTACTCATATTTTTGTAATTTTATGAGATATTTCATGCTAGTTGCCAAATGATGGTTCCTACATGTGTTAGGTGACTCACATGGGCTGCTAAGAGCTGATCATTGGAGTGTATATACCAATAGTACATACATCTAAAAGCTGTGTATTGTACGAGTACGAATACGGGTGCATACGAGTAGAATTGTTGATGAAACTGAACGAGGATGTAATTGTAAGTATTTTTGTTAAGTAGAAGTATTTTAATAAGTGTCTTGAAGTATTTCAAAAGTGTAAGAATACATATTAAAACACTACATGTATATACATTTTAACTGAGTCGTTAAGTCATCGTTAGTCGTTACATGTAAATGTTGTTTTGAAACCTTTAGGTTAACGATCTTGTTGAATGTTGTTAACCCATTGTTTATTATAACAAATGAGATGTTAAATTGTTATATTATCATGATATTATGATATATAATATATCTTAGTATGATATATATACAGTTAAATGTCGTTACAACGATAATCGTTACATATATGTCTCGTTTCGAAATCATTAAGTTAGTAGTCTTATTTTTACATATGTATTTCATTGTTAATACACTTAATAACATATTTACTTATCATTTAACATAATTAACCAAGTGTATCAATATCTTAATATGATTCATATGTACCTAGTAAGACGTTGTTATAACGATAATCGTTATATATATCGTTTTCGAGTTTCTTAAATTAATAGTCTCATCTTTATGTATATAACTCATTGTTAAAATACCTAATGAGATACATACTTATAATAAAATTATGTTAACTATATATATAACCATATATATGTCATCGTATAGTTTTTACAAGTTTTAACATTCGTGAATCACCGGTCAACTTGGGTGGTCAATTGTCTATATGAAACCTATTTCAATTAATCAAGTCTTAACAAGTTTGATTGCTTAACATGTTAGAAACACTTAATCATGTAAATAACAATTTCATTTAATATATATATATAAACATGGAAAAGTTCGGGTCACTACAGTACCTACCCGTTAAATAAATTTCGGACCGAAATTTTAAGCAGTTGGAGGTGTTGACCTATCTTCTGGAAATAAATGCGGGTATTTCTTCTTCATCTGATCTTCACGCTCCCAGGTGAACTCGGGTCCTCTACGAGCATTCCATCGAACCTTAACAATCGGTATCTTGTTTTGTTTAAGTCTCTTAACCTCACGATCCATTATTTCGACGGGTTCTTCAATGAATTGAAGTTTTTCATTGATTTGGATTTCGTCCAACGGAATAGTGAGATCTTCTTTAGCAAAACATTTCTTCAAATTTGAGACGTGGAAAGTGTTATGTACAGCCGCGAGTTGTTGAGGTAGCTCCAGTTGGTAAGCTACTGGTCTGACACGATCTATAATCTTGAATGGTCCAATGTACCTTGGATTTAGTTTCCCCCGTTTACCAAATCGAATAACGCCTTTCCAAGGTGAAACCTTAAGCATGACCATTTCTCCAATTTCAAACTCTATATCTTTTCTTTTACTGTCCGCGTAGCTCTTTTGTCGACTCTGGGCGGTTTTCAATCTTTGTTGAATTTGGATGATTTTCTCGGTAGTTTCTTGTATTATCTCCGGACCCGTAATCTGTCTATCCCCCACTTCACTCTAACAAATTGGAGACCTGCACTTTCTACCATAAAGTGCTTCAAACGGCGCCATCTCAATGCTTGAATGGTAGCTGTTGTTGTAGGAAAATTCTGCTAACGGTAGATATCGATCCCAACTGTTTCCGAAATCAATAACACAAGCTCGTAGCATGTCTTCAAGCGTTTGTATCGTCCTTTCACTCTGCCCATCAGTTTGTGGATGATAGGTAGTACTCATGTCTAGACGAGTTCCTAATGCTTGTTGTAATGTCTGCCAGAATCTTGAAATAAATCTACCATCCCTATCAGAGATAATAGAGATTGGTATTCCATGTCTGGAGACGACTTCCTTCAAATACAGTCGTGCTAACTTCTCCAAATAGTATCACCCAAATATTCCTTCAAATACAGTTCTGCTAACTTCTCCATCTTGTCATCTTCTCTTATTGGCAGGAAGTGTGCTGACTTGGTGAGATGATCAACTATTACCCAAATAGTACCATAACCACTTGTAGTCCTTAGCAACTTAGTAATGAAATCCATGGTAATGTTTTCCCATTTCCATTCCGGAATTTCAGGTTGTTGTAGTAGACCTGATGGTTTCTGATGTTCAGCTTTGACCTTAGAACACGTCAAACATTCTCCTACATATTTAGCAATATTGTCTTTCATACCTGGCCACCAAAAATGTTTCTTAAGATCCTTGTACATCTTCCCCATTCCAGGATGTATTGAGTATCTGGTTTTATGAGCTTCTCTAAGTACCATTTCTCTCATATCTCCAAATTTTGGTACCCAAATTGTTTCAGCCCTATACCGGGTTCCGTCTTCCCGAATATTAAGATGCTTCTCCAATCCTTTGGGTATTTCATCCTTTAAATTTCCCTTTTTTAAAACTCCTTGTTGCGCCTCCTTTATTTGAGTAGTAAGGTTAGTGTGAATCATTATATTCATAGATTTTACTCGAATGGGTTCTCTGTCCTTTCTGCTCAAGGCGTCGGCTACCACATTTGCCTTCCCCGGGTGGTAACGAATCTCAAAGTCGTAATCATTCAACAATTCAATCCACCTACGCTGCCTCATATTCAGTTGTTTCTGATTAAATATGTGTTGAAGACTTTTGTGGTTGGTATATATAATACTTTTGACCCCATATAAGTAGTGCCTCCAAGTCTTTAATGCAAAAACAACCGCGCCTAATTCTAAATCATGTGTCGTATAATTTTGCTCGTGAATCTTCAATTGTCTAGACGCATAAGCAATCACCTTCGTCCGTTGCATTAATACACAACCGAGATCTTGCTTTGATGCGTCACAATAAATCACAAAATCATCATTCCCTTCAGGCAATGACAATATAGGTGCCGTAGTTAGCTTTTTCTTAAATAATTGAAATGCCTTCTCTTGTTCATCCTTCCATTCAAATTTCTTCCCTTTATGCGTTAATGCAGTAAAGGGTTTTGCTATTTTGGAGAAATCTTGGATGAATCTTCTGTAGTAACCAGCCAATCCTAAAAATTGACGTATATGCTTCGGAGTTTTTGGGGTTTCCCACTTTTCAATGGTTTTGATCTTTGCCGGGTCCACCTGGATACCTTCTTTGTTCACTATGTGACCGAGGAATTGAACTTCTTCCAACCAAAATGCACACTTTGAAAACTTAGCGTACAGTTTTTCTTTCCTCAATACTTCTAGCACTTTTCTCAAATGTTCTTTGTGCTCTTGACCATTCTTTGAGTAAATAAGTATGTCATCGATGAAAACAATGACAAACTTGTCAAGATATGGCTCACACACTCGGTTCATAAGGTCCATGAACACAGCTGGTGCGTTAGTCAATCCAAACGGCATAACCATAAACTCGTAATGACCATAACGAGTCCTAAAAGCAGATTTTGGAATATCATCCTCCTTTACTCGCATTTGATGATATCCAGAACGTAAATCGATCTTCGAATAAACCGACGAGCCTTGTAGTTGATCAAATAAGTCGTCAATTCTCGGCAGTGGATAACGGTTTTTGATGGTAAGTTTGTTCAGCTCTCTGTAGTCAATACACAACCTAAATGTACCATCCTTCTTCTTGACAAACAAAATAGGAGCTCCCCATGGTGATGTGCTTGGTCGAATGAAACCACGTTCTAATAGTTCTTGCAGTTGGCCTTGCAGTTCTTTCATCTCGCTGGGTGCGAATCTATAAGGAGCACGAGCTATTGGTGCAGCTCCTGGTACAAGATCTATTCGAAATTCAACAGATCGATGTGGAGGTAGTCCCGGTAATTCTTTCGGAAATACATCGGGAAATTCTTTTGCGACGGGAACATCATTGATGCTCTTTTCTTCAGTTTGTACTTTCCCGATGTGTGCTAGAACAGCATAGCAACCTTTTCTTATTAGTTTTTGTGCCTTCAAATTACTAATAAGATGTAGCTTCATGTTGCCCTTTTCTCCGTACACCATTAAGGGTTCTCCTTCTTCTCGTACAATGCAAATTGCATTTTTATAACATACGATCTCTGCTTTCACCTTCTTCAGCCAGTCCATGCCAACTATTACATCAAAACTCCCTAACTCTACTGGTATCAAATCAATCTTAAATATTTCGCTACCCAGTTTAATTTCTCGATTCCGGCATATATTATCTGCTGAAATTAATTTACCGTTTGCTAATTCGAGTAAAAATTTACTATCCAACGGCGTCAATGGACAACTTAATTTAGCACAAAAATCTCTACTCATATAGCTTCTATCCGCACCCGAATCAAATAAAACGTAAGAAGATTTATTGTCAATAAGAAACGTACCCGTAACAAGCTCCGGGTCTTCCTGTGCCTCTGCCGCATTAATATTGAAAACTCTTCCGCGGCCTTGTCCATTCGTGTTCTCCTGCTTCGGGCAATTTCTAATAATGTGGCCCGGTTTTCCACATTTATAACAAACTACATTGGCATAACTTGCTCCGACACTACTTGCTCCGTCATTACTCATTCCGACACCATTTGTTCCTTTCGTTCTATTAACCCCTGGTCCGTAGACCTCACACTTCACCACGCTATGACCATTTCTTTTACACTTGTTGCAAAATTTGGTGCAGAACCCCGAGGGATACTTTTCACACCTTTGGCATAGCTGCTTCTGATTGTTGTTGTTGTTGCGGTTGTTATTGTTGTTGGGATGATTGTTGTAGTTGCTGTTGTTGTTGTTGTTGTTGTTGTTGTTGTTGTTGTTGTTGGGCCGTTTGTTGTAGTTGCAATTGATGGGATAATTGTTGCGATTATTATTGTAATTGCTGTTGTTGTTGTATTGGTGATTCTTATCACCGTTTTCCTCCCACTTTCTTTTGACTTGCTTCACATTGGCCTCTTCAGTCGTCTGTTCTTTAATTCTTTCCTCAATCTGGTTCACTAGTTTGTGAGCCATTCTACATGCCTGTTGTATGGAGGCGGGCTCGTGTGAAATTATATCTTCTTGGATTCTTTCCGGTAATCCTTTCACAAACGCGTAGATCTTCTCTTCCTCATCTTCGAACGCTCCCGGACACAATAGGCACAATTCTGTGAATCGTCTTTCGTACGTGGTAATATCAAATCCTTGGATTCGTAACCCTCTAAGTTCTGTCTTGAGCTTATTGACCTCGGTTCTGGGACGGTACTTCTCGTTCATCAAGTGCTTGAATGCTGACCACGGTAGTGCGTACGCATCATCTTGTCCCACTTGCTCTAGATAGGTATTCCACCATGTTAACGCAGAACCTGTGAAGGTATGCGTAGCGTACTTCACTTTGTCCTCTTCAGTACACTTACTTATGGCAAACACTGATTCGACCTTCTCGGTCCACCGTTTCAATCCGATCGGTCTTTCGGTTCCATCAAATTCCAAAGGTTTGCAGGCAGTGAATTCTTTGTAGGTGCATCCTACACAATTTCTTGTACTGCTAGATCCAAGGTTATTGTTGGTATGTAGCGCAGCCTGTACTGCGGCTATGTTTGAAGCTAGAAAAGTACGGAATTCCTCTTCATTCATATTCACGGTGTGTCGAGTAGTCGGTGCCATTTCCTTCAAAATAGTCAAATGGAACAAGTTAATCATACAGAATATTAAGAGTAGTTAAAAGTATTTCGTAGCATAATATAAACTCATTTATAAAAGCTTTTTCTTCATATTAGCGTTTAATAAGTTTAAATTCGGGTAGTACCTACCCGTTAAGTTCATACTTAGTAGATAATATACAATTCAACTACTACAATTCTATATGAAAAATCGATTATAATAATATTTCGCGTTCAAACTTTTATACAATATTTTACAAACTTACAATACCGCTTATTTTTCATAAAGCATGAAATATAGCACACAATAACTTTGATACAAGATAGTTGTGAAGATAATTCTAGCTAGTACACAAGTCGTTCAACAAAGGCAATAAAGACACGTAATTCATACGCCCAGAAACAAGTCATGCATTCTGGTTTTACTAGGACTACTTCCCATCCTTGGTCTTGTGGAACATAACCGTTATGGCCGTTGATAAGACAGCGTGTTGTAACGTCGTCAAAGGGATGAGGGTTACGTAATGACCAAAAGTCTCGTAATAACCTAAAAACCTCATTTCTTACCCCAATTACCGACTCCGTCACTTGTGGGAACGTTTTGTTTAATAGTTGTAGCCCGATGTTCTTTTTCTCACTTTGGTGAGAAGCGAACATTACTAACCCGTAAACATAGCATGCTTCTTTATGTTGCATGTTAGCCGCTTTTTCTAAATCATGAAGTCCTATATTCGGATACATTGAGTCAAAATAATTTCTTAACCCGTTGCGTAAAATAGCATTTGGGTTCCCCGCAATATATGCGTCAAAGTAAACACATCGTAACTTATGGGTTTTCCAATGTGATATCCCCCATCTTTCAAACGAAAGTCTCTTATAAACCAAGACATTCTTGGAACGTTCTTCGAATGTCTTACAAACTGATTTCGCCGTAAATAGTTGTGCCGAAGAATTCTGACCGACTCTAGACAAGATTTCATCAATCATGTCTCCGGGTAGGTCTCTTAAAATATTAGGTTGTCTATCCATTTTGTGTTTTTATACTGTAAAATAGACAAGAGTTAGATTCATAAAAAAAAAAATACTTATTAATACAAGCAATTTTTACATATATCATAAAGCATAAGCACACTATATTACATATATTTCACCACACGAATACAACTATCTTATTCTGACTCGCTCGTTTCTTCTTCTTCGATTTTGGTTCGTTTTGCCAAGTTTCTAGGGATATATGATGTTCCCCTAATACGAGCTGTCGTTTTCCACAACGGTTTAGAAAAACCTGGTGGTTTAGAGGTTCCCGGGTCATTGTTACAACTTAAGGGCTTCGGGGGTTGACGATACATATAAAGTTCATCGGGGTTGGAATTAGATTTCTCTATTTTTATGCCCTTTCCCTTATTATTTTCTTTTGCCTTTTTAAATGCAGTTGGGGTAATTTCTATAACATCATTGGAATTCTCGTCGGAATCCGATTCATCGGAGAATTGGTAATCCTCCCAATATTTTGCTTTCTTGGCGGAAACACCATTGACCATAATTAACCTTGGTCGGTTGGTTGAGGATTTTCTTTTACTTAACCGTTTTATTATTTCCCCCACCGGTTCTATTTCCTCCTCCAGTTCCTCCTCTTCCGGTTCTGATTCTTCTTCCGGTTCTTCTTCGGGAACTTGTGAATCAGTCCAATATATATTCGACTGTTCGTTATTATTAGGTGAGTCAATGGGATTTGTGCTAGAGGTAGACATCTATCACACAATATCAAACATGTTAAGAGATTAATATATCACATAATATATACATGTTAATAATATATAGTTTCCAACAAAAATGTTAAGCAATCATTTTTAAAGAAAACACGGTCGAAGTCCAGACTCACTAATGCATCCTAACAAACTCGATAAGACACACAAATGCAAATTTTCTGGTTCTCTAAGACCAACGCTCGGATACCAACTGAAATGTCCCGTTCTTATTGATTAAAAACGTTCCATATTAATTGATTTCGTTGCGAGGTTTTGACCTCTATATGAGACGTTTTTCAAAGACTGCATTCATTTTTAAAACAAACCATAACCTATATTTCATAAATAAAGGTTTAAAAAGCTTTACGTAGATTATCAAATAATGATAATCTAAAATATCCTGTTTACACACGACCATTACATAATAGTTTACAATACAAATATGTTACATCGAAATCAGTTTTCTTGAATGCAGTTTTTACACAATATCATACAAACATGGACTCCAAATCTTGTCCTTATTTTAGTATGCAACAGCGGAAGCTCTTAGTATTCACCTGAGAATAAACATGCTTTAAAAGTCAACAAAAATGTTGGTGAGTTATAGGTTTAACCTATATATATCAAATCGTAACAATAGACCACAAGATTTCATATTTCAATACACATCCCATACATAGAGATAAAAATCATTCATATGGTGAACACCTGGTAACCGACATTAACAAGATGCATATATAAGAATATCCCCATCATTCCGGGACACCCTTCGGATATGATATAAATTTCGAAGTACTAAAGCATCCGGTACTTTGGATGGGGTTTGTTAGGCCCAATAGATCTATCTTTAGAATTCGCGTCAATTAGGGTGTCTGTTCCCTAATTCTTAGATTACCAGACTTAATAAAAAGGGGCATATTCGATTTCGATAATTCAACCATAGAATGTAGTTTCACGTACTTGTGTCTATTTTGTAAATCATTTATAAAACCTGCATGTATTCTCATCCCAAAAATATTAGATTTTAAAAGTGGGACTATAACTCACTTTCACAGATTTTTACTTCGTCGGAAAGTAAGACTTGGCCACTGGTTGATTCACGAACCTATAACAATATATACATATATATCAAAGTATGTTCAAAATATATTTACAACACTTTTAATAAATTTTGATGTTTTAAGTTTATTAAGTCAGCTGTCCTCGTTAGTAACCTAAAACTAGTTGTCCAAAGTTAGATGTACAGAAATAAATCGATAAATATTATCTTGAATCAATCCACGACCCAGTGTATACGTATCTCAGTATTGATCACAACTCAAACTATATATATTTTGGAATCAACCTCAACCCTGTATAGCTAACTCCAACATTCACATATAGAGTGTCTATGGTTGTTCCGAAATATATATAGATGTGTCGACATGATAGGTCGAAAAATTGTATACGTGTCTATGGTATCTCAAGATTACATAATATACAATACAAGTTGATTAAGTTATGGTTGGAATAGATTTGTTTCCAATTTTTACGTAGCTAAAATGAGAAAAATTATCCAATCTTGTTTTACCCATAACTTCTTCATTTTAAATCCGTTTTGAGTGAATCAAATTGCTATGGTTTCATATTGAACTCTATTTTATGAATCTAAACAGAAAAAGTATAGGTTTATAGTCAGAAAAATAAGTTACAAGTCGTTTTTGTAAAGGTAGTCATTTCAGTCGAAAGAACGACGTCTAGATGACCATTTTAGAAAACATACTTTCACTTTGAGTTTAACCATAATTTTTGGATATAGTTTCATGTTCATAATAAAAATTATTTTCTCTGAATAACAACTTTTAAATCAAAGTTTATCATAGTTTTTAATTAACTAACCCAAAACAGCCCGCGGTGTTACTACGACGGTGTAAATCCGATTTTACGGTGTTTTTCGTGTTTCCAGGTTTTAAATCATTAAGTTAGCATATCATATAGATATAGAACATGTGTTTAGTTGATTTTAAAAGTCAAGTTAGAAGGATTAACTTTTATTTGCGAACAAGTTTAGAATTAACTAAACTATGTTCTAGTGATTACAAGTTTAAACCTTCGAATAAGATAACTTTATATGTATGAATCGAATGATGTTATGAACATCATTACTACCTCAAGTTCCTTGGATAAACCTAATGGAAATGATAAAAATAGATCTAGCTTCAAAGGATCCTTGGATGGCTTGAAAGTTCTTGAAGCAGAATCATGACACGAAAACAATTTCAAGTAAGATTTCCACTCGAAATAAGATTGTTATAGTTATAGAAATTGAATTAAAGTTTGAATATGATTATTACCTTGTATTAGAAAGATAACCTACTGTAAGTAATAAAGGTTTCTTGATCTTGAATGATTACTTGGAATGGATTTAGAAAACTTGGAAGTAAACTTGCAATCTTGGAAGTATTCTTGATTTTATGAAACTAGAACTTTTGGAATTTATGAAGAACACTTAGAACTTGAAGATAGAACTTGAGAGAGATCAATTAGATGAAGAAAACTGAAGAATGAAAGTGTTTGTAGGTGTTTTTGGTCGTTGGTGTATGGATTAGATATAAAGGATATGTAATTTTGTTTTCATGTAAATAAGTCATGAATGATTACTCATATTTTTGTAATTTTATGAGATATTTCATGCTAGTTGCCAAATGATGGTTCCCACATGTGTTAGGTGACTCACATAGACTGTTAAGAGCTGATCATTGGAGTGTATATACCGATAGTACATACATCTAAAAGCTGTGTATTGTACGAGTACGAATACGGGTGCATACGAGTAGAATTGTTGATGAAACTGAACGAGGATGTAATTGTAAGCATTTTTGTTAAGTAGAAGTATTTTGATAAGTGTATTGAAGTCTTTCAAAAGTGTATGAATACATATTAAAACACTACATGTATATACATTTTAACTGAGTCGTTAAGTCATCGTTAGTCGTTACATGTAAATGTTGTTTTGAAACCTTTAGGTTAACGATCTTGTTGAATGTTGTTAACCCATTGTTTATTATAACAAATGAGATGTTAAATTGTTATATTATCATGATATTATGATATATAATATATCTTAGTATGATATATATACAGTTAAATGTCGTTACAATGATAATCGTTACATATATGTCTCGTTTCGAAATCATTAAGTTAGTAGTCTTATTTTTACATATGTATTTCATTGTTAATACACTTAATAATATATTTACTTATCATTTAACATAATTAACCAAGTGTATCAATATCTTAATATGATTCATATGTACCTAGTAAGACGTTGTTATAACGATAATCTTTATATATATCGTTTTCGAGTTTCTTAAATTAATAGTCTCATCTTTATGTATATAACTCATTGTTAAAATACCTAATGAGATACATACTTATAATAAAATCATGTTAACTATATATATAACCATATATATGTCATCGTATAGTTTTTACAAGTTTTAACGTTCGTGAATCACCGGTCAACTTGGGTGGTCAATTGTCTATATGAAACCTATTTCAATTAATCAAGTCTTAACAAGTTTGATTGCTTAACATGTTGAAAACACTTAATCATGTAAATAACAATTTCATTTAATATATATATAAACATGGAAAAGTTCGGGTCACTACAGCTACCGGCTCTTTGGTTCACACTCTAACAACGCTAAGGTGCTACCGGCTCTTTGGTTCACACCCTAACAAATCATGCTATAGTGCTACCGGCTCTTTGGTTCACACTACAACACACGTACTATGACGCTACTGGATCTTTGGTTCACATCATAGCACGCTCGCACATACTATGGCACTACCGGCTCTTTGGTTCATACCATAGCATACAAATAAATACATTACATATATATGCATATAATCATTCCACTCACCTTAACAATTTGGTGACGATTTATACCTCCACAAGCTTCAAAGCAAGGTACCTAATATAATAAGTACTCGGTCAATAAACAAACTTGTTGGACTAAATACCAACATTTCACTCATGTGCATTTAATGACTTAAATGCATTAAATGCCCCATTTTCACCAAAACCGCCCTTAAGGGTCAAGACCATCATTAATCACTTAAAAGCTAGTGATTAAGGTCCGATAACACTAACTATTACATAATTAGGGTATTTCATACCCATATTTTCCAACTAGGTCAATCATTAGCCCTTAGACTAATTTAAAGTCAACACACCCAATTCGGGTCATCCACTAACCCATCTAACACCCATTTACTAGTTAACTAGGTGTGCTAGTGATTAACTAACCAATTAGGACTTATAAACATCATTTAACACTTTGAAACCCTAGGTTAGTTACTATTTAGTCTTCATGACTCCATCTTACCCAAGAACACCCAAAATCACCAAATATGGGTTTTATGTTCTTCATTTACCCAAACCCTAACCCATACATAAATCAAAGTAAGGAAATCCAAGTTAGAACATACCACTACAACCAAAACGTAGCTAGAGAGGAGATGGAAAATTTTAGAACTCGAGCTAAGACCCAAAACTAGTTCCTCCTTCCTTGGCTTGAGCTTTCTCACACAAGAATCTCACTCTCTCTCTAAAATTGAAGTGGAAAGGATAAGGTTGTTGATAATGGAGTTATGACTCCCCCAAAACTGACCTACTGGCCTTAAACTCGCCCACAAGTGAAATTACTAAAAAGCCCATCAAAATATCTAATTAAAACAAGCAGAACCCGGCTACAGTGGACAGTGCGGCACGCGCACCAATAGGTGTGCGTTGATCGCACTTTGCCCAGCTCAGCTTTTGACCTCAGTTTTAATGCAAAACATCACCCACGCTTCATGTACTCTATTTACAGCTCTGTACAATAAATATTAGGGTCTTACACTGTTGTTGTAAGAAAATTCTGCTAACGGAAGGTGTCGATCCTAACTGTTTTTGAAATCAATAACACATGCTCGTAGCATGTCTTCAAGCGTTTGTATCGTCCTTTCGCTCTGCCCATCAGTTTGTGGATGATAGGCAGTACTCATGTCTAGACGAGTTCCTAATGCTTGCTGTAATGTCTACCAGAATCTTGAAATAAATCTACCATCCCTATCAGAGATAATAGAGATTGGTATTCCATGTTTGGAGATGACTTCCTTCAAATACAGTCGTGCTAACTTCTCCATCTTGTCATCTTCTCTTATTGGCAGGAAGTGTGCAGATTTGGTGAGACGACCAACTATTACCCAGATAGTATCAAAACTACTTGCAGTCCTTGGCAATTTAGTGATGAAATCCATGGTAATGTTTTCCCATTTCCATTCTAGGATTTCGGGTTGTTGAAGTAGACCTGATGGTTTATGATGCTCCGCTTTGACTTAAGAACACGTCAAACATTCTCCTACATATTTAGCAACATCGGATTTCATACCCAGCCACCAAAAATGTTTCTTGAGATCCTTGTACATCTTCCCCGTTCCAGGATGTATTGAGTACCTGGTTTTATGAGCTTCTCCAAGTACCATTTCTCTCATATCTCTAAATTTTGGTACCCAAATTCTTTCAGCCCTATACCGGGTTCCGTCTTTCCGAATATTAAGATGCTTCTCCGATCCCTTGGGTATTTCATCCTTTAAATTTCCCTCTTTTAAAACTCCCTGTTGCGCTTCCTTTATTTGAGTAGTAAGGTTAATGTGAATCATAATATTCATAGCTTTTACTCGAATGGGTTCTCTGTCCTTTCTGCTCAAGGCGTCAGCTACCACATTTGCCTTCCCCGGGTGGTAACGAATCTCAAAGTTGTAATCATTCAACAATTCAATCCACCTGCGCTGCCTCATGTTCAGTTGTTTCTGATTAAATATGTGTTGAAGACTTTTGTGGTCGGTATATATAATACTTTTGACCCCATATAAGTAGCGCCTCCAAGTCTTTAATGCAAAAAAACTATGCCTAATTCCAAATCATGTGTCGTATAGTTCTGCTCGTGAATCTTCAATTGTCTAGACGCATAAGCAATTACTTTCGTTAGTTGCATTAATACACAACCGAGACCTTACTTTGAGGCGTCACAATATATCACAAAATCATCATTCCCTTCAGGTAATGACAATATAGGTTCCGTAGTTAACTTTTTCTTCAACAATTAAAAAGCTTTCTCTTGTTCATCTTTCCATTCAAATTTCTTCCCTTTATGCGTTAATGCAGTCAAGGGTTTTGCTATTTTGGAAAAATCTTGGATGAATCTCCTGTAATAACCAGCCAGCCCTAAAAATTGACGTATGTGTTTCGGAGTTTTCGGGGTTTCCCACTTTTCAACGGTTTCAATCTTTGCTGGATCCACCTGAATACCTTCTTTGTTCACTATATGACCGAGGAATTAAACTTCTTCCAACCAAAATGCACACTTTGAAAACTTAGCGTACAGTTTTTCTTTCCTTAACAACTCTAGCACTTTTCTCAAATGTTCTTCGTGCTCCTGGTCATTTTTTGAGTAAATAAGTATGTCATCGATGAAAATAATGACAAACTTGTCAAGGTATGGTCCACACACTCGGTTCATGAGGTCCATAAACACAGCTGGTGCGTTAGTCAATCCAAACGATATAACCATAAACTCGTAATGATCGTAACGCGTCCTAAAAGCAGTCTTTGGAATATCATCCTCCTTCACCCGCATTTGATGATACCCAGAACGTAAATCAATCTTCGAATAAACTGACGAGCCTTGTAGTTGATCAAATAAGTCACCGATTCTCGGTAGTGGGTAGCGGTTCTTGATGGTAAGTTTGTTCAACTCTCGGTACTCGATACACAACTTAAATGCACCATCCTTCTTCTTAACAAACAAAACAGGAGCTCCCCACGGTGATGTGCTTGGTCAAATGAAACCACGCCCTAAAAGTTCTTGTAATTGGTTATGAAGTTCCTTCATTTCGCTTGGTGCGAGTCTGTATGGGGCACGAGCTATTGGTGCAGCTCCTGGTACAAGGTCTATTTGAAATTCAACGGATCGATGTGGGGGTAATCCCGTAATTCTTTCGAAAATACATCGGGAAATTCTTTTGCGATAGGAACATCACTGATGTTCTTTTCTTCAGGTTTAACTTCCTCGATGTGTGCTAGAATGACGTAACAACCTTTTCTTATTAGTTTTTACGTCTTTAAACTACTAATAAGATTTAATTTTGCGTTGTTCTTTTCTCCGTACACCATTAAAGGTTTTCCTTTTCCACGCATAATGCGAATCGCATTTTTGTAACAAACGACCTCTGCTCTCACCTTTTTCAATCAGTCCATGCCAATTATTACATCAAAACTCCCTAACTCGACTAGTATTAAATCAATTTTAAACGTTTCATCCCCCAGTTTAATTTCTCTATCCTGACATATATTATCTGCTGAAATTAATTTACCGTTTGCTAATTCGAGTAAAAATTTACTATCCAAAGGCGTCAATGGGCAACTTAATTTAGCACAAAAATCTCTACTCATATAGCTTCTATCCGCACCAGAATCAAATAAAACATAAGCAGATTTATCGTCAATAAGAAACGTACCCGTAACAAGCTCCGGGTCTTCATGTGCTTCTGCCATATTAATATTGAAAAATCTTCCGCGGCCCTGCCCATTAGTATTCCCCTGATTCGGGCAATTTCTACTAAAGTGGCCCAGTTTTCCACATCCAAAACAAACTATGGCGGTGTTATTTGTTCCGACATTATTTGTTCTTTTAGTTTTGTTATGCATTGGTCCGTAGATCTCGCACTTCTTCGTGCTATGACTATTTCTTTTACACCTGTTACAAAATGTCGTGCAGAACCCCGGGTGATGCTCTTCACATCTTTGGCATGGCTGTTTTTGGTTTTTATTGCCATTGTTGTTATTGAGATTGTTGTTGGGATTGTTATTGTTGCTGTTATTGTTGTTGTTGTTGTTGTTGTTATTGTTATTGTTGTTGGGACGGTTATTGTAGTTGTTTTTGGGATGTTTGATGAAGTTGTTGTTGTGATTGATGTTGCGGTTGTTGGGATAGTTATTGCGATTGTGGTTGTGATTGTTGTTGTTATATTGGTGACTTTTGTCATTTGTTTCTTCCCACTTTCTCTTGGCTTGTTTCATGTTAGCCTCTTCGACCGTCTGCTCTTTAATCCTTCCTTCGATCTGGTTCACTAATTTGTGAGCCATTCGACTTGCCTTTTGTATGGAGGTGAGCTCGTGTGAACTCACATCTTCTTGAATCCTTTCCGGTAACCCTTTTACAAATGCGTCGATCTTCTCTTCTTCGTCTTCAAACGTTCTGGGACACAATAGGCACAATTCTGTGAATCGTCGTTCGTACATGGTGATATCGAAACCTTGCGTTTTTAATCCTCTAAGCTCTACCTTGAGCTTATTGACCTCGTTTCTGGGACGATACTGCTCGTTCATCAATTGCTTGAATGCTGACCACGGTAGTGCGTAAGCAGCATCTTGTCCAACCTGCTCGAGATAGGTATTCCACCATGTTAACGCCGTACCTGTGAAGGTATGCGTAGCGTACTTTACTTTGTCCTCTTCAGTACACTTACTTATGGCAAACACCGATTAGACCTTCTCGGTCCACCGTTTCAATCCAATTGGTCCTTCGGTTCCATCAAATTCCAAAGGTTTGCAGGCAGTGAATTCTTTGTAGGAGCATCCTACACGATTTCTTGTGAAATTAGTTCCACTGCTAGATCCAGAGTTATTGTTATTATTTTGCATTGCGGCCTGCACTACGGCTATGTTCGCAGCAAGGAAAACACGGAAGTCTTTCTCACTCATGTTCAAGTTCTGACGAGTCGTCGATGCCATTTCCTTCAAAAATAGCCAAAAGAATTGAGTTAATCATATAGAATTTTAAGAGTAGTTAATAGTATTTCGTAGCATAGTATGAACTCATTTATAAAAGCTTTTTCTTCATATTAGCATTTTATAGTTTTAATTCGGGTAGTACCTACCCGTTAAATTCATACTTAGTAGCTATTATACAATTCAACTACTACGATTCTATATGAAAAACTTATTACAATAATATTTCACGTTCAAACTTTTAAACAATATTTTACAAACATACAATACCACTTATTATACATATAGGATGAAATATAGCACATAATACATTGCTACTCGGCAGCTATAAAGACAATTCTAGTTAATACGAAAGTCGTTCAGCAAAAGAAATAAAGACACGTAATTCATAAGTCCAGAAACAAGTCATGCATTCTGGTTTTACTAAGACGACTTCCCATCCTTGGTCTTGTGGAAAGTAACCGTTATGACCATTGGCTAGGCAGCATGTTGTAATGTCGTCAAAAGAACGAGGGTTTCGTAATGTCCAACAGCCCCGTAATGATCTAAAAACCTTGTTTCTCACCCCAACTACTGAATCCGTCACTTGTGGGAAGGTTTTATTTAAAAGTTGTAATCCGATGTTCTTTTTCTCACTTTGGTAAGAAGCGAACATCACTAACCCGTAAGCATAACATGCTTCTTTATGTTTCATGTTAGAAGCTCTTTCTAACACACGAAATCCTATGTTGGGATATGTTGAGTCAAAATAGGTTCTTAATCCGTAGCGTAAAATTGCATTTGGGTTCCCCGCATTTAACGCTTTAAAGAAAACACGGCGTAACTTACGGTCTCCCCAATGTGATATACCCCACCTATCAAAGGAAAGCCTTTTATAAACTAAGGCATTTCTGGAAAGTCTTTCAAATGTTTGACAAGTTAATTTCGCCATGACTAATTGTGCTGATGAATTCTGACCGACTCTAGACAAGATTTCATCAATCATATCCTCTGGTAGGTCTTTTAAAATATTCGGTTGTCTACCCTTAACGTCCATTTTATGTTTTTATACTGTAAAATAGACAAGGATTAGATTCGTAAAAAAAACAAACAATACAAGCAATTTTTACATATAAAAATACAAACACACTACAATACATATATTACACAGCATGATTACAACTCTTTATTCCGACTCACTAGTTTCTTCTTCTTCGGACTTAGTTCGTTTGGCTAATTTTCTAGGGATACATGGTGATCCTCTAATACGAGCCGTCATTTTCACAAATGGTTTAGAAAAACCTGGTGGCCTAGATATTCCCGGAGTATTGTTAAAATCTAAGAAATAAGGGCGTTTACGATACATATAAAGTTCATCGGGGTCGGAATCAGGTTTCTCTATTTTGATGCCCTTTCCCTTATTATTCTCTTTTGCCTTATTAAATTGAGTTGGGGTAATTTCTATAACATCATTGAAATCCTCGTCGGGATCCGAATCATCAGAAAATTGGTAATTTTCCCAATATTTTGCTTCCTTGGTGGAAACACCATTGACCATTTTTAACTTTGGTCCATTGGTTGAGGATTTTCTTTTATTTAATCGTTTTATTGTAGGTATTAATATTTCATCCTCTGAAACCTCTTCTTCTTCCGGTTCCTCTTCTTCCGGTTCCTCCTCTTCCGGTTCTTCCTCTTCCGGTTCTTCCTCGGGAATTTGTGAATCTTCCCAAAATATATTCGACTCTTCATTATTATTAGTTGAGTCAATGGGATTTGTACTAGAGGTAGACATCTATCACACAATATCAAACATATTAAGAGATTAATATATCACATAATATTTACATGTTAATAATATATAGTTTCTAACAAAAAAAAAATGTTAAGCAATCGTTTTTAAAGAAAACACGGTCGAAGTCCAGACTCACTAATGCATCCTAACAAACTCGGTAAGACACACTAATGCAATTTTCTGGTTCTCTAAGACCAACGATCGGATACCAACTGAGATGTCCCGTTCATATTGATTATAAACGTTCCATATTAATTGATCTCGTTGCGAGGTTTTAACCTCTATATGAGACGTTTTTCAAAGACTGCATTCGTTTTTAAAACAAATCATAACCTTTATTTTATCGACAAGGTTAAAAGGACACCACCTAGATTATCAGAAATGATAATAAAAAAACACTTACACACTACCAATACATGTTGGTTTACAATATTAATATGTTACAACAAAGTAAATCTCGAATGCAGTTTTAAACAATATTATACAAGCATGCTGACACCATATATTGTCCATATTTTAGCATGCAACAGCGAAAGCTCTTAATAATCACCTAAGAATAAACATGCTTTAAACGTCAACACAAATGTTGGTGAGTTATAGGTTTAACCTATATATTTATCAAATCATAATAATAGACCACAAGATTTCATATTTCAATATACATCCCATACATAGAGATAAACATCATTCATATGGTGAACACCTGGTAACCGACATTAACAAGATGCATATAAGAATATCCCCATCATTCCGGGACATCCACCGGACATGATATAAAAACTCGAAGTACTAAAGCATCCGCTACAACGGATAGGGTTTGTTGGGCCCAATAGATCTATCTTTAGGATTCGCGTCAATTAGTAGACTGGTTTACTAATTCTTAGGTTACCAAGCAAAAGGGGCATATTCGGCTTCGATCATTCAACCATAGAAAGTAGTTTCATGTACTTGTGTCTATTTTGTAAAACATTTATAAAGCTGCATGTATTCTCATCCCAAAAATACTAGATTTTAAAAGTGGGACTGTAACTCACTTTCACAGATTTTTACTTCGTAAGGAAGTAAGACTTGGCCACTGGTCGATTCACGAACCTATAACAAATATGTATATATATATATATCAAAGTATGTTCAAAATATATTTACAACATCTTTAATACGTTTTAATGTTTTAAGTTTATTAAGTCAGCTGTCCTCGTTAGTAACCTACAACTAGTTGTCCACAGTTAGATGTACAGAAATAAATCGATATTTATTATCTTGAATCAATCCACGACCCAGTGTATACACGTCGCAGGCTTGATCACAACTCAAAGTATATATATTTTTGGAATCAACCTCAACCCTGTATAGCTAACTCCAACATTACTGCATATAGAGTGTCTATGGTTGTTCCGAATAATATATATACATGGGTCGATATGATATGTCAAAACATTTTCATACGTGTCTATGGTATCCCAAGGTTACATAATATATTAGAATACATGTATAATACAATATAAGTTAGCTAGGATATGATTAATATAGATTTGTTACCAATTTTCACGTAGCTACAACAAGCAAAATTATCCAATCTTCTTTTACCCATAACTTCTTCGTTTTAAAACCATTTTGAGTGATTCAAGTTGCTATGGTTTCATATTGAACTTAAGTTTATGAATCTAAATATAAAAAGTATAAGTTTATAGTCAGAAATACAGATAACAAGTCGTTTTTGTAAAGGTAGTCATTTCAGTCGAAAGAACGACGTCTTGATGACCATTTTGAAAAACATACTTTCACTTTGAGTTTAACCATGATTTTTGGATATAGTTTCATGTTCATAAGAAAAATCATTTTTCCAGAAGAACAAATTTTAAATAAAAGTTTATCATAGTTTTTAATTAACTAACCCAAAACAGCCCGCGGTGTTACTACGACGGCGTATATCCGGTTTTACGGTGTTTTTCGTGTTTTCAGGTTTTAAATCAGTAAGTTATCATATCATATAGATATAGAACATGTGTTTAGTTGATTTTAAAAGTCAATTTATAAGGATTAACTTTTGTTTGCGAACAAGTTTAGAATTAACTAAACTATGTTCTAGTGATTACAAGTTTAAACCTTCGAATAACGTAGTTTTATATATATGAATTGAATGATGTTATGAACATCATTACTACCTCAGGTTTTATGGATAAACCTACTGGAAATGAGAAAAACAGATCTAGGTTCAAAGGATCATTGGATGGCTTGAAAGTTCTTGAAGTAGAATCATGACACGAAAACAAGTTCAAGTAAGATTTCCACTCGAAATAAGATTGTCAAAGTTATAGAAATTGAATCAAAGTTTGAATATGAGTATTACTTTATATTAAAAAGATATCTTACTATAAATAAGAAAGATTTCTTGAGGTTGGATGATCACTCAAAGTGGATTTGCAAGATTGGATGTAAGCTAGCAAACTTGGAAGTGTTGTTGGTGTGTTCTTGAGTAGTTGTTTTATAACTTGGTTTATGAACTAGATTTATGAACTAGATTGAGCTAGATTTTGATGAAGATGATGAAGAACACTTAGAACAATGGAAGAACACTTGATAGAGAGTAGTTTGATGCATGTAAGTTACAAAATGAAAGTGTTTGTGTACACCATACTTCACGTGAATATTGATCAATCATATAGGCTCCATTAGTTTGTTATTTTGTGAGATATTTCATACTAAATGTTAAATGATGGTTCCCACATGGTTAGGTGACTCACATGAGCTGCTAAGAGCTGATTATTGGAGTGTATATACCAATAGTAAATACATTTAGAAGCTGTGTATTGTACGAGTACAAATACGAGTGCATACGAGTAGAATTGTTGATGAAAATGAATGAGGATGTAATTGTAAGCATTTTTGTTAAGTAGAAGTACTTTGATAAGTGTCTTGAATTCTTTCAAAAGTGTATGAATTCATATTAAAACACTACATGTATATACATTTTAACTGAGTCGTTAAGTCATCGTTAGTCGTTACATGTAAGTGTTGTTTTGAAACCTTTAGGTTAACGATCTTGTTAAATGTTGTTAACCCATTGTTTATTAAATCTAAAGAGATGTTAAATTATTACATTATCATGATATTATGATACATTAATATATCTTAGTATGATATATATACAGTTAAATGTTGTTACAACGATAATCGTTACATATATGTCTCGTTTCGAAACCCTTAAGTTAGTAGTCTTGTTTTTACATATGTAGTTCATTATTAATATACCTAATGATATGTTTACTTATCAATTATCATATTTAAACATAGTGTAACAATATCATAATATGATTCATATGTATTTAGTAAGACGTTGTTATAACGATAATCGTTATATATATCGTTTCGAGTTTCTTAATTCAATAAACTCATTTTTTTATGTATATCACACAGTGTTAATATACTTAGTGATATACTTACTTATCATAATCTTATGTTAACCATATATATATCTATATATATATATATATATATATATATATCATCATGTATTTTTTACGAATTTGTAACGTTCGTGAATCGCCGGTCAATTTGGGTGGTCAAATGTCTATATGAAACCTATTTCAATTAATCATGTCTTAACAAGTTTGATTGCTTAACATGTTGGAAACACTTAATCAAGTAAATATCAATTTCATTTAATATATATATATATAAACGTGGAAAAGTTTGGGTCACTACAAATGGTATATCTTTCGATGTCGGATACGTCATGGTTACTCGGATACAAGAAGCAAGGGAAAGCTTAAATGCACCGTTACCATTTGGGATGATGATTACCAAGTTATTCCGACATCTTGGCATATCAACATCGGGTGATTATCGTATTCCTGATAGAAATCGTCTAGTCGCCTAGTTTGTTGTGTGTTATTTTGTGTTTTACCTGTTTTTTAAATTATGCATGTGATTTTAAGTTTCAAATGTTGTATTAGTTTGTGTTTTTTAATAAACATTGTATCGTATCAGTACGTCTTTATTAATATTATCAGTATTATTATTATATAACAATTTTTAAACAACACTTTTATTAATCAACATAAACACGGTTACATATTTTGGAAGAAAGAAAATACAGAATTAAACATTACATAAATAAAAACATTACTTAAAATAAAAACGTTACATATATACTAAAAATAAACACATAATTAAACCAGATGTAAGCCTATAAATTCATGTCTGGTAAACGCTCTTGTTCTTATTTCATCTCATTCCTCTTCGTCGTTTAGAAACACAAATTTTTCTTTGACAACGTGATAATACATCATGCCCGAGTGTTAAATGGGACATTTTTCTTTGATCCACTCAAACGACTTCGAAATACTCATACTTTTAACATCCATCAGGGGGAATGATTGTTCCCCCCCCCCCCCCCAATGCGTACCACTTCATGTCGGGAGAATACCAACCCTTGTAGTAAACATCAATCCAAGGATCCATTGTTGTGGAGTAAAAAGAGTGATATGTGTACAGTAAAAGAGTGGTACAATAAAAAAAAACAAGTAGACGTGTGTTTATATAGACTAGTATGGATTGATAAACCGACATTCTGATAGCCAATTTCAGTAAAAGTTAACAAGTCTGCACCCGACATTAAAAGTTGACAGGACTGAAACCGGCATTCTGATAGCCGGTTTCAGCAAAAGCTGTCAAACAGGGTTTCGTCAACCGGCATTTTGATAGCCGGTTTCAGTAAAAGCTGTCAAAAAATAGTAATAGCTGAAAAACAATAAATTGTAAGCTGTGAATAGTAAATTGAGTTGTATGTTTTATTTGAAGTTTTTGAAGACGCACTTGAGTTTGGTAGGATATATGATAGCTATGGTGAATACTATAATGCATAAAGTTAGTTGTAATAGATTAGTAGTGATTGGATTATTATTATTATCATTCTCATATTATCATTTTCATTATTATCATTGTCATTATTACGAACAACACTTTAATTGAAAAACATAACTACGGTTACAAAAACATAACTACGGTTACAACAAACGGAGTACAAAAAATTACTACTTCATTTCTTAACCAAACCTAGTAAAACACGAATTCCTGTTATGACCTGGTTGTGAGCAAAAAATACACCTTGGTAGACCTGTATCTCTGTTGTGACTTTCATGCATCTCATTAGGGTACTGTCGTTGTTGTCTCCTACCCCCATGTGTGATCAATCATGTTGGATCGGCCTTAATTGTCCAGTTTGCATTGGGTTTAGTATGTGACATCTCTAAGTGGATGTAAGTGATAACTATATTGTTGTCTCCACGTGATAGTAGTGTAGTATTTACTAATCAAGGTATATGGAACTTTATTTCGATTGCGACATACGGTAATGCCATGAGAGCAAGGCATCTTTTGATGTTGCCATCTTCCACGCGTGCACTTTTTGGCCAAATATTGCACAATGTACTCTGTCCCCCCATCACCACTTCTTTGATATGTAGATTGGACCTTGTACACCCTTGTTGGAAAGTCATAGCATGTTACTGTGTAAGTAGAAGCAAGTTTTTCACGATCTTAAAATTGTGCCCACAAAGTCTTGGATAGTGGTGCTTGCCATTTGTGAGTGGTTGTTTGCGTGTTGAAGTGCTCTCTTGTGTAGTGAAATGTAAATGTGTAATCAATACACGCTTTGACTGACATCATAGGGGCATGATGCAAAACATTGTTCAACGACTCGGCTATGTTTGTGGTTAAGTTACCCCAACGATGACGATCACTGTCTCTATACAAAGTCCACTTATAAAGATCAGCTTCTTCTAAATAATCCCAAGCCGCGTCATTCAATCTTTTAATTCCACGCACTGCACCTTTGTATCTATTACTTTGCATCGAGGAACCAGCCCTCTAACACAACTTCTTCAGCTCAGTGTTTCTGTTAAACTTTGTCATCAAGTTATCACGAATGTGGCGCAAACAATAACGATGATGCCAACCATATTGCTGGTTAGCCATCGCATTAAGTATACCTACATGACGATCAGATATGACACACAATTCTCTGTTACTTTGAGAATTAACATGTGTTTGTGATAGTGCTCCAAATGAACATATATTTAGGCACAATATCCTTCCAATATGTAAAGCTTTTAGTTTCAGTTGTTCTATTTTTATGTAATATTCGTTTAAATAAATAAGTGCGAAGACAAAAGAAGAAAACGACAATTTAAAGACGCAAATGATCAAAAAGCTCAAATGAACAAGATATAATTCAAGTGGTTCCATTTAATGATAGGAAACGTCTAAAAATGACAAGAGTACAAGTCGCGGAACGCAAAGTACACGATATCTACGCGTACGAAAGGACGTTTGAAAATCCGGAACCGAGACATGAACCGAGCATCAACGCGCGAGTCAACAGAGGTAAAATTAAAAGTCAACTATGCACAAGAATATAATATAATATATATATATATATAAATTATATATATATATATATATATATATATATATATATATATATATATATATATATATTAAATAAATATGTCGACAAGCTAGGAGCCAAAAGCATATGAGCTGGATCAGGAGGCCATGCGATCGCATGGCCTGGAGGCACAATTTCCATGCGATCGCATGGCAGCAATTTGCTGGTCAGGTGCTATAAAAAGGCAACGAATTGGACGAAATATACACTCTCTTTTCTTTTTCCTCTGTAAGAAAACATATATATTTATATTTATAATTTTAAGTTTAAATTAAGTTTAATAATAATTGGGTTAATGCAAGAAATGTTTTAAGGTTTTGTAAGTTGGAACTATGTCCGTGTAACTCTACGCGATTAATCATCACTGTAAGCTATGTTCTTCCTTTTTAAATTAATGTCTCGTAACTAGTTATTATTATGCTTATTTGAGCCGAAGTAATCGTGATGTTAGACTAAATATTAAGACCGGGTTATTGGACTTTGGACCATAATTAATGTTTGGACAAAGACCAACACTTGTGGACATTAGACTATGGATTATTAATAGATGGGGGTATTGTCTAATCGAGTGACAACTCATTGGAGTCTGTCGAACCTATCTTCAAATTAATTAACCTAATAATTAATAATGATTATGGTTGTCTTATTTAGTGACGTTCATACGGAATCTATTATAATTATTTAATTAATTATTCGGGTTGGGTAATTGATTATTCAAACTGATTAAGTGGGTAAATTTATATTCATATCTAATTAAAACAGGGTGGATTACATACAGTGACAACTGGTGTAATTGTTGACAGAAGTGATAACCGCGTCACAGTTTAAATCCTTAATTAGTTGGACTATTTGACTTAGGGTATAATGGTAATTTGACGAGGACACTCGCACTTTATATTTATGACCGATGGACTATTATGGACAAAAACCAGATAGACGTATCAAATAAACCAGGACAAAGGACAATTAACCCAAGAGTAATAAATTAAAATCAAAACGTCAAACATCATGATTACGGAATTTTAAATAAACATAATTCTTTTATTTCATATTTCATCGTACCTTTATTTACTGTCATTTTATTTACTGCAATTTACTTTATCGAAATTTAAATTCTGTCATTTATATTATCATTATTTATCTTTACGCTTTATTTAAAATCGACAAACAGGTCATTAAACGGTAAAAACCCCCTTTTATAATAATATTACTATATATAATTATATATATTTTATATAAAAATAGTTGTTAAAAATATAGCGTTAAACTCAGCTAGCTCCCTGTGGAACGAACCGGACTTACTAAAAACTACACTACTCTACGATTAGGTACACTGCCTATAAGTGTTGTAGCAAGGTTTAAGTATATCCAATCTATATAAATAAATAAAACTTGTGTAAATTGTATCGTATTTTGTAATAAAAATAATAGTATTTCGTATTACACCTCGCACACATCAAGTTTTTGGCGCCGCTGACGGGGAACACTTAACGCCGAAGCGAAACGCTATATAAAAAATTATATTTTTATTAAGTTTTAAACTATTTTTGTAAAAATATATATTTATAAGTTTTAAATATTAAAAAGAAAAAATATATATATAAAAAAGTATATATTTCTATATTTTTAAGTGTTTAAATTAAAAAAAAAGTTTTTAATTTATAAAAACTAATAAGTATTTTTTTAAAATATAAGTTTTTATTATATATTATATTTTCTATAATTTAAAAAAAGAAAAAAAAATAAGTAAAAGAGTAAACTGGCCGTAATGCAGCAGCCCAAGATCTGGCCTGGAACCTGACACTATGCGATCGCATGGATAGAACAAGGAAACCTCATGCGATCACATGAGGTGAAAAGACTGGTCTGAAACCTTGGACATTCGAATTAGGGTTAAGGTTTATTAATTATTATTATTAATTAATTAGTAATTAGGGTTTTAATTAAATAATAATTAGTTTTAGTTTTATTTAATTTTGTATTTTAAGTTTTAATTAGTTTTATTAATTTATAAATTTGTACCCTTTTTAATAAATAATATAAAAATTGTATTTTTGTAAAAATTGTATTTTTATAACTTTAAGTTTTATTTTTATATATTGTATCTTTTTATTCGTTTAACTCGTAATTTGTATATTTATCGTTCGTAATTAGTTTTAAGATTAGTTTTTGCCGTAGTTATTTTATATTTCTAGATTTTTAAGCTTTGCCGTAAAATCTCTTAAGTACTTTTTCTTTAGAATAAGATTTAGACGCTTTAGAATTTTAAGACGTCGCTTATCGCTTTAGTTTTAAATAGATTTTAGTGCCTAATTAAGTAATTGCCGTTTTGGATATAGAATTTCTTTTAAGCTTTAATACCTTTAGACGCAACTTTTAATATTTAGTTTTTAGACTTTTAAGTTTCGACGCTCTACTTTCTTATTATTATTTTTCGACCTTTTGTTTTTCGACTTTTATTTTTTGACGCTTATTTTTCAACCTCTTATTTTTCGACGCGCTTTTCTTTTTCATTTCGACGCTCTAGTTTTTAGGACATAGAATTTTCTTTATTTTCTTTAAATTTCGACGAAAAATTATTTTAAGCGGTTAAATTGATAGACATCCAAAATTTTATGCTTCGTAGTAATATTTGGATTTGTTAGTGGCTGAGTTGTGAATTTTCCGACTTAAAGGATCCTGGCTCCCTGCTGCATCTTTTGGCTATTCGAAACGTGGGCAAAAGCAGAAAAGTCTATTAATTTGATAACTTATATAATTTTTATTTTTTTAACTAATAGGATATTCAGTGAATGCACCGAGCAAAACGTTCACCACCTTTCATACGTTCACCACCTGTAACTCGATCAAGACATCTAGCCAATATTGTCACCGTTGATTTTCCTCTAGAATCATCATTTAGTCGAACAAATACTCCAATTTAAATTTCAGATAATCCATTTTTTGAACCCGATTTCACAATTGAGAACTCGGAGGATATTCAAGGACAATTCCAAGATCCTGAAACACTAATCATTTCTCCTGAACCACACACCGTTAAATCAGAATCGGAAGAAACGGAACCTCAAAGTATGGAAGACCGAATGAGAGCCACACGCACGGGCCAAGGTCACGCTATTATTAAGTCAGATATTAATGCGCCAGATTTTCAAATCAAAGGACAAATCCTACACATGGTCACTAATCAATGCCAATTCGGTGGTACAGCAAAAGAAGATCCAAACGAACATATTCGAACTTTTAATAGGATTTGTAATCTATTTAAAATCCGAGAAGTTGAGTATAAAACTATTTATCTTATGTTATTCCCCTGGACTTTAAAAGGAGAAGCCAAAGATTGGTTAGAATCATTACCCGAAGGAGCGATTGATTCATGGGATGTTTTAGTTGAGAAATTTCTTAAAAGATTCTTTCCGGCATCTAAAGCCGTGAGACTGCAAGGAGAAATTGCCACGTTCGCACAAAAGCCAAATGAAACGTTATATGAGGCATGGACAAGATTCGGAAAAATGTTGAGAGGATGTCCTCAACATGGTCTAGATACTTATCAAATAGTTCAAATATTTTACAAAGGAGTCGACGTCACCACACAAAAAGACATCGACACAGCAGCTGGTGGTTCCATTATGAAGAAAACAGCAACCGAAGCTCACAAGATAATTGATAATACAACATCCCACTCACATGAGTGGCATCAAGAAAAAGATATTTTTCGTTCATCTAAAGTGGCTAGAGCCGATTCTAGCCATGACTTTGATTCCATTTCTGCAAAAATAGATGCTTTCGATAGACGAATGGAAAAGATGACTAAAGATATTCACGCAATACGAATTAGTTGTGAGCAATGCGGTGGACTACACTTAACGAAAGATTGTAACATTGAGCAAATGATGGAACAACGTGAGAATGTTTCCTACATGAACCAAAGGCCGGGAAATAATTATCAACAGCCAAGGCCAAATTTTAATCGAAATCAAAACATTCTTTTACAATCCAAATGGACCCAACAACAACTCGTACAACCAACAAGGTCCGAATAACCAACCAACTCAAAACAACACTTTCAATCAACAAAAACCTAGCTTGTATAAACTACCACAACAAACCGAAGAGAAAAAGTCAAATCTGGAAGAAATGATGGCAAAGCTAATGGAATCTCAAACACAATTTATTACATCTCAAACCCAAACGAATGAGAGGTTTGATCAGTCATTAAGAACTCAACAAGCTTCCATTTTGAATCTAGAAAAACATGTAGGTACTCTTGCTAGCATGATGAGTGAGACGGAACAAGGAAAGCTTCCGAGTAATACTGAAGTAAATCCTCAGAATGAGAATGTTAATATGGTTTCAACGAATTCTGGAAAACCAGCACCAGAAGATGGGAAGGTTTTAGATGTGAGTAACAATGAAGAAGTTACAACACCATCACCACCCGAGTATGTAAAGCCAGTGGTGGCACCATACAGACTACCCATCCCGTTTCCAAGAAAAGGAGTTGGGTATGAGCAAGTAATAGGTAATAAAGTTTGTGATAACTTTGGAAAGAAGAAGAAGAATAAGAAAGTGCAAGAAACAAAAACTGTAGAAGTAAACCCGGTGAAGACAGTTCCACCAAAACTTACACCCAAGTTGGGTGATCCGGGTGAATTTATTATTTCTTGTCTACTTAGTGATTGTGTCATGTATGATGCACTAGCAGATTTAGGTGTGAGTGTAAGTGTTATGCCTCTTTCATTATACAAGAGATTAAGTGTAGGTGAGTTAAGTCCAACGGAAATGAGTGTTCGACTCTTTGATCAAACCATTAAGCACCCAGTTGAAATTGCTGACAACCTACCCGTTCAATTGGGTAATTTAACCTTTTTAGTCGAATTTATTGTCATTGACATAGAAGAGGACTCAAACATTCCTCTAATTTTAGGTTGACCATTCTTAGTGAAATGTCCCGTTCTTATTGATTAAAAACGTTCCATATTAATTGATTTCGTTGCGAGGTTTTGACCTCTATATGAGACGTTTTTTCAAAGACTGCATTCATTTTTAAAACAAACCATAACCTTTATTTCATAAATAAAGGTTTAAAAAGCTTTACGTAGATTATCAAATAATGATAATCTAAAATATCCTGTTTACACACGACCATTACATAATGGTTTACAATACAAATATGTTACATCGAAATCAGTTTCTTGAATGCAGTTTTTACACAATATCATACAAACATGGACTCCAAATCTTGTCCTTATTTTAGTATGCAACAGCGGAAGCTCTTAATATTCACCTGAGAATAAACATGCTTTAAACGTCAACAAAAATGTTAGTGAGTTATAGGTTTAACCTATATATATCAAATCGTAACAATAGACCACAAGATTTCATATTTCAATACACATCCCATACATAGAGATAAAAATCATTCATATGGTGAACACCTGGTAACCGACATTAACAAGATGCATATATAAGAATATCCCCATCATTCCGGGACACCATTCGGATATGATATAAATTTCGAAGTACTAAAGCATCCGGTACTTTGGATGAGGTTTGTTAGGCCCAATAGATCTATCTTTAGGATTCGCGTCAATTAGGGTGTCTGTTCCCTAATTCTTAGATTACCAGACTTAATAAAAAGGGGCATATTCGATTTCGATAATTCAACCATAGAATGTAGTTTCACGTACTTGTGTCTATTTTGTAAATCATTTATAAAACCTGCATGTATTCTCATCCCAAAAATATTAGATTTTAAAAGTGAGACTATAACTCACTTTCACAGATTTTTACTTCGTCGAGAAGTAAGACTTGGCCACTGTTGATTCACGAACCTATAACAATACATACATGTATATTAAAGTATGTTCAAAATATATTTACAACACTTTTAATATATTTTGATGTTTTAAGTTTATTAAGTCAGCTGTCCTCGTTAGTAACCTACAACTAGTTGTCTACAGTTAGATGTACAGAAATAAATCGATAAATATTATCTTGAATCAATCCACGACCCAGTGTATACGTATCTCAGTATTGATCACAACTCAAACTATATATATTTTGGAATCAACCTCAACCTTGTATAGCTAACTCCAACATTCACATATAGAGTGTCTATGGTTGTTCCGAAATATATATAGATGTGTCGACATGATAGGTCGAAACATTGTATATGTGTCTATGGTATCTCAAGATTACATAATATACAATACAAGTTGATTAAGTTATGGTTGGAATAGATTTGTTACCAATTTTCACGTAGCTAAAATGAGAAAAATTATCCAATCTTGTTTTACCCATAACTTCTTCATTTTAAATCCGTTTTGAGTGAATCAAATTGCTATGGTTTCATATTGAACTCTATTTTATGAATCTAAACAAAAAAAGTATAGGTTTATAGTCTGAAAAATAAGTTACAAGTCGTTTTTGTAAAGGTAGTCATTTCAGTCGAAAGAACGACGTCTAAATGACCATTTTAGAAAACATACTTCCACTTTGAGTTTAACCATAATTTTTGGATATAGTTTCATGTTCATAATAAAAATCATTTTCTCAGAATAACAACTTTTAAATCAAAGTTTATCATAGTTTTTAATTAACTAACCCAAAACAGCCCGCGGTGTTGCTACGACGGCGTAAATCCGGTTTTTACTGTGTTTTTCGTGTTTCCAGGTTTTAAATCATTAAGTTAGCATATCATATAGATATAGAACATGTGTTTAGTTAATTTTAAAATTCAAGTTAGAAGGATTAACTTTTGTTTGCGAACAAGTTTAGAATTAACTAAACTATGTTCTAGTGATTACGAGTTTAAACCTTCGAATAAGATAGTTTTATATATATGAATCGAATGATGTTATGAACATCATTACTACCTCAAGTTTAGTAGGTAAACCTACTGGAAGTGACAAGAAATGATCTAGCTTCAAAGGATCTTGGATGGCTTGAAAGTTCTTGAAGTAGGATCATGACACAAAAACAAGTTCAAGTAAGATTTTTACTCGAATTAAGATAGTTTATAGTTATAGAAATTGAATCAAAGTTTGAATATGAATATTACCTTGAATAAGAAAGATAACCTACTGTATATAACAAAGGTTTCTTGATCTTAGATGATTACTTGGAATGGATTAGAAAGCTTGGAAGTAAATTAGTAAACTTGAAGGGATTTTTGAAGTGTTCTTGAAGTGTTCTTCCTATGATGATTATAGCTTGATTCTTGAAGTTATTTTTGATGAAGATGATGATTTACTACTGGAAAAATACGTTCATAATAGTGTGGGTTGTTGGGATTTAACAAGTTCATATATCTTAAAACCTTTTAAGAATCATAAGAAACGGAAGCGTGTAATAACCAATTTCATTTGTTATCTTTAAACCAATTAAAGTTAAATCCCTTCTTGGATCAAGTTGTGAATATTATGCTTACAAGTTAACAAGAAAAGATAGAGTTTTATTTACCTCCTCAAGCTAGTTGAGGGTTGTTTAACACAAGGAGATGATGAACGAGTGTGTTAAAACTCCAAGCTTTTGATGCACCAACACCACCCTTGAACTTAGTTATGTATTAGGCACTTAATCACCTTTAAACTTAGCTTGGAACCCACTTCTCTTGCACCCTAAAAACTGGACAGCAACTTAAGAAAAGATGAAGGTGAATGGAGTCTCAAAACAATGAAACCTCAAGAGGTGATACCCCAAACTTGTACCCAACACCTAGTACATTGGTTAGGCTTTGATAACACTTGAAAAACTGACTTTAAAAAAAGAAAATGATCCTCTTTTCAACCTAAAAAGGCCACGGCTGGACCAGCTGCAGAATGCAGTATTTTTTCAGTTTTTTTTTGCAAGCTTAAACTAGTAGTTATCACTTGAAAACTCATTCAAACTTTGGTATAAGTGTTGGACAAGTTCATGAGAAGTTGTGTAGTATAGAAGGCAACAAAACAAGCATGTGTGGTCTTTCTTGGAGACCCAAAATTCTGCCACATATTCTCTTTATCAACAATACATATAAGTTTATAAAAGTTTATAAAAGATTTATAAACTTATGTATTATTTTGTTACCTATACATTTTATAAAATCCTTTTATAAAATATAACACAATATAATCATTTAAACCTATAAACAATTATATATAAATTATCCAAATAATTTATCTCAAGTGATAATATTTTAGAAACCCGATTTTCTAAAATTCAAGTGTCGCGTATTTGTTTAATGAACCAATCGTTAAGATCAAATACGTATAAGGTGTCGGTAAGTTTGTTATTGGGTATGACCCGACTTGGATCATAACACATTAGCCACATTAATTTAATATGTCTCTCGGGCATACGAAATACCTTCAATCTCCCACTTGCACGAGA